>NW_020897720.1:439811-587260 GCF_003984885.1 Neopelma chrysocephalum
TGTCCTCACCTCCTTACTCACCTCTTTCCTCTGTCCTCACCTCCTTATTCCTCTCTTCTCGTTGTCCTCACCTCCTCACTCCCTTCTGCTTTGTTCCCAGTCCCGGGACAGATTCCAGCTGGAGATCTGACCTGCTGATGGGTGAGCTGCTCCAGCCCTTCTTTCACCCTGCAGAAGCTTTCTGGCCAGTTTGTGTGTCTCAGGGGCACCTTGCTTATTCCCACTGGTCAAAAAGAAATGTCACCACTTCCTTTCCATAGCTTTCCTCATGCACAGCTTCCTCTTTCCTGCTTTTAATTTGTTTAAGAACCAAGGGAAACCATTGGTGCATGATTCATGTTACTGCACAACCCCCTCATCATGTCCCACCTCCTTCGTGAGTCCCACCCAGTTTGCAGCTACCACCCTAAACTGTTCCCTTGCTTATTCAGATCTCCATTTATCCAGCAATTTTACAACTTTCAAGTCATTTGGGATAGATGGAGTTGTGTTGGAGCTTGAATGAAGGACTTATTCTGCCACACCGGCCAAAAGGGGGTAAAATCAGCCTGGTACTACGTGAGCTAAGGTGGAATAGCTGTGTAAAGTAGTTTCTGGATCACCAGGCACTCCTGCCCCATGTTTGGCACAGAGGTGAATGTACCTGCAAGGCTGCAAATAAACAGTGTGAGGTTCACTTGACCAACAACAGCCATCAAACTGCAGGTGACTCAGGATCAGGTAGATGGTTGTTAAGGTATTTCCAGGGCCCCAGACTGATAGGGAAATACAGCTAAACATGAAGTAACCTGTGAATCTGGGAATTATCCCACTAGTGTGATGGTAACTCACTGAAATCTCCCTTGGCCTCATGCTTCAGGGTGCTGGTCTGTGATCTGCAGCCACGTGTTGTCACAGAGGGCCACGTTTCAAGTTAATAGTTTTCAGTCAATAGTTTCTAAGTGAGACATTTTGCTTCCCTCTGTCCCCCCACCAGAGCTTCTCTCTGAATTGGCAGGTCTCTCCATCCTTGCTCCCAAAGTAGTTGCCCTCATGAATGTGCAGTCACAGCTGCAGCAACATCCCAGAGCAATCAGGCACCTTGGAAGGCTCCAGACTCCGTGTTACCACACAACAGTGAGATTCAAGGGTTATAACACATAGAGATCTGTATTCAGTACATCAAACCTCGAAACGAATGTTAGGAATTCCCAAGAGTGGAATAAATATCCCATAAATATCATGTATGCAGTATGGTCTCACCATTTCCAAGGGGAAAAACTGAATCAGAGATGAGGCAAAAAAGATCTTTAGCTGGATCAACCTCTATCTAAGAAGCTACTAAAGAAATCATTGCTTTCCAGCTAGGAAAGGAGATGCTGGCTGTGGCTGCAAGGCACCTGTAAGGCCACAGGTAGCACAGGGGAAACAAGGGGGGATGACGACTATATTTTTCTGATACAAGAGCCAGAAAAGGTTAAAAGGAGTAAGTGGAGATGTGCCTTTGCATACTGTACATAACACTGGAGCTCTTGTCACAAACATTGTGGGTGCTACGAGATTAGATTTGTCCAAACAGCAACTAGAGAAATCCAGCAAAGACCACTGAATGTAATGACACTGTGGATGATTTAGGTTGTCTCTGAGCTGCTCATCTTAGATGACCAGAAGAAAATTATCATTGCTTGCTCATGCTGACCTTCTCCCTCAAACATCATCCCCTGGCCACTGTCAGGGACGAGACAGGGCTTTGGTTTGACTGGTACTGCTCAACTCACAGTCTAAAATGGACTCATTTCATGATGCTTCTCAGCAGGGAACTGGGCTTGCTGCCTCTCTTTGTGGCCTTTGCTACATCTCTGCTGCTGACAAATGCACCACAGTAATATGAGCCTGTGGTTCAGTTCAAAACACTTTGTGCTTCTTTGGGATAAAAGGCAGAACAGGGTTTTTTTGCAGAAAACAGAGATTAAAGGATAATGACATTAGCAAGATGCTTCTAGGAGAGGTGATCAACCATGTCTTTTCCTGACAGGCACAGCTCTACTGAGAGCTCTCCTCCTGGAAGAGGAAAAGGAGCCTCATTCATGTCAGGCTCCTTTTATTTTGTTTAAAAGGAACAAAATTTCGAAGGGACAAAACTGTTTCTGTGGCATGAAGATCCCATGCAATCTCTAGCTGGTATCACAACATCACACAACATCTTCCCATCCACCATTCTTGGGGGATTGGGTACCTTGTTACCTGACGTGTTTTCTACGGGGAGGTTTCTGGGCTCTGTTTTTAGTTCTCCCTCTCTGCTCCTGCCTTGCTGTGGGAAGCCTTGCTCCAGAATCCTTTCCTGCAGGATTTATGATGCAAGGCTTTGCCAGATGGATCATTTTGCTTGCTACCAAGTGGTATATTTGATGGTTGCAGGGGTGATGGCTCCCTGCAGGCTGTGCTTGTTCTTCATCCATGTGCCTTTCAATTTGCACCAGTGCTTTGGTCCATGGAGTTTCAGTGCTCCCTGATCTGATGGCACACTTGCTGTTTATCAGAGACACACAGCTCTGCTTTCCCCAGTAAAAATGTGCTACTATCTCATAAAGGTATGAATTATACACCCTTGTCTGTACAATGAGTCTGCATTCCCCCAATAAATTATACAGACTCGTAATGGCTTTGGCTTCTAGTTACCATTAATCTTAACTGGAAGGGAGAGCTGAATTTCTTACAGAAGTTAGGGAGTTTTCACATTTGAGGGTTTTTTGCGAGCCCTTCACTGGAGGCTTGGTCATGTCACCCTCTGCAGACACTGCAGTGTGTGCACACTCTGCCCACATTTGGCTCCCAGCTGGCTGGCAGGACGTGCCCTCGGAGGGAGCAGCTCTCTGCTGTCCCAGGGCCCTGAGCACTTTGGGTCTTTTGCTGAAGCATTTGCCATGTCTGCTGTGCAGAGCACTTTGGGACAGCTTGCTGTGCCCTGGGTGACTGTGAAAATACAGAGCCAGAGGCGATGGTTATTCAAGGCCAGGCGTGGAAACAGCTCTGCTCGGTGCACAGCCCTGGTGCTGCCAGACAGTGGGAGGCGTGGGCTTCCCTGTGGGAATGGAAGACAATGGAGTGGGACAATGCAGTGAGCTTGGCTCTGCCTTGAGCTGAGCACAGGTAACAGCGTGGGCTGCTCCAGCTGGGCACAGCCCAGTGGGAAACTCCCCGTTTGGAGAAGCACAGACCCCACGCAGGCAGAGAGTCCTAAAAGCAGGAGAGCCAGAACCAGCTTGTCTGGTTGCTCAGGTGCCAAGCATGACCCACATGTGAGAGGCTTCACAGGGTGCTGGGAGCCCTCCTTTACCTGGGAGAGCCTGGATGTGCCCAGCAGGTGCTGGGCTGGAGCCAGAGCATGGGAATGCAATGCTTGGCTCTGGTGGTGTGGGATGCAGCCTCTGAGCCTCTGCAAAGGAGGGATGAGCACAGGGGCTGCCTGAGGAGTGGGGAGCAGCCCCAGCTCCCTCCAGGGCAGGCTGTGTCTTGCCCTGCTGCTCCTCCTGTGGTTCTGAGTAGCTCCTGCCTGGGGCTCTGATTCAAGCCTTCTTCCTCAAATCCTGTGTCAATGAGGAGTTCTGTCTCAGGAACGGGTCTGAAGTCACTAACCTCTCCATAAGGTTCATTTATGCTTTGGAAAACAGGATGGAAGAGAGTATCTCCTCAGAAACCTTGACTGCAGCATAAAAGGTGCTGGAAAGTAGGTAGTGGCCACACTGCTGGAGGTGTAACTGTGTTATGGTCTGGGCAAGGTGGGTAGTCCAGGAAAGGGGACTATCTTTAATGATGTTAAGTATTCAGTCATAAAAAAACGATGTTTTTGAGTGCCCAGCCCTTCTCTGAGTTATGTGAAAATGGGTTTGCATTTCCCAAAGCTGCTCAGCTTTTGTGACCTGTATCAGTTGCTCTAACAAAAGGTTTTTCCCTTCTTAGAAGCCTCTGTCTTACCTTTAGAGAATCTGTTTTGGGCTGTAAATTTGTCTGAGTCATTCAGAGACAGGAATTACAGAGAAATTCTGCAGAATACCTTCAGGGGTTTGTTGTTTTTTTTTTTTGTAGCTCACATGTCTGGAAAGCTTTTCTCCAGAAAGAAATTTTAGATTTGGAAAAGCACCTGTGTCCCAGGAAACTTGAGTCACGCTGGCTGCCTCTCTCTTAGCATGAACTGGGGCTGACTGACTTCTCCTGCTGAACTTCTGCTGGGTTGTTCCCAGCAGGACTTCTCCTGCTGGACCACTGTCATTGAGGCAGGACAGGGAAACACTCAGAAAATGGGAGAGAGAGATGGACCTGACCTTGCTTGTGTTAGACCTGCTCCTGGGACAAGGATGGCACTTGCTTCTGGCTCTGAAAACTTACTCCCTCCCAGTGATACGAAGCAGTGCAATGTCCTCTTCAGTATCTCTGGATCTCAGTCCAGTATCGTGATGTGCTCAGGCCTCAGCAGCAGGTCACCACGAGTCTGTGACTCTCCAGCACATCCTTCTCTTGACCTGCTGCTTGCCTGATGTCCCAGGGTTCTGAGCACAAGGGGAGGGCAAGCAGAGGTGGGAAGGGGGCACTCTTCCCTACAGCTTGCTGATAAGATGATCTTCCCCTGACACGCTGACCCCTCAGAGGAAGATGTGCCTTCAACTCCTCACTCACTTGGCCACTTTTTCTGGAAAAGGAAAGGTCAGGTTGCAGCCCCAGGACCCAGAGAGGTGAAGGTGGGTCTGAAGGCACAGGCCAAGGTTTGTCACTCTGGGGTTTTTACTTTGGCAAACGAACTAGTTGAAAACCATCTGAGGAAGCAGAATTGCCCAACAAAGGAAATAACAATATATCCTTTTTTGTGTGTGTTTTTGTTTTCCCCTGCAGTAACCACAACTCTCTCCTCCTGGTCCGGGCACGCCAGAAAATGCAACGAAACAGCCAAGTCCTATTGTGTCAATGGTGGGGTGTGCTACTACATCGAGGGGATTAATCAGCTGTCGTGCAAGTAAGTGAGTGGAGTTCTTGTGTCAATATGGAAACTACTTGGCTGGGGGAGAGGAGACCTTTGCGTGGCTGCCAGAGGAGCGGGAGCTCTGAAATTCTCCTGGCAATTGCAGTGTAAGCTGTGCAGGTTCAAAAGGGGACACCAGAGGGGCAGGGGTGGGGGGTGAGGATTTGTATTTTCCCTTTTTTGTGTGTGTCTCACTGTTGACTTTTCCTGGATTTTCTTCCTCTAAGGATATGTTTGTCCTGGCTGTTTCTTTTCCCCTCTTTTCCCTTTCTCCTCTGCAGCTTCAGGGAAAGTCGAGTCCCCTCTCCTCCATGACTGGAGGTGGTCCCTTGCTGGGACCTGCCCTTTACCTCTCCTATCTGTATCTCCTGGGCCCAGGATTAGCACACAGCTCTTCACCCCTCTGTGCTGCTTTGTGGCCACTGCAGGTTGTTTATTTCTCCCCTTTAAACCTGCAATAAAAAACAGAGACACATATTAAGTTATCCTTAAAATGAAATTTCTTGAGGAGGTTGAAGTGGGGCTGCATAGTCTGAGGGATGTGGAATGGGATGTGAGACTTTTTCCCCTCTGGTTCACAGCCAGAAAGCCCAAAAGCATCTCACCCCATCACCCCCCCAAGTCTAATAGTGACTGAATAACTAGTGCAGTCTGGTTGCCAGTGCTGGACATGTAGGTACCCAGAGCACACCTGTACCTGCCCCTGGGCTCCTGCAGGGTGAGCACGAGGTGGTGCCCTGGGTGTGCATCCACTGAGCAGATGGAGCCAGCTTCTGAGCTATCCTGGTGACCCAGGCATCCCTGTGCCCAGCTTGGAGAATCCCAGAGCTGACAATTTTCTCCCTGTGTGACCCAGAGACCTCTCCATGGAGACACACAGCCAAAGGTGTGTGACATCCGTGGATGTCAGCCCAGCACCACTGCCACTGAGTGACGAGATGCTCACCACACACCTCAGCTCCTCAGGCCTTGAAGGACACAGCTGAACAGAACCATCATCCTGGAAGGCTCCTGGGCTGGATCACAATGAGCACAACTGCTCCCTCCTCATTCTCCTCCAGTGCAGGGCCAGCTGTGGTGGAAGGACAGGGGATGAACAGCATCTTCCAGTTCTCCCAGACTTGCCCCTTTAGGCATTTAAAGAGCTGGGTAGGGCAGAAACCAGAAGCTGTGATCCTCCACATTTCCTGTGTGTGGGGGGGGACAGCAACCCTTGGACGCCACAGCCCTGAGGTTCAGGGGAGTTGTCTCTGCCACTGGCTTCTTGTGGCACTGTAGGCTCATCCTGCCCGTGTTCCCCACAGGACACATGGGGAAAGCCCCATATAATGAAACAAAGTCACAGCCACTATTCTGGTGTAGCTGTAGCCCCAGGAAGCCCCAGCAGTTCCAGTCATTCCATTCTGGGAAGGGCTTGAAGCCTGGAGGAGTGTGTGAATCAATAGCTCTATCTGTAAGCAATGTGGTCATGCTAAAAGCATGGATTTCAAGGCTATTTCTTTTGGGAAGAACTGGAATCCAGATCAAGACTTTTCAGATAGGATCAGTTTCTAACTGCAATAAGTTACCTGAACTCCTTCCATATGTAAAAATCAGTTTTTCCTAACAAAGGATAGATGTGGGAGTCATCAAGTATCTTCAGCAGGCAACTCCAGCCTCATGAACAACATCCTGCCTTCCAACCAGGCTGCTCTGACAGCTGATGAACAGAGGGAAAGCTCAGTGATGGATTCCATTAAGATTTCATGTACCGCACAAAACAGACCTAATTATTTCATATCATTTGAAAGCCTGGATTCCTTGCTTTGGTAAAGTGATTTCCTTTTCTGATGAGCTCCAAGATGCCACTTGCTAAAAGCAGATGGCCATTGAACAGGTGTGTATGGAAGGGCAGGAAAGAGTCACCCAAATGGAGGTGCTGTGAAGATCTGCGCTGTCACTGCTCATCTGCCTGAAAAGATGACTCCGTGTTCACAGTAACCCAGGGGACCCAAGTGCCTTCTACATGGCACAGTCATTTCTTGTCCTGCTGCTTGAGAATGTTCATTCTCCTTGGGTGTTTTTATCATTGAATCACAGGCTGAAGATAAGAAATCCTGGCTTTTGAAGTGGTGTAACTTTGGAGTTTCTGGATTCCGGAGGGCAACAGTTATTGGGGAATGAGGAAGCCTTTGAACTGAACATAGTGTTTCCCATAAAATGGTTCTCCCAATGACACGGATGATTCTTGGGGAAGGCTGCTGATGGATAAACAGACTTCACCTCTGTCTGCCTGCAAACTGGCAAAGTGCTGACATGTTCCACGGCTTCCTCATTGCACCAAGACAGAAGACCTGCTGCTGTGGTTTGTGAAAGATGCCACGATACAGCCTCGGAGGAGAAAGGAGAGGAGGTAAAGATGCAGGTTTGACCTGCATTTCTGATCTCTGTAACACTGGCCTTGGTCCTCCAGCCTCCCTGTGCCTCTGAAACAAGAGCATGGAGGAGATTGGTGGGTCCCTCTGCTCACAATCTCTTCAAAGGCCTTAGAGATAAAACAAGAGCAGCTTCAGCCAGGAACAACCTGTGTGCCCATGTGCTGTTTCCACTTTGCTCTTCTGATTAGAGTCAGCAGGGCCTTGGGGGGTCTTCTGGCCCCCTTGTGCCAGCTTGCAGCCCTCCTTCACTAGGTGCTAGGGGATTCTGGCTCCCCAGCACCAGCCTTTCCAATGCCAACCATCACAAGTTTAGTGTCCTTTTTTATTACCTTCCACCGTCCTTCCTGGAGTGGATTCCATTGTTTGCAGCTGTCCAGAAGCGCAGAAGATGCTTCCTGTAGATGTCCCCTCTGGCAGTCTGGAGCAAAAAGAACAGCTGAGTTCTCAAATAATTTCTTCTCCTGAAGTGGTTCATGCTTGATTTGTTGCAGATATCGACTAAATTGGCAGCTGGCCTTTTATTATTATTTTATAACAGGCTTCCCAGAAACGTGTTCCTCCTGGTCTTTTAAATTCTCAGGATAAAAGGATTTGCTTGTAACCCCACCTCCTCCCTCTCTTTTCAATGCACTTCAGCTAGACCTTGGACAATGGTCTTCCTTTTTTTCACCAAGGAAGAGCCCAGGAAGGATTTGGAGCTGCTCCAGAAATTGTGTCTTTTTTGGATTGTGTTCTTGCATAATTTTGTCCTTGATTTGAAGTAAGTTCTGCACATGGTGGTGTCAAAGGAAACCTGAACATAAAACAATCTCTGCTGTTATCTACTTGGAAGTTGGATGGGAGAAGTGGGATCTGCCTCAGATATTCTACAAGTTTTCGGCATAAACCTGGGAAATGACTGAGCCACACATATACAGAACTGACTCCTCAGCCCCTATAAATCAACAAGCTCTAGACTCTCGACAGGAAGAATTTCTTGACCCTTTTCCAGACCATTTTGCTTGGAGAGACCTTATGAGTTGGACTGGTTTCTCACCAGAACTGTAGGGAAGAGGAGAGTCTGAGTACAGCAAATTCCAGTGCCTGCAGAAGGGATGCACACAAGCAAGTCTCAGTGCCTTGAGCTGGTCTGGGACACTGGGCAGTGGTGACTGGTTTGTTGTGTCCAGTTGAACACAGGTTTGGGATGACTGGCAGCCACTGGTCTTGGGTCTGCCTCCATCCTGGAACCCACTGGGTTCTTGGTACATCTCGGAGTAGCTTGAGGCTGCTCTAATCTTTTATTGCTGGTTCTATGGCCACAGGGCTGTGCTAGTGTGTGTATCACAACAGAAGTGCTCTTCTTCCAAGTTAGGTCTTGGCACACATTAGGTACAGTTGGGGTCTTCCCAACCAAACAAAGAAAGCCAAGTCTCATCATTCCACTTAAATGCTCTTCGTGACTCTTGTGTGTGATCAGAGGTGACAGGAACCCTGAGCCAGGATCTTGCATGGGATCAGAAGACTTAAACAATGCTACAGAGCAACACCCCCTTATCATGTTGGACCAGGAATGAAGCTGAAGGATTTACAAATGCTGACAGATAAACAGACTTTCTGGGTTTGAGGTGATAGCACTGCATTACGTGAGGGAGTGAGGTCAGAGCACCTCAGGCAAAAAGTATAAGTCAAAGAGAGAATAAAACCCAAAACAAAGCAAAAGAGAAAAGATCAGTTCATTTCTAAGCTAGTTGATGTATCCCAGTCACCAGTTTTCAAAATCACACGTTCACCTCCTCCATGTATACTGTCGCCTGCAGATTTTCCCAGGAAAGGGAAAGATCATTCAAGAGGTTTAGCCATGCTGGCAGCTTTGGCATGTTTTTCCCAGAGCTCCATCCAAAGGGGTGAACATCAGGCACATCTCCTATGGCCATGGCTTGCTCAGCTCCCCTGCAGTGCCCGGAGCTGTGCCACCCCTCCCCGTGGCATTTGGTGCTCATTGCACAACCACAGGGATGTCACTTTGCCATGGATATATGAGCACTTCTGTGGGGAGGTTTTGCAACGCCCTTGGAAATGCAGAGCCCGCAGTGTTGAGCTAGGGGTGAAAATCTCCACATCCTGTTCCAAATCCCCTGAACCAGCCAGGACTCGTTCCTTGCGTTTTTCATGCTGTTTATCTTGGGTGACGACATCAGGTGCCTTTTCAGGTTCAAGTGGCCCGTCTGTGCATCCTGTTCACTGTGTCCTGTTTAATGCACGTGTAGCTGTATCAGACCCTCGAGCCCCATCAGAGTGTGGAAGCTGATCCTGCAACTCCAGGGCTCGGTGAAGACAACGGCGCAGAGCCCACGGCGCTGTTGCCTTCACCGAGCCCAGCAGTGGATGTCCCTGAGGTTTGGACTCCACTGCACAGCAAACATGCCTTGATTAGCTGCTCTGGATAAGGCCTCTGCATTTGTTCTGGTTGCTTTCTTTTCTTCCCATCAGTGGTTTTGTGGAGTCCAGCCTTTTGGGGCTCCCCAGAGCCTGATCATCTGGGACTGGTCAGGGGACAATGACAGAACTGTCTTCTTTTTCAGCCCTTTGCACAAAAAAAGCAACATGCTTGAAACATTTTTTTTTCCATTTGCTTACATCAGTGCATTGTGTCCTTCTGCTACAGTTTCTCCTTATCCCATTATTTTGAAACACCTGCTCATTCACATTCTTCTGTAACATGGATTGCTTTATGAGACCTGCCAAACTGGGCGTATTTTAATTAAGATCTAGGGAACCAAAGGAAAAGTGTCAACCCTTGCAATATTTAGATCAACAGCTGGCAAGTAAAAGTTTTACTTCCAGCAGGAACATTATGATAATGATGTTATCATTTAATAGTAGCAAATAATAATTAACAATCACTATTGCTCTGCCCTGATAGAGGACAAAATGTCAAAGTTTCTCTATTTTCTGAAATAAGTGCTCTGCAAACAAAACATAGAAATGGATCCTTCAAACCATTTTGGTTTGTACTTTTTGAGATGCTTTATTTGCCTAATCATCTTACTGCATTTTTGTTACCATGTAAATATTTCACTGCAATTCACCCTGAACCCAAGAGCAAAACTTTGTGGATGTTTTTGAGGTCTCAAGGTCAAAGTTGAAAGAATTGGAAATTTTCCAGCAACAACAGGAAAGAGAATCTGGACAGAAAAATCCCTGACCAGTTTTACAAATGGCATTTGCAAGTAAGTTTGAGATGTGGCAATCAGGTGCAGAGGGATGGAGTTAAGCCAGGGCAGTTTTGGGGTTCTCCTCTCTGGCTGGAGAAGGGACAAGGTGTTGCCTGCAAGAAGCTGGTGCAGCCTTTTCCTTCCCCAGGACTGTTCCTGCAGACACACCTTTGTCCTTTTCCCTTGGCCTTTGAGGAGAGACCCATTGGGCCTCTGTGACAGCAGTGAGGGGACAAGAAACTCCAAAGGTTATATTTGCAGGAATAGTCCACCATGTGTGTAGTCCCTGCAAGAGCTTTCCAAAGAAGGGGGGACTCTGTTTTTCTGGGACAGCCAGACAAAATCTCTTGACCTGGGGTCAAATGTGCAGGAAGAAGGATGCCATGATCAAAGACCATCTCATGGCTCTCAACTTTGGTGAACCTTGACTTTAGTATATCCCTCACTGAAGGAGAGCTGCCCAGAAGCCCTTACCACTGGCATCAGATTCTGCATGCAGAATTCATTGCTCTTCCTGTCCGGACTGGGACACTCATGTGCCATGCACACTGGAAATTTCTTTCCTAGAAGTCACATCTGGAGCTACAGTGATAAATAACAAATCATCTTCACCAGCCTAGAAGTACGAGACAGCTAAAAAGAAAGTAACCAAAAGCACTGCATGGTCTCAAAGGTCTCCTGGTCACTGTTTCTGCCTGCAGCCTTGCTTATGAAGAGCCAGAACCCAGGTCCACCAGAGCAGTACTTGTGTCTCAACACTTTGCACACTAGTTTGGAAGGTGACAGAGGGTGCTCCTGTCCATGAGGGCTTTTTTTCTGTCACTTTTCCCAGTGCTGATTCACTAGTAACTAAAGATGAAAAGCCTGAGCTGTCCTAGACACAGAGAAGACAGTTATCTACTGCCTTCTGTCTAGAAAGCTCTTCTCCCCACCCACGCTCTGCTGCCTGCAGAGATCTGAAGATGGGCTATATGGTAGCTGTCATGGCATCAAAGCTTCTTTGACACCTTTCTGTTTTGCTTTTTCATGTGTCACCAATTTCTTTCTCTGGGTTTTTATTTCCTTCTGCCCGTTTTCACTGTTATTTTCAGTCTTGCCTTAAGGGCACACAGCCTCGGTCACGCTGGAGTTCCAACCTTGGCTCACCTCTTGCAGACGAGCAAGTTTTTAGCAGCTGAGACAGTTTTAGTTTCTTTCAGACAAAGCACCCCTTTTTGGGGTGGGTGGGAGGTTTGCTTCATTCAGCAGCACCCCTGAGGACCTTCAGTGTGCTCACAACACACATGAAATCTCAGATCCCAGAAAAACGGGAAGCACGGTGCAAGCTAAACTGGGTTCCTTTGAAGACTGTTCCTGACTCTGTCAGTGGTGATGAGTAAACTTCAAAAAGGATTGGGAAGACACCTTCTATTTTGGATGCCTTCATCAAACCCCAGTGCAGTCTCTTGAAGGTTTCTCCAAAGTCCTGCTTCCCTAGGGCTGTCCTCGTGCGTGTGTGCCACCCAAGATGCCTCAGGTTTGTGCTCTTTGATTGCCAACGGGACATCTTCTTCACTTCCCAGCACCAGTTTCCTCTGCTTCATCACAGGGAAAGTCAAGAGGCCTCATGTCTGATGGTCATCCCTTGGGCTGGGCTTTCCTTGGCAGCTGAAATGACATTGCTGGTCGTGTCTCTCTTTCCTGTGCTCCAAGATGAACATCCAAGAATGAGAAAAGAGAGGGAATTTTTCAAAGTTATTTGCCTGACCAAGTAGTCAAATTTCCAGTTTTGGAAGTGGCTTGGGTACTGAGAAGCTGAAGTGTCTGACTGGGGACCTCAGTGCTGTCCAATGCAGAGCCATGCCCTCGAGGTCACCCAGCACACTCCCACATGGACGTGCCCCAAAAAACAAATGCTGTCTAACACAAAAACCAGATTTAGCCATGGGCAGTGAAGGCTCACCGGGGTTTTTTTGCACAGTGCAGGCTCCCCAAAACTGCAGTGAAATCCAGCAAGAAATCAAGTGCCAAAACTGGGTTGGCCACTCAGGTCTTTCCAAAGCTTGCTTCTGTGAGAGGGATAGCAGGTGGAATATTCCATGGACCTGGAAAATCCTGCCTTGAAGAACTGCGAAATGGTTCTTTAGGAAAGGACAGGTTTGGAGCTGTGGAGATGTTGAAGTCCAGAAGACCAATAGATGGTATGGAGAGATTATGTAGCCTTTAACTGGCTATATCTTCTCCTTGGACCATGCAGGATTCAAAGGTGCAACTTGACACCTTGCCCTGCCTCATGCTCAGCCATCTGATACCTCCTCAAGCCCATTCCAGACCTCAGCTGAGTCTCACCTCTCCCATTTGGGAGTGTGTATCCTTGCAGGCCTGACTGGTGGGCTGGTGTATCTCTGGTCTGTACAGCTGAGACCCCCCAATACTCCCTCCCATCTCCTGACCCAGATCAGTGTGTGTCCATCATGAGGTACAACTGTTAAAAATCAAGGTGTTCTGCACGCAGCCTGAACCTGAACCTGGGCTTGGACCTGGATCTGCCCTGCTCCATCCCATCACATGGACACTGTGCCAAGGCTGCCCTGGCCTCTTGCTGTGCTTCACAGTGGACTGTCCAGGGGCTGAGCCACTGACATCAGGCTTGGCCTCTGCTCCATGTACTCTTAGCTGAGTTGTCTTTCAGTCCCTTCCTTGTCGTCCAGTTGCAGAGCACTGAAGGACAGCACTGAAGGACAGCGAGACCTTGTGGGTGACAGCTGAGACCGAGGAAGGTCTGACGTGTACAAGGTGCAGAGTCTGCAGCTCCACTTACCTGGGAAGCTGGAAAACAGATGTTAGGATGGTATAAAGATAAAACCCTCTTAAGCTCAGAGGAGGGAGAGGCTGGTTGAGAAGGGAGTGTGTTGTGGGACAGGCAGGTGAGAGCTGGGACTTCAAGAAGGCTGGGGATACTTTGCGGGACTATCCAAGGAATCCAGAAGAAAAGATGTGGAGTGAGAGAGAGAGACAAGTGCCTGGGGGAGAAGTGTTTGACCACCCAAGGCTGGGCTCCCACTGCATCCCAGGTTCACCTGCAGTGGTGATGGGACATGACACAGAGGGTGCTGGTGCTGCTGCACCTTCATGGCCCCTGCCCACGTCCCTGGGCTCCCAAAACATGGCTCAGCTGGGGGGATACTCATGGGCTGGTGCCTGTGCCTGGTGTCCTTCATCTACAGGGCACCTTCCTTGCCACTACACCATCATTCCAGTGTGTAACTGGTGGCCATGAGCTGGCACATCCTGACCCATCAAGTGACATTGGCTGGGAGACCCTGAGAGAGCCTTGCAGCTGGACAGCATGTGACACCTCTTTGGCTCAGCTTTCTTCTCTGTCCCTTTCTCTCTGTTAACACAGAGACTCTGCACATGCTTTCTCTCTAACTGCCATGTAACCCTTTTTCCCTGGAACACCCCTGGATATTTTTGGGGTGATAACAGGGACTCACTTTCCATACCCAGCGCTCGCTGTCGCCTGAGCAGCCACTCACTGCTCTGTGGTGCCTCTTGCCAGTCTTGTCTAGAGAGCAGCTCCTTGGAGTCTTTGAAAGTAGCATCCAGCCCATCTCAATCTTCCTGCCAGCTGGTGCTTCTAGCAGGTGAGAAGGAAGGAGGCAGGCAGAGCAGGACAGGGCAGGAGGGTTCGGTGCCTGCTTGAAGGCCCAGGTCAAAACCAGAGCTGGAATACTGATGTTTGCAGGTGCCTGGTTAAAGCAAAGCAAGGAGTAAATACACCTGTAAAGCCTTTATTTTTTTTCCATTCATCACAATGCACTTTTTTTATTTCTGACCTCAAGAACTGTGCCAGACATGTTCTGTGATTTCTCCCCTTTTCCCCTCCAGATGTCCAAACGGATTCTTCGGACAGAGATGTTTGGAGAAACTGCCTTTGCGATTGTACATGCCAGATCCTAAGCAAAGTATGTTTGAAGACAAAAAATGCACCACACTCCTTAAAACCTCCCGGGCACAGCGGTGGATGTAGAATGGTGTAGTCAGGGACGGCTGTTGGTGTCAGCTTTGGGCTAGGGCTTAGGGCTGCAGGTAAGGGTGAAGGCTGAGAGCAGATGGATAGAAGCCGTGCAAGGGACCCGAAGGGGCCTCAGTTCAGCCTGTTTGGGTGTCATTTTGCTATCTTGTTTCTCTCTTTCTGGTTTTCTCTCTTCCGGTAGGTGTCCGATCGAATTCACAGGAGACCGGTGTCAGCATTTCGCAATGGTCAGCTTCTCCAGTATGTCTCTTTCTACTTCTCTCTCTCCCTTGTTGTTGTAGCTCTATGTCATGTCCTTAAAGCAGGTTCTTCTGTTCTCCAAGAGCCCTCTCCCTGTCTCGTGCGCTCCCAGCTCTGCTTGGCCCCAAGAGGAGCTGTGACCGTGGCCAGGAGGAGAACTGGGGGCTCTTGTCTCCCCGTTTGTTGGAATGGGCTCTGCTTTCATTTCTGATTGAACTGGACGCTGCTTGCTCTTCTCAGGCAAAAGGCAAACGAGGCCCAGGGTTATGTGGTGGGTGTGCTGTGTGAGACAAGCTGTGTGTGGAGCTGTGCCTGCCAGCAATGCTGTCCCGAGACACTGTGCTGGGCAGGGCAGGAGATGTGTATTTTCCTGTCACTCTTTGGGGATGGCAAGGGAGTCTCCTTGTACCAACAGAGGAAATCACAGCGAGGGTGTGACTGTAATGAAATCACTTCACAGTCTGTGACCCAGAGGTTACACTGGTGGCTGCCACTGCCTCAGGGCTTCCCACACCTCAGTGCCATGCAGAACACAGGCTAAACCTGCCAGCTGGGCATGTCAGGGAGTTCTCCATCCCTCCTGGACATGGAGATGTTCCTGTCTCTCCCAGGGGGTTGGTCAGCCCTGCATGCTGGGTTGTGTCCCACTGCAGTGACCAATGCCTTAACATATTCAACAGGTGTAAAGAGCCTTTGCACTTAATGCTTCCCAATTTCTACTTTCCCATTCCTACAGGTCTCATAGACATCATTAGCTCATTTTGCTCAAGGTGGATAATTTTTCCGGGTCCCTATTCGGACAGTGTCCCAGCATCAATGGGATCCTGGTCTGGGTAAGGACTGACCTGAAAGGAGGCACAGTTATAGTGCAGGAGATTGGCCACGGTGATCCTGGCTGTGCCCCATCCCGTGACCCTCCCTGTGACCCATCCTGTCTCTGTGCTGGCCACTTGGACCACCACAAGTGGTGGGTTTAAAAAGAGGTTTTTCAAAAAGAGCCACAAAAGAGGCTTTAATTAGTGGGAACCAGAGGAGAAATGCCTCTTCAGGATAACTTCTTGATTGCCAGTACCCCTCTCCCACCGCTCTGTGAGGAATCCTGCAGTTCCCATCCTGAACTGGCAATAGCAGGAGTCTCATTAGCACGTGCTAATAGCTGGCAAGTGCTCAAATTAAACTCCCTTCCATGGAGCATACAGACAAATGCAAATGGACTTCATGAGGCCCTTGGGACAGCTCGATGTTTTTACGTTCCCTTTTGTTCCAAATTGGCCTCTGAAGCTGAAACCTCCATTGATTTATCCTCCCAGGCTCCAACATCCAAGTAAGCTCTCTCTAAAATGACAAAAAAAAAAATGTTCTGGTTTGATCTTTCACGTGATGCAGAAGGGTTTCCTTCCCACTTGGAAGTCCTTGGTATCAGGGTCCCTGGCTGCAAACACCAGTGGGATGCTCACCTGGTGGAGCTGATTTGTGTCATGTTTCATAAGGTGGTGTCCAACAGGCTTAAACATTATTGCTACCATGCTGCAAAACCAAAACAGGGGGGGAAATGAGTTTTATGTCAGGAAAACACCTTTTCAGAGCATTCATTGCAGGAGTAAACTATGTGGGTTTTTTTTTTTCTCAGCCTGCAGAATCCAGCTTTTTATGGGGCTGAGATTTGTTTTAGTTTTATTCACGTGTTAAAGGAACAGTGCCAGCTTTAAAACTGACTCGTGTACATTTCCTACCTCAACCCTGCTTTAACCACAGCATAGTAAGGTAAAAACAGCTTAACAATCCAGGCTACCTGTCTGAACTTGGATAAAATTCATGTAAGAAGATGATTCATATGTGTTTATAGCTGTTTTCACTTTCAGGTCACAGGTAATATAAGTGGAGGCAGCACTGCAGAAAATCTTGCACCGAACTTGCTGATTTTCTGAATAGGAAAGCCATTTCACTCGAGTGTGGACCCTGCAAATGCTTACCTTCTACTTTAATCAATAATTTGGGCACAGTAGAAGTTGCTGTTGTTCTGTAATTTGCTCAGTGCTTCATCCCATATGGGTTCTGACAGGTCAAAAGCCGAAACAGATTAAATGAGGTTCAGGCATTTCCACTGGAAATAAAATAGCTCTGTCCTGATTCATGTTTTGATAACACTGCCAGCATTTGACAGATACTTAAATAGTAAATAAGGACACCTACATTGCTGGTGTTTTAAATGTATTTGGGGTATTTTAGGTTTTCAGGCCTAGATTGGAACCTTCTGATTCGTTAATATAAATAATAAATATTTCAATGACTTTTAGTAGGTGTATCCCAGGGCTGAGGGAGAGTTTGCAGTGAGTTAAATTGCAGATACTGTTCTGAAAAGGTGTGGCAGATACTTTGCTGAATTTGGGCCACAGATGGAGATGGTGCAGCATCCCAGCATCATGCCAGATGTTGTGTACTTTCCTTTGGGAGCAGCTTCCTATCTCTCCAATTTAAACCCTTATTCAGATTTTGCTCATGTAAAACTCCCCATGTTCTTCATGACTTCAGGCTGTCTTTGTCTGTTTGACAGGTAGCTCTGGAGGTTTGTTTTGATTTGACTGCCCAAAACACCTGCTAGACCACTGCAGTCATTAAGATGAAAATTGGGTGTATTTAGATAGGTTTTCTTGCATGTGATGTTTCTCTATGTCACTGTTACAACCCTATGAACAGGTACCCACTGCCAGCCCTCCTGGGTATATACCCCACTGCCTGAAAATGAAGAGGAAATGTTAAACTTGGGAGATTTTTTCCATGTCACGCTCACACTGTTGCTGTTTTCTGACAGATTGGTACAGAGGAACTCATTAGCAGTCGTATTATTGGGCTCGGAGACCCCCCAGCCAGTCCCGACTCAGCCCTTGTTTGGATGAATAGAGTTTGCTTTTGGTAGGAATTTGCAACAGCAGGATTCAAGCAAGTGATTCAAGTCAGCAGTTGGTTCCCGTCAGCTTATGATTTTACATTTTAGCTTGGGAATGTGTTGAGATATTGCAGAAAAGAAGTGAAGCATTCTAAAACAGCCACTTACCTGAGAAAATGGATGCAAAGTGCAAACAGACACCACAGCTCTGACCCAGCCAGGTGCCACTTCTGGGCAGAGCTGTGGTACCTGGCTGTGTCAGCTCTCTGAGCCTGCCTTTAGGCTGAGCCTGAGTTAGTCTGAGCCACCCTGATGGTCTGTTTTTGAGCAAGGCTCACACTGCAAGGAGGTCTGAGGCAGTGTGGCTTTTCTGTGCCGCAGTGGCGAGGGTTGAGCTGCCACCAGTGATGGACAATAACCCAAAGCAGATGAGGGCCATGAGATGCTGAGGCACAGCAACCCCACATCCAGGGAAACCTGAAGCTGCGTCCTGTTTATCATAGGTCAGCTGCAGGGCAGTGGGGACAAATGGCTTTCCCAGAGTCATCGAAACAGAAAACCTACCAGCAGAAGGAAGGGGAGATGTCAGAGCAAACAACTGCTCACTCACTCCGATTAAAATAGTTGGAAGATACATATCTGAGAAGAAAAAGATATCCTGACTTAGGATGTGCTGACTTAAGCCTGTCTAGATGCCTTTTGTCAGTATGAAATGTCACTGATCTCAGCGGGTCTCTGTGCACGCTCCTCCACCCACACATAAGGAATTGGTTGATGGATCAGGGTTAGGAGATCATGTTGTTTAGGTTTTAACTAACCTGTGAGAAGAGAGCCTTATAGAGGCTGCACAATATAACTGAGGGACATTAAATCAACATTTAATTGTAGTAGCAATTGTAATTTTAACTGAAGGAGAATTAATGGCATTGAACTGAGAGAACAGTGATTGTCTGCAATTTCTACACAAAAGAGAGGAATGACCTGGTAGGTGAGAAGAGAGAGAATTATTTCCATGGTGATGAGTCATTAAATCCTCTTGCTAATATGCTTTTCACATCAAGGTCTTCAAATTTCTATTTGTCTCCACAGACAAACTCATGGGTGTAGCTGTTAGGTGACTCCTGGTACTGTGCTACAGGTACCTGCAGGGTCACAGGTGTCTCTGTCTGGCTGCCCATGCATTAGTGAGAACAGAACACATCAAATTCTTGATCCACAGCCAGAATGAATCCATAGCACAGGTACCCATGGGCCATTAAGCCTCTGCAGCCAGATTTTCCTCTCTGCTGGCACACCTGGGTGAAAGGTTTAGCAATATCCAAAAGAATCAGGAATTTCTTCTGTGAGCTTCTAGTGGGTGCTGGAGACTCACCCAGTGGACAGCTGTCTCCTTCATAGGCACAGCCATGGCTTGCAGCTCTCCCCAGAAGGCACAAGCCTGTCCAAATTCATCCTTCCTTCTAAGAAACTTTTTTTTTTAAAGCTTGTGCTGGCACCTTGTATTCCATAGCTGCCTGTTTTACATCAGATCAAGATCTAGCTCTATATTCTCTCTTCTACAAGCAGCTTTTCAGGTCTCTGTAAAACCCTCCTGGAATTTTACTAATAAATTGCCAGGCTTTGGGCTGGCTGGTTGTAAAGGTTTCATGAAACACATTGGCAGCTATTTCACTCCTGGTGGGGCTGAGATACTGAAAGTTAAACGTGCTCAGCAGGAACATTTATACATTTCCTAAGTCTGTACATTTGGATTCTTTCCATTTATGATTTATGGAACAAGTTAGAAATTTGGGGTAAAGTTTTATATTTATGCTTGCCTCTTGTCTGTGGAAACCCAAACTTCATCTTAACTTTGCTGTTTATTCATGTCCCCAAATAATCATCACCAATCTGGAGAACAAATGTCATAGCATTCATCATCTTGGTTAGTGAAACATTTTCATTTTCTACTTTGTGACCCAATTAAAGTTGCAGTATGTAGTCACCCTAGAATAGAGCTGACAGTCATATACCATGTCATCTAGCCTATTCTTCATTTTTACCCCATATTTAATCGTGGTTTCTTTATAAATTGATTTTTTATTCATAGTTGGAGTTTTCCTACTGGTCTGCTTGGAAACACAGAGCAGGATTTCCAGGTATCCATTGGCAGAGCAGCTTTCTTTCCAACCTGTTCCCACAACTGGCTCCATTGCTTCTGGCTAAACTACCATGGAAGTGGAGCAGTGTAGGTTTTACTGGGTGAGAGGCTTCTTGTCTCTCTGAAGGATGGTCCCTTGCACTCAGAAGTCACTGGCTGCAGCCAGAGGAGTGTTGGTCATCACCCTGACATGGAGAAGTGACCCTTCTGGTGGGTGGGGTTTGGAAACCTTGCTCCTGATACTGAGGTAAAGTGTCCTCATGAGCAGAGGGATAAATGAACCACTTCAAGCTCTTCTGGGAAGGTCTTGATCTGAATTTTAGCTTCTCTGTTCACTTTCTTTTTTTCAGTAGTAGTTTTCTACCTGCTGTCATTGCAATAAGCAAAAGAATACTTTATTTTACCTACCTTCTTGCTTCCTCCTCCACCTCTTACTCATCTGAACCCCAAACCAATATTTAGCAGCACTTTAAATTCCACAGACATTCTGCACCTTCCTTTCAGTGACATGATAACTGCTGACCACTGAATTACAGGGTGATGGCTCTGCTTTGGTGTGGCTGGGTAATTACAGAGTGTTTGTGGTTTTTCATAGTGGGGTGATTCCTCTCCCCTGGAAGCAGTACAGGTTACCCTTTGGGATCTCCTAAAGTTAATTGCATGCCCATCCACAGAAGATTTTAAATACCCTGTTGTTGTGTATCTGGATTTTTGAGGCCAACCAAATGATTTTTATTGTTACAGTACTGGACAAGCTAAATGCCTGTGGAGTTTAGGGAAAGTTTACAGACTTTCTTTACTTGAAGATTCCATGTATTACCCAGTTCTTAACACAGGCACAGCATCCTCTGTCCCCATCTTGTCCCACTGTCTTGCATTGCTCCCTGTACCCACTGGGAGAAACCTGGATCAGGGTCCTGCAAATGCTACTCTTGTCAGTACAACTGATTATCAGTAAAATTATTATCAATTTATTTTCTTGCCAGCTCTCAGAAGTCAATTCTCCACTTTGTTTCATGCCTTGGAGCATGCTCTGTGTTCCAGAGAGTGTGTTTGGGGGGAATAATGCATAGTAACTAAACATCTTATCAACGTTCTTGGACAACCTGAAGTCCAAGTGAGCACAGGCCCACTTTTCACAGCTGTTTGCTGAGGATTTTATCCTTCCTAATCATCCTACAAATCTACAGATCAGTGAGAATCATCTTACTTGCGGCGTTACTCCCACAAGAATATTTTAGATTAAATGTTTTCATCTGTCCATCTTTTAAAATAAGTAAAATACGTCATAGACAAAACCTTAGTCACAAAGTCACTGCAGGTGAGGTAAATGTAGGACTTTGCCTTTTGTCTGATGGTGAGAAACAGCATTGTCAGTTTGTCTCTGCTGCTGGGATTCATCCATTTCATTTTAGCCATCCCAAATGCTCCCTCTGCCACGGGCCTAGGGTGCAATACACCTCCCCACTGTGTGGGGGGAATCCCTGTCTGGAGGAGCTGGAGGACCTGCCTGGACCTCCTGCTTCCTGCTGTGGGGTTAAGGGCTGCAGAGGGGACTGTTGCCCAAAGTTTTCTGGGCACCCCTGAACAGATCTGTCAGAGCAAGTCCAGAGGAGGCCACCAAGATGATCAGAGGGATGGACCAGCTCTGCTATGAGGGAAGGCTGAGAGAATTGGGATTGCTCAGTCTGGAGAAGAGAAGCTTTGGGGTGACCTTCCAGGACCTGAAAGGAGCCTGCAAGAAAGATGGAGAGAGACGATTTACAAGGGCCTGGAGTGACAGGACAAGGGGGCTTCAAACTGACAAAGGGCAGGATTAGATGGGATACTGGGAAGAAATTCTTCCCTGTGAGGGTGGTGAAACCCTGGCTGAGAGTGAGACAGGTTGCCCAGAGAAGCTGTGGCTGCCCCATCCCTGGAAGTGCCCAAGGCCAGGGTGGACAGGGCTTGGAGCAACCTGGGATAGTGGAAGTTGTCCCTGCCCATGGCAGGGGGTTGGAATGAGATGATTTTTAAGGCCCCTTCCAACTCAGGTGATTTCATGACTATATGATCATGCTGAGCATCTTCTCCACCTAGCAGAAAATATTACCCTAAGATTTTAAAGATATATTGCTCTTCCTGATAAACATCTTAGAACAGTAAAAGAGACTTCTTTCACCCATGGTGCACAGTCAGGAAAAGTTTTTTTGCTCCAATCCAAAACAAATTGTTGTCTCCAGGAGAAATTTTGTTTTCTCAAACATGTTTGGTGCCATTTGGAACGCTGTTGATATGAAATCAGCACACACTATGTGGTAAACCACATTTGTGAAGATGATGCCCCTCTGCTGAATGCAGAGCTGGGTCCACCTCATTAGCCTCTGTCTGGATTGCAAAGTGCTGAATTATTTTGAACAGTCTCTTCTTTAGAGAACATAAACCCTCCAAATCCCAGCCTGCTCTTGAGGTGTCTCCTCCTTCACCATCCCAGCAGGGAAGGCAATACCTGCCCATGCTGGGAGGAACTCTGAGAGATGGGAGGGGGAGAGTGACTCCCTGTTTGATGTGTTCAGTTATGGGTGATAGAGAAGCAATGTCTGTGTCCTGAAGTGATGCTGGAGAAGGGTTGAGTAGCCATGGAATCAGATACAGGAGCACAGGCTGGGGAAAGGCTTCCTCCACCTGCAGAGCTGCTGGTGGATTTGTAGGCACAGGGAGGCAGGTACACTCCAGCTGCTGTGTGGTTGCATGGCTTTTCTCCTGCTCAGGGAGCCTGTAGCTGAGATCCAGGGATCTCAGCTGTGCCTGAGGTTGGGGAGCCAAAAGAAAGACATTTGTGTTGTGAGAGGGACAGTGGGAAGGCTCAAGCTCCTCAGGTCCTGCCCACCATCTCCGTTTGCACAGGCAAAAAAATCGTGAAAATGTTTTGAATTGCATCCATTTGTATCTGCAGATGTTGCATCAAATCCTGGAACAGGGAGGAAATGTGGCAGGATAGGCAGTATGCAGCTATCAGATGGACCATCAGCTTAGATTTATGGCTGAAATTTGATGTATCTCTACGTGCATTTGTCAGTGTCAGGGGAAACAGTGTGTGCAATGATAGAATTACTCAGGAATGGGTCAGGGCTGGATGTGATAACCAAGAGGTTTAGGACGAATATATTCTGTCCAGTTCTCTGCTGCCCACCACATTATGTCCATGTCACTGCAGCTTGCACTAAATGTCTGTGAAATGCACTGTAGAGGGTTGGTTTTGGAGTTTTTTATAGTTTTTCTACATGTGAGATGTGAAACAGAGAGCAGCCAGGTTTTGTGGCCTTTAAATTATACAAAATTTTAAAAACCCACCCAACTCCCACCCCCCTAAAAAAAAAAAACAAACATCAGCATTGATTTGAAGAGAAGAACCTGCTTTAGAACACGTGTTTACATGTCCATAATGATTAGTGCTAATTCCCCCCCCACCTAAATTTTGAACAGCATTGCAAAAGAAAGCCAGTATTTCTGTGCAGCACAAAGCAGTTCCTATGGAAAACATAGTAACTAAATCTGGACATCTCCAAGCTGCAAATAATCTTGTGTGTTTGGTACTTGGGAGCAGCAGAGCTCACTTTTGTGTACAGCGGTAAGTATGGAGAACTTTAATGTTTGTGTAAGAAAAACTGTCTTTAGGAGAGGTCTGTACCAGGAAAATGACTAAAATTCAGGATACCTGTTTTGGATAACTGTGTTGTTGATTTTTTGGGGTAAAATCCTGTTCTTGGCACTGCCCCTGCAAGACGAACTGCAATCTCGCACTTGTTACCAACGTTAATCTGAAAGCAGATGCAGCAATCTGGGCTTTTTTGCAGCGTGCTTGTGTTTCTAAAACAACGCAGAGCCACAGCAGAAGTGAAATTGGGAAGACCACAGGCTTCAGGGAAACGTGCAGTGCAATTTGCACTTTCAGACCTGCGAGGGACTCGTTGCCTTGCCCGGGCAGCTCGTCCCTGGCAGCGCCGGCGGTTGGAGGCAGCCCCGAGCTGCCCAGAGCGGTGCTGGCACCACTGACACACCACCAGGAGATGGGCAGGCCCTGTGCCCGCTGCCACTGTGCACCCCAGACCAGAGTGGGCAGCAGAATGGGGCTGGCAAAGCCTCGGGGCCCCGGGCACACCCCCACACATCTGTGTCCCTTTGGTGCTCAGCCCCCGGGCACAGAGGGGCGTGGGAACCCGTGCAGGGCAGATCTGGCCTGTAGAGAGGGAAGGAATGGGTTTTCCCAGGTTCCTACAGTCTCTATGTGTTTTGACCTGTCAGGATTTGTTTCAGAACAAGTGTACCTTTCCTTTTTTTTCTTTTTTCTTCCCCCTGCCTAAACTGTGAATTCCATATCAGGTACTAACAAACATGGCTCATCTCAAAAGAATTCATAATTAACTGAAAGAATTCATAATGAACTTCCACTGCAATTTGTTTGGGTCTTCCTTTGCATAACATGGTGGGGATTTGAAATGCTCTGAAGCATACAGTGTCTGTGTGACTGCTGCTGAGCCTACCAAAAGCTAACCTGCTGTAACTGCACGGTGTGTGTGTTTGTATTTTAGAGTTCTCTGACAGACCTGTTTTTCTTTTTCTCTTTCTCTTCCTTGTCTTCTTTCTGCATTGGCAGAGCATCTTGGATTTGAATTAAAGGGTATGGAACAACCATTCATTTATTAATCAGAAGCCATTAAGAGCTTCCCACATTATATTTATGGCTTTAATGGGATGATTAAAAAATCAACTGTTCTGTTCACTTCCCTGGCACCAACATAGATGTTTGGATTGGGAAAAAAAAAAAAAAAAGCAAAACAAAACCAAAAACAAAGCAAATCACAAATTCTAAATGTAAACCTATAAAAAAGCACGTGTATTTATTTTTAGCAGCACTTTTTTCTTTGTTCCAAGCAGCAGCCTGGTGTGTGTGGCGTGACTGGGATGTTACAATTGCCATACATCTCCATTCAACACGCTTTTGTGTATTTAACTGAAAAGCAGGAGTTTGTGCCCATCCAAAAAGTTGCCAGCAGGGGCAGACATTCCAGGGACGGGAAGGCAAATTTTAGGAAGATCAAGGCTCCTATAGAAATTGCCATTCCACAAGCAATAACCTCCACTGGATCCTATGAAGGGTCAGGATGAGCTTTGCCATTCCTCCTCCCAAAGTTTAGTGGCTCATTTTTAGTTCTTGACTGGGAGGAAATTGTTCCAAAAAAGATGGCATGAGATGAGTTAGTCTAGAAAATTAGATCCCAGGGAAGTCATTAGCTCCCCATGAGAGTGGAGGGTGTAATGCTGAGCACCAAGGTGGCAAGCTTGGAAAAACACTGCAGAAAGTTAAATGACTTAAAAATATCCCCTTTGGGCATTTACCCACTCCTGCTCAGCTGCTCATAATCATATTATTTTCCTTCCATTCTCCTCAGTCTTTTTTTAGAAATAAATCAAGTTATCTTTTGAGTAAGCAGTTGGGAAATCAAATCCTTGAGGTGAGGTTTCCCTGGAGTGTACAAGCCAAGAGCAGGGAGGGCTGGTCAGATGAGAGTAGAGAAATTGGGCAACCTGGTCTGGTGGAAGGTGCCCCGGGGGTTGGAATGAGATGAGCTTTAAGGTCCCTTCCAACCTAAACCGTTCTATAATTCTGTGATGATTTATCACTTAACTTAAAATCATTGACCCAACAGTGTCAGCCAGAGCAGATCTTCATATGAAGTTGCTTCCATTCCATTTGCTGGAGATATGGGGACACCAGTCTTTCACTTCTTGATCCTAAATTGCCCTCTCAGGCCCCTGAGGTGGAGGGACATGCACTAGCTGAAGCTGGAGATGCTTATCTCCTCTAGTTTTTGCATGCCTGATCCCCCAGGACTGGTGACAGTTCCCCCCCACTGCAGAAAACGTGTGAATTTTATGGTCAGGTGCCTCAGAGAAAGCGGTGCTGCTAACGCTAATACACTTAAATCAACTTTAAAATCGAGGATTTTTGACATCCCTTTTTTGTTGACCTCTTGTCCTTTTCCTCACCCATTCTCGATGTCATCACAGAACCGCACACATCCTGTTCCCAGTCTGCAGTCGTCTCTTCTCTGTCATTCGTCTGTCACTGTCATGCCTTGCTGTGGCACCATGGCTGGACTGTGATTCTGTCGGCATTGTGTGGCACCACATGGTTTGTTCATAGTGTTTGCTGCTGTAGAGTGACGATGCTGCTGATGAAGACGTGGTGTTTGTAGAGCATAGAGACACAAATGGACAAGTCCTGCTCCAGGATCTTACCTGCTCAAATACAGAACTGTAGTGTGCACTCTCTTATTTTCTTTCTGTTGCTGTCGAGACGGTTTTGGGCAACATGAAGGTGCTGTTATGGAGCATCAGCTTTAATGAGATGTTGGGAGCCAAGCTGAATTACTATCAGCAGGTCATTCAATTTTTAGTTTGCAGCAGTGATGCACAGCCTCACACTTCACTGCTTCACGCAGCAGAGCTGTCAGCTCAAGACAGAGAGGCTAAATCTGCATTTCTGATGAACTGAAACATTCCCTGTGCAATTCAGGTGAAGGTTCAGTGCAGTCAGACATGTCAGAGTCAGGGTCCCATATTGACAGGATCACCAGAACAGAGACTGGGATTTGAACCTTGGGTGAAGAATTTTGTCATGTAATAGGTAAAAAAAAAAACAACCAACCAACCAAAAAACCCAACAGAAACACAAGAAACCATAGTGTTGATTACTTTGCTCTTTATTTCTCCTCCATGGTTCAAAGGTAATGATTTATGCTTAGGAAAAAAGTCATTGTAGCAAAAAATATTGCTGGTGAAGAATCTTTGAAATAATTGGCTTGATGGATGAGTCCACGGTCAAAACAGACCTCCAGCCTCTTTTTTCTGTTAAAGCAGTTTCTGCAGGGCAGTAGCAAAATTCTTGCCCAGTGCCATCCGTAACCAGGACGTGATCCTACCTGGTTTTCCTAATTCATACAAAATCTCTGAAATTCCTGTCTGAAGGAAAGAGCTGTACTGGTAGAATCCCAGTCCCAGAGGTGTGCAAGAGCAAGAAAACTTGTCTGCCATGGTTGCTGATGCCTGGAATAGGGCACCCATACAAGGGAAGCATGTCACTGAAGGCGGTGTTTCACCCCAGAGAGGATCCTTTCCCCATTCCAGTTCCACCTGGTTCATTATAGGGAAAATAACCACAAGCAAGCTCTGTTTTGCATCTTTGTACCAGGGCTGTCATTCTCAGCCCTTGTTCACCAAAACTTTCTTCACTCTCATTTTGAGACTTATAAAGAGGCAAACATTTTTCCTAATGCCTTTTTTTTTTCTTCCAAAAATGCTTTTTCCTTCCTAACATGGCAGGTTGAAATTGTTCTAAATATTCAGTTACCTGGGAGGTTTCATTGCTTCCCCCTCAATTTTTTTGCTAAAATCTGGTCCCAGACCTGGACCTGTTTTTCTCCTGGTTTTGTATTTGATTGTTTGGTAGCACAGGGGATTTCATAAAATCCATGCAAGGTATTTTGAGCCGTGTGGAGAAGCACAGCAACCATGGCATGACTCTTACTGACTAATCTGTATGAAATAAACATTTCAATGAATATTAAAGAAGGCACAAACCCCAATAACTTGAACATTAACACATAGTGTGGGGGTATGAGGACATCCTTCACAGATGCTGAACTGAAACACCCGTGGCAGCTGTGCACTGAATCCTTCTCCAGTCATCCAGCTGGAGAACCAAAGTGCTGGATGCCACCGAGAAGAGCGTCTGCTCTGGTGTAGCCATGGAGGAAGAGGTGTCCTTTCCATGGGATTAATGCCTAGATGTAGCTCAGTTATGCTCCAAGTGATATCCCAGCATTTCCTGGGAGCTTTGATTGATGGGGATGAATTACCTCACTTCCAGCACGGTCTGGCTTTTGACGCAAGTGACTTTTCTGGTTTGAAAGGTGGTCCATGACACAGGGTGACATTTGAGAGAAGCAGCAGCAAGCTGCTTGTATTTTGTGTGTGCCTCTGAGCTACCTGGTGCAATGGAATGAATCGCTTCCTAGGGTTCCATTAAAATTCCATCACTGGTTACTGTATTTTAATTAGTCCACTCCCTTTTCTTTGTCGAACGCGCTGTCACTTTTCCATCCTCATGCTGCTTTTTGACTGTTCTAGGATGTCCCTTTCAGCACCTACATGCTTTGGGGCCTGTTGCTCAGTGGTTCTAGGACACCACCGAGCTCCAGGGCATGCAGCAGCTGCAAGGCAAAGGCATTCTGAGCCCGTCAGAGCAGAGCCTGTGATCAGGGCATCACAGGGCACGTGTGCTCGTGGTGAGTGGGGGGTGCTCGGGGGCTTCCTTGGCAGGTGACTAAGGCACCACAAAGGGGGGAACTGCTGGAAGGGAGAGTAGAGTTGTGGAGCTTCTTGAGATTAGTCACTGTGGGAGAAGAAGGGCAAGTGAGAAGTGAGAGTGCAGAAGGGGTAAGCTACGGAGTGAGAGAGGGCCAAGGTGCAGGGAGACAAAAGGAGTGAAGGTCTTGTGAGGGGTGAGTAAGGTTGGGCCAGCTGGGCTCAGGTTTGGGGCAGCTCTTAGATGGGCAGTGGATTGGCAGGAGGTGTGCCCGAGCCCTGTCCTCTGTCTTACCCACACGCAGTGCTGGTTCCTGTGCAGCCAGAGGCACCCCTGGTGCTGGAACCTGTTTGTAACTGGATCCTTTCTCTCCATTTACAGAAGCAGAAGAGCTCTACCAGAAGAGAGTTTTAACCATCACGGGAATCTGTGTTGCCTTGCTTGTGGTGGGCATCGTCTGTGTGGTAGCTTACTGTAAAACCAAGTGAGTATGGGTGGCTGGCAGACAAGAACTGGCCAGAGGTTAGTGAGTGGCAGCGTTCATGCTTCACACTCTCCTGCTTTTCACCCAAATGCTATTTTAAGGAGATATCTGCTGTGGTGTTCCCAGGAAGGTCTCATGCAGGAGGCCAGTGAAACTATTTCCCAGGCTGTGCCTGAACAGAATGCTTTCCTGGGACCATCTGCTTATCCTCTGAAACAGCATCTGAAACAGCCAGGTGATGCTGTGTCACTGGGAAAAGCTGGTCCCAAGCCAGTGGCTCACCTTCTGGCAGCAGAAGCACACTGGGCTGTTGTGCAGGAGTTGTGGGCTCAGCTGCGTACATTCCAGGGACTTTTGCAGCAATCTTGATTTAACAAGAGGCTTGGTAACTTCTTTTATGGCCAACCTTTCCTACCTGGACAGCACCTTTCTCCCTACTTAGCCTGCACCTCATCTCAGTTCAGGGTGTCCCTGGGACATGGTGTCCTGCCACAGGCGTGGGAAGGCTTTGCCACTTTGTCCTTCATGCAGGACAGCTCAAGTGCCTTTCCACCAAGGCCAAGCCAGGACTTGTTCCCCCTTTTCCTTCTCCTCGCCTTTCTCCTCCTCCCCAGCACCGTAGTGTCCCTGCCTCTGCTGCATTGGGGTAGACCTTGTCTTGAAAAAGGGACTCTGGACCCAGCTTCCCAAATTGTCTATGATAACAAAAGTTCATCTTTTGTTAGGAAAAGCAGCAGAACGTGTTAAGTGTTGAATGCCTTGTTCCTTCCTGTTTGCAACTTTCCACAAACACCATGGAAATATCCATGTGCCCAAGACTTGCCTCCTCTGCTGTCTCTGGGGGCAGAGAGCCCCACGAGAGAAGTCTTCCTAATAGATTTTTTTTTCTCTCTTCTGTTTTAAAGGAAACAAAGGAAACAAATGCATAATCACTTACGGCAGAACATGTGCCCTGCCCATCAGAACCGGAGCCTTGCAAACGGGCCGAGCCATCCACGGTTGGATCCCGAGGAAATCCAGATGGCTGATGTAAGACCCTTTGTCTCCATCTCCCTGCAGGCTGTTTTCCACCAGGGATTTGGCGTGGGTGTGTGTGCTTACACATCTGTGTGCAAGCCCACGAGGAACAAAACACTAACAAACTTGAGCAAAGAGATGAGATTCCGCATAAAAACATTTCCAAAACCAACATCTGAAGGGAAATGTGATTTTACTTTGAAGTATGGGATGAGATTCAGGCACTTGGGACAGGTTTGTTTTGATGAATCAAGTGTGACCCTGATTTCCACTAAGAGAGATGTTCCCAAAGTTTCCTGTTTATTAAGCTATCCTGTCAAGTCCCACTTTGCGGGATGACAAATGGGATCAGCGGGGCAGTGACCAGAGCTGACGTGGTGACCACGTTGTGCTGAAGCATGTCATGGTCATCTGGTCAGCACTCCATCAGTCCACATGCCCTTGCCAGGAGTTGTGTCCTAGGCAAAGTGGGATGTCCTGATGGGGTGCCAGTGTCAGACCAGTGAGAATGATTTAAGCCTTCAGGACTGGATCCAGAAAGGGAGTTCAGCCACTCTTGTGACTTCAGTCAAACCCCTAAACTCAATGGGTTTAAGTGCCTTGCTGGACCAAGGCCTTGGAAGGGGTCAGAAAAAGGGGAGGAGGAGGTGGAGCCAAACAAGAAGGACTGAGGGAAATGAGTCCATTGAATCAGGTATGAGCTCTGCTGGGTCACCCTTTGGATGGTAAAATCTGGCTGGGGTGAATCTCAGCCATGAAGGAAGGGGGAAAGGGAATCCTAAGAACCACAGTTCCCTAGCCCCAAAGTACTGCCTCCTGCAGAGAGCTTAGTGTGGCTGTGAGAAGCAGTGCTGGTTGACAGATGAAGGAATATCTCAGCACAAATATTTGGATCACACGGGGTGTTTCTGTAGGACTCGAATCTCTGACAGATTTCACGTCCTTCTCTTTTTGCTGGTGTAACCTCCTGTGGCAGACACGTGTCTCTGCTCAGTAGCTACACACGGTACCACTGTCCCCTGGGGAGCCCCTTGTCTCTCCATACCCTTCTGCAGTCCCTGTGCCACGGCCCTTTTCCAGTGTTCAAAGTGAAGGGGCAGAGAAGAGCCTCCACTCTCCTTGTCTTTTCCTGTAGGTTGTGGAGCTTCTGGGCTCACCCAGTCCTCACCTGATTTCACCAGAAATACTCAAACCAGCTGAATTTCTCTGTGGCAGCATTCAAAGACTGATGGCTGATCTTTGTGGTTCTTCATGTTTTACAGTATATTTCTAAGAATGTTTCAGCCACCGAGCACGTGATCCGAAGGGAAACAGAGACAACCTTTTCGGGCAGTCATTCCTGCTCCCCATCTCATCACTGCTCCACAGCCACTCCAACGTCCAGCCAGAGGTGATGTGTACCATTTTCCCCTGAACTTTCTCCTGCTGTTTGCCTTAGGATGCTGTGAGATTCAAAAGGTTTTCCTTTCACCTCGCTTTCTGTTTTCATTTGATGTTTGGCTCTGCACTGCCATGTGGGCCATGTCTCCACTGCAGGTCTTTGCAGGCACAGCTAGATAGTGGGAGGTGTGGAAAAGTGGGATCCTTGACCTACAGGGAGGTGCCAGCAGGAACCTGCAGCCCTGACATTGCTGGGAAACAGGAGGAAACCAAGCTGTGCTTCCATGCTTTTTGCACAGACCCAAATGGGAGGATTTATGTAGGAAAGGCTTTGCAAGTTGTGTTTGCAGCACACTGGACATCTGAAATAATTCATGAAGCACACACAGGCTATCTGTTTCATATTTAGATTGTATTTGCTGTGTGGAAGACAAAGCATACAAAATATCACAAAATGTTTTGGTCAGTTCCTCAGAGTCAGGATCTGCCTTGGAACTCACAAGTTTTCACCAAGAAACCCTACTCCTGCACAATTTATCACAGTCCAGAGAGTTGTGTTAGAATCTCAGCCTTTGAGGTGGTGGCACCTCCCTCACTGAAAGTCTTTCTGAGGCTTTCAGGAAAACTGGGTCTAGCAGGAAAGTGCCAATATTTCTTGTGGCGCAGGATGAGACGTATTTTTTGTTTTAATTTCAAAATAACTGTCAGAGGAAGAGCTGCATGTCTTGGAAGCTGAAGTTCTCATGGTTTTCGAGAGCATTTAAATTGCAAATAGACTCCCCTATTTTTATGATGTTAAGAAAAGTCTTTCTAATGCCCTAAGGAGAGTCCCATGCTGTTTTGAGTTTGGATGCTCCACTTCTTCCTCTTACTCAGCTCTTGTGCTTCTTCCAGTAAGTGACGGGTGTTTTCCGTGGAGATCCCTTGCCTTTGATACGTGACTGGCTCATGTACTTCATTACCCTGATGGGTTTGTCTCCATTCATCCAGGAATCCTAAGATTCTTTCAGCTAAAGCTCATAGGTGGCTCCCAGCAGGTTTCCTCAGGGTTCAGGCATTCATCGGGGTTGAGCAAGTACTCAAGATCAACTTCTGATACTGAACTTGGGTTTTCAGGTGAATCCCTTCCAGATTCCTTTGGCTAGACCTCCAGCAAGCAGAGAGGGAGCCAAGAATGACTTGATGGGCTGAAAATGACTGATTTTTCCAGGGAAATCCCACCCCTCGTGAGCTAGACGGTGTGTTTTCCAGGTTTTTTGAATTTGTACTCTGCAGCCCAGCCCTGGATAGGTGTGTGCAAGCTTGAGCCAGGTGTGCAGAGGCTCCTGTGCTGGCAGAGCTGCACTTTGCTGGCCTTCCATGCTCGCTCCAAAGTCTTGGGCCGTCCCTGGGCAGCTCCTGAAGAGCAAAGGTGTGCCTGGAGGGCAGCATTAGCACATGGCAGCTGTGGGGAGGAACTTACCTTGCGTAGCCTCTGGCCCTGGCTACCTGCCACTTAATTTTCCTGAGTCAAGTGCAGCAAGCAGGTGCTTCTTGAAGTCATGCCAGAGGCAAACTACTGGCATAATCAGGCTCCATTTTACTCAATCAGTGCCTCTAATGAGGACGCTGTTTGAAGTTATAAACGAGCATGTGCCTGGAGCCATCAATAATTAACAAGTTCTTGGGAAGTCTTAATGAGGCCTGCTCTCCACTGCAAACCCCCACCCCAAATCCTCCACCGGCACAGCTCCATCTGGTGCAGTTTGGGAGTTCAGAGGTGGTGTATTTCTGCCATGGAGGGTGTCAGTGTGGTGGTCGTGGTGTGGGTGGGACCCCAGTGTGCAGGTGGCCCCGTGTGACCCCAGTGAGTCCTTGTGGGATGTCCTGTTTCCCCTCAGACCAGGACAGGTGAGGCACTGAGCGCTCAGCAAGGTCTATCCAGCACATCATAGCTTTTGTCTAGCACCTTGAAAGTGTTTTGCTGCCAAAATCTTTTATAAACCAGTGGAAACTGAACATCCGGATCTCTCTTCGGTACACTTTGCTCTGCTAATTTTGAGTGGCTTCTCCTGGCTCCTCTCTGGTAGCAGTTCCAAAGGGGCTGTCACTTGGCAGTGCTGGTGGCACATTTGAAGAAACTTGGCTGACTTGCCTTGGCATGGCCAATGTGTTGCTCCACACCCAGAATGGTTTGCAAGCACAAATCAGGATTGCACTGGCCTCCCTCCAGAGGCTGTCCCGTCACGGCCATTTATTCACCGGTGGGATAAATGTCTTCTATGCACTGGTTTGCTTTCTTTGTCCTCTAATGATATCTCCAAGAAGTAGCAAAGAAAGGCAAATCAAAGGTAGGGTTGGGAAGCTGGGCATCCCTGGCCAGACATATCCTAGTGAGAGAGAGAAAGGGGACGCCAGTGCAGAGGTGCAGAGCCGAGTATGAGCAGTGCTCTTTGGAGAAGAGCTCGATGGGGATTCCTTGCTCACTGTCCACTCGGGGTTTGGTCCACAGACACGAAAGCCACACCTGGAGCTTGGAGCGAACGGAAAGTCTGACTTCAGATTCCCAGTCTGGGATAATGCTGTCCTCGGTGGGAACCAGCAAATGCAACAGCCCCGCGTGTGTGGAGGCGCGGGCTCGCCGCGGGGCCACCTTCTGCATCGAGGACTCGCGGAGGCCCACGACGCAGTACCGGGACTCGGTGGATTCCCTGCGGGACTCACCCCACAGCGAGAGGTCAGACCCCACTGCTTGGTGCCACAGCAGCACAGCGGGGTAGAGCTGTGCCCTCTGTGCACAGCACAAACATGTTTGCCTTTCCCAGCCGTAGAGCAGCAGTCCCATGGTGGCACTGGAGAAACTCCAGCTCTGTCCTACCAGAGGAGGACACTACCACTGGAGGCCACTCTGGTAGGGGAGCAGCCAGTACTGCATCCTGCTCACCTGGTGGCAATGTAGATTTGGAGCACAGGGATGACAGGGGTGTAAAATACCTGGCTGCAGTCAGCAACTGGTAAAGAAAAAGTGGCTCAAGAGTGCACCCCAGGCAGCTTGGTGGGCTGGCAGCTCGAGCAGGGTCTGGCCCTCAGGTACATGGGGAAAAGGTTTGTTTCTTCAGCATTGTCCTGGATGCCCTGGTGAGCAGGGTGCTGTATGTGGGCACAGCTGTGGGATAGGGCTCGGTGTGACCCAGCCTTCCAAGGAGCACAACTGCAGAGCTGAGATACCATCAACAGCAGTAACAGTTGTCTTTCCTCTGGTTTGGTTCCTCATGGTGCAGAAGCACATCTCCACCCTTGCTCCAGCCCTTTGCAGGTAGCCACTGGTGATGCTGGGTGGCCACATGGGCAGTTACCCTTCAAGGCAGTGGGACTTGTCCATGGGGCAGAGAAGAAAGGCAGTGTCTCCTGCTCTCTCATTCCTATCCCTGGTCCATTCAGGTTGACCCAGCTCATACAGAGATCTCATACTTCACAAAACACGTGGGTAAAAAGATACTGGACTAGCCAGAGAGCCTGGGCAGATGGAATTGGGCAGAGACAACACTGGGACTATTGAGAAGAAGTGAAATCTGCTCCTTAGAAAGAGGTGATGCCAAAGGAAGGACTGTTTGGAGAGGAGCTAGGCTAGACATGCATGGCCACACTGACACTGTCACTAAAGTAGAGGACAGTGGTAGGTGCATTTTTGAGACATAAGATTTATGCTAAGTCAGAGTAAACAATGCCCAGGCTTTCCCCATCTGTGGCCTGAGCAGGGGGAGGGAATTTGGGGATCTTGCTTGGAGAGAAGCCTGGCAGCTCCAGAGGGAACAGAAGGCAGGCAGATGAGAGGCAGTGAAGCCTTGACTCAGCGATGCAGGGAGGGAATTGCACGCCAAGTCCCTCTGGAGGGGCAGCCTGGGGATGCACAGTGCACGGTGCCCTAGTGCCCACTAAAAGCAGCAGCTCACCCTCCCTTGGCCCAGCAGTGCAAGCTCCCTCCGCCTGGTTCCCCAGGAGTTATGGAGCTCCAGGAGTGGGTGCACCGGAGGCCTCATGGGTCCCCGGGCCAGGTGTTTGGCAAAGCTGATGGGTTTTGGGTTTTTTCGGTGTGTCCAAACAGAGGTGTTCTTTTTTCAGGTACGTGTCGGCCCTGACCACCCCAGCACGCCTGTCGCCTGTTGACTTCCACTACTCGATGACCACGCAGGTGCCCACCTTCGAGATCACCTCCCCCAACTCGGCGCACGCCGTGTCCCTGCCGCCGGCGGCTCCCATCAGCTTCCGTGTGGAGGAACAGCAACCCCTCCTGCGGCGCTACCAGCTCCCCTTCCAGGACACGCAGAGGTACGACAGCTACTACCAAAGGAAGACCTACCTAAACGACAGCATGGGGAGCCTTCCTTCCAGCCCCTTCCGCATCACAGAGGACGACGAGTACGAGACGACGCAGGAGTACGTCACAGCGCTAGAGCAGCCAAAGAAAACAGCCAGCAGCAACAGGCGGTGGAAAAAATCCAAACTGAACGGGCACATCCCTCACAGAGCCAGAGCCGTCCGGGACTCCTTCTCCTTGAGCAGCGCCTCTTACAGCGAGTCTGACGAGGAGCTGGTGGCCGAGAGCACCCCGTTCCTAAGCACTCAGAACAATGAGGCGGCGCACACAGAGTCGCCGCCGCTGCACCGGCCGGGCGACAGCCGGACTCACTATTCCTGCAGCAGACACAGCGCCCACGGGGAGAGCGGGCGCAGCAGCCTGGCACACGTGGCGCCCAAACCGGACCCCGACCCTCTCTAGGCACCTCCCAGACTCGTCGCACCCACAGACACAACCGCATGGAGGAGGCCGGAGGAGGGAGGCGAGACAAAACAAAAACAAAAACACAAACACAAACAAAATGGAACAAAAACAAACAAACAGAAAAACAAACACAAAAACAAACAAAAAAATAAATATTTTTATTTTATATAAAAGAGGGGGAAAAAATATAACAAATAAAATGTTTTATTTTCATTTTAGCAAAGTTGTCTTATAATAGCTAACGACAATGACTTTTTTATAGGGAATCTCTATTTATATGTAATGTCTTGATTTACAGCTTCCAAGAAAAAAAAAAAAGATTAAAAAAAAAAAAGAAGAAGAAAAGAAAACAAACAATAAAGTAAAAAAGAAAAGTGGGCCAATTTTTGACTACTTAAAAATAGAACACAAAACTATCGTGGTGCCTTTTGCTGTATGCTAGTGCTGGGATTCATGCCGAGGATTCTGTTTCAGTAGCATTTTTAAGATCATAGATTTTTGTTTGGGAGACAACCCGTCACAAGGGCGCTCTTCTGTCAGAAGAAAACAGCCTCGCCACTTTGCCCCCCCCGTACCCTGCTATTAATGATCTTATTCTTTAAAGTATTGTTTAAACACACATTAAGGACATGAGTGGGAGCATTTCCATTATCATGTCTAACAGGGATCTGTCTTGCCCTGTAAAATACTTGTATTTTCGCTTAAATCAGGAGAAAAAGAAACCCAAAGCCACCGTGCTGAAATGCAAGAAATAACGTTTCTTTTGCCACACAGGTAGGAAGACAAAATGAAATCGCGCAGCAGCAGCAGCCCTCACAATGTATCTCCCAACCTTTGGCCATCTCACCTGTGGGTCTGGAGCGGGGTTGGCACAGGTTTGTGGTCAGGCAAGGCAGACACCCGTGTGATCACACCCGTGGGGGATCACACCCTGTCAGGTACCACTGAATCCGGGTCGCTGAATCCATCCTGGGCAGGCTCCGTGTGGTGTTCCCAGCGGGGTGGGCTCTGTCCAGCCCTGGTGCCCGTGGTTGCGTTGCCGTGCCGGTGCCGTGCTGGCCACGGCACCCCCTTGGCTGAGCGGTGCAGCCACGGCGTGACGTTGGCTGGGGCACTGTGTGCTGTGGTGCCGTGGGGCTGCGGGGGCTGCGGTGTCCTGCGTGACATCGTGCACGACATCCTTGCCAGGAGGACACCCAGAGCGTGGTCCCAAGGCGCGGTACGGCCGCGTCTCCCCCCGGCCGCGGTGCCGGGCAGTCGCTGGCTGTGCTGCCCCAGGGTTTGGCAGGACCCTGAGCACTTTGTTGCCCCTGCCTTGGCTGGGAAGGGCCCCGTGTGGGGCAGCCCAGCAAGCAGATCCTCCCCTACTGCCGTGCCATGTATTGTAAAGAAAGTTGTTACCGTCACGTCCCGCCATCGGCGATGGACATCGTGTTTCCAAACTCGGAGCAGCTCTGGCCATCGGCTCTGTGGCGCAAAGAGACAGTCCTGCGTGTCCAGGCGGCAGAGCACCCCCTGTGGAAGTGCCCCTCTCTCCTCAGTTCTCTGCAGCAAACCTGTTTACATTGTAGCCTGACTTTTTTCTTTTTATATTTTTACTTCTGCATGTCCTTTGCATTTCAGATACTGTAGATTGGATGCATGGTGAAGCTGTGACTGAGAAGATAATACAACAATTGACAGTGTATTATTTCATTTAACTTTTAGCAATAAAGTAACTAAACCCTCTATTCCTCACCCATGATGGGGTCAGATAGAAAACTCTGCTAATTTGTCATAAGATGATTGTCAAAGTTTGCTCTGGATTGTCTGAATGTCAGAACTCTCGACTGTTTAACACTTGAACATTTTTTATATTATAAATAAAATAAGAAATAACAAGCTGTGGGCTGCATTAATATCAGGCCCTTTGGGGGGCAAGTGGGGAGCTGTAACAGGTACCATCCACAGAATCACAGACTGGTTGAGGTTGGAAAAAATTTCTTCCAAATTCCTTGCTACAACAGCTCACCCAGAGCCAGTTGCCCAGGCCTGTACCCAGTCAGGGTTTGAATGTCTCCAGGGATGGCAACACCACAGCTTCTTTGGGTAACCTCTGTCAGTGCTTGGCTCCCCTCAAAGCAAAAAAGTGTCTTCTTGCATTTGGACTGTATTTACTATTTTTTTATTTTCTGCCCGTTGCCTCCTCTCCTGTCATTGGACGCTGCTGAGAAGAGTCCAGCTTCCTCTTCTTCACTGCCTCCCATCAGGTATTTATACATATGGATAATGTCCCTCTGAGCCTTCTCCAGGCTGAACAGCTCCAGCTCCCTCATCCTTTCCTCATATGAATGATGCTCTGGTTTAGTAAAGATCTTTATGCCCATAGAGACCCCTAGGTAGGTGTTTTTCTACCTGGCATGGAAATTTGACCATCACTGCAGGGCTTAGGAGTGGAGTCTCACTGAGGTGAATGAATGCCACCCTCACTTCTTGGGTGGATCCCATTCCTTCTCCTACTGCAGCCCAGGAGATCCTCCTTCACTCCAAATGTGGCAGCTTTTAGTTGTTCCCAGAGAGGCCAAGATCTGTGGCATGTGCTACATGCTGGCACCCGTTTCAGTGACTTTTTCAGCAGAGTGGAGATGTGTTGGGTCCAACCCGGCCAGTGCCGTGCTGTCGTGCAACACCTGCCCACCCACAAAACAGGTCCCTTCTTCAGCTCTTCCATGGCAAATCCATGTCTCTGGATAGCCTCCCTGTAGGAGACTCGCTGACAACACAGTGTATCCACAGGCATCACAGGCCCTGAGGGGGAACTTATGACTCAGCCCAGCTCAGATCTCACTCTCTTGTTCCTGCTCAGTGGGATGAGGAGGTGCCCAAAAGTCCCAGATGAATTCCCCCTAGGAGGAGAGGGATCTGCTGCACACTGGTCTGAGACAACCCTATGGAGATGGATAGGTTGGAACTCGATAATCCTGGTTAGAACTGCATGTTCTGGTTGGAACAAAATGATCTTCAAGGTCCCTTCCAACCCAAACCATTCTATGATTCTATGAATGCACAGAGCCATGAGAGAAGCCCCCAGCCCTCATGATGCTGCCCATGCTGAAGGCCCAGATAATCACAACCACAGCCTGGGCTTCTTCTGCTCCAACCCCCCCCATAATGCCCACTGCCTTGGAGCTAACCCTGCTGGGTCACAGGCCACCCCTAACCCCATCACATGTGCTGAGGGGACTCCAGACAGACCAGAGGGCTCACCACTTCACCCTCAATAAGGCATCTCAACACTGATTTCCCAGAAGGTTAAAGGCTGAAGGATCCTGCCCTCCTGCCACGGGGCCCACGTCACCCAAGGAGGTGTTAGATGTCTAGGACTGGGGATAAAGGACTGGGGATAAAGGACTGAGGATAAAAGGTGAGGATAAAGCATAAAGGATAAAGGATGAAGGTCAAGTCCTGATGTGGGTGACATTTGCCATGTAACCCTTGGACACATCATCCCCCACTTCTGTGCAGCCCCAAGCCTTGCTGGATGAAGGCACCGGTACGGTGCAGCTCTCCACTCTCCCGTTACTCTTGGGACATGCTCCAACTTCCCATTGCCTTTGACCTCCCATCTTATCTCCTCCAGTGGCTCCTGGAGCATAGTGAGATAGACAGGAACAGACAGAGAGCACCTGACCCCTTGGAAGGGACGCGTGTGGGAGATCACCAAGGCTTATCCCTGGGGAAAACAGAGAAATACAAAAGAGAGGTAGGGAGCCATCGGATTCCCAAAGTACCCCTGGCTCTCCTCAGAATCTGTGAGCTTGTGAGCTCCATTCATGGAGAAGTCCCCCCCAAGGCTGGCACAGCAGCATCTGCAATACAAGAAGGTGCAGCTCTTGAATCTCCTGCCGGGGTGCAGAGCAACCATGTGGCCAAACCTCAGGGTGTGCTCAATGCAACTCATCCCCACCAGGCATCCCTGCCGCTCTCTGCTCTCTGGGTCCCTCAGAAAGGATCTGTGGGTTTGCCCTGCACAGGGGGATCCTTCCCTGCTCCATGGTTTGCGGGGATCTGTGATGCTCTGCATCTGCTAAGACATCACTAGCTCAGAGCCATGGCAGCCTCAGGATTTTTTTTCGTGGTGATTTCTTGTTAAACGTGCCCCTCAATTCCCATAATTGTGTGCTATATTTAGAGGCAGTTACGCTACTTCAATTTTCTCTCCAATTGCCTCCAAAGGAAGCCTGTGTATCTCTCTCCTTTTTCCCCTGGCTGGTTTATTTTTAGACTCCTCATTTCCAGCCACGTGTATTCCCGGGGTTTGGCCGTAAATATTTCACAGCGATTTTCACAGGTGGGGGGAGCCACCAAAGCCTCCTGCCAGCTCTGCTCTGCGTGTATGATGCCTTTGCTGCCCTTCCCAGAGGGGAAGGAACTGCTCTGCTGACACAGATCGGGGGACACAAGCAGGAGAGGAGCACCAGATCCTGGCTTTGGGATCACAAAGCCTCCCCCACAAAGATGTCCCTCTGAAATGAATTTGGTGTTGTGTCCAGGAGAAGTGGTCAGGCTGAACCACCGTTGTCAGGTGAGGTTGTGTGAGACCCAGAGCAGTCGTGGTGCCTGCTAGAGGGGCTGGCACAGGCTGGGGATGTGCCAAAAGCACGTCTGGGTACCTCCAGAAAGAGAAAAGGATGTGGCTGCCTGAGTCCTCTGAGATGCTGCTCTTCTCTCTTAGAGGTGGGTGGCTGAGTCCTTGACCTTCAGAGGGGGAAAGAGGGGGGAAAGAACTGTTTTCTTCCAGGTCGCAAGCTGAGGATGTGGATTGGTCAAACCAGGAATTTTTGGCTGTTCTCAGTGCCCTTGTGCAGATGAGATGTTCTCACCACACCTGCACATGTGTGTGAACCTGGATCAGGACTTGTGCACTTGGCAAACTGCTGGTAGTTTGACCCTCAGAGTAAAGTGCAAGTTTTTACCCTCAGTGCAAATTTTACCCTCAGAGTTGTCTTGCCTCTGTCTGACATCAGCTGCCACCCCTTTCCACATCCATGGGGGGGTGAGTCTCAAGGCTTTGAGGCCTTTTCCTGGTGCCCAGAGGAGACTTTGCAAGACCCTGCTTTTCTCTGCCAGCTCCTCCCAGCTGAGGATGGCAGACTGGCACCTTCAACCAGGGGGCTGAGCTGCTCTTGGTGGCAGCTCAAACACACTGGAGACGTCACTGCCCGCTGGAAGGGATGCTCAGAAAGGGCAGGCTGAAGTACAAAATATAGCTGGGATTTTGGAGAGAAGGAGTTAGGTCCAGATTTCCTCCAAACTTCCACTGTGGGAGTCTGGGCACCAGACACTTCATGTGAGTAGGAGCATCTTGGAGGTCTTCAGAGCAAGGGATGTCTGTACAGTACCTGACAAAAAAGCAATGATGCCTTGGAGAAACAGCCACTCAGTGTAACCCTGGAATCCTCCTCTCCCCCCAGAACATGTCCAACCCCCAGTGCAGGTGTTGGTACCTTTCTACTCCCATAAATCTCCAGGCTGCACGTGGACAGACAAACCTGGGATGCACCAGCCAGAGAGAAGAGTTCCTGAATGTGTTCCCAAAGCAGCCCATCTTTCCACACCTGCTCCAGGGGTGAGTTATCCATCCAAAGCATGGGCAGGCCGGTGCTTTCAGCCCCCAGGAGGATGGGTGAGGTTGTACCCCACTTGTGGAAAGGAATTGCCATTTTTGGGTGCTGTCTGTCCATAGAATCCTGGTTTTTGTGCAGCAGGTGCTGGTGGAGACTTGTATCACCCTGGCCTTCTGGTGCTGTGAAATCTGGGATCAAGCCAGCACATGGTGGAACTCTGCTTCAGACCAATTCTCTTTACCAACAGATTCAGCTTTATTGTTATTCTTTTTTTTTACATGATTCTTAGTGCATCATTTCAAATAAACTATCAAACTGTACAAAGAAACAGAGATAAAAGAAGAGGTGACAAAGTTGGGAAGAGGTTTTTAGTGTCATGAACCATCATGGAAAACAGTAGTCCATAGGCTCTCAAACGTTGAAGGTCCAAATAAATCTTATTTTGTTTGTTTAAAAAATGCTGCAAAAGATAAACAATAAATGACTGTAATTAGCAGCTACAAGATCCTTCAAAACTGGAACTTGATTACTGTGAACGCACTGAGGGGAAAGAAAAGCAATCTGAGATAAAGGACCAAACCAAACTGTGAAATAAATAAAGTGTGGGAGGACAGTCGTGGCATTGAAATGCAGAGGAATCACTTCAGCACAACAGCAAATCATTGGACCACAGACAGCAGAAAGGAACAGAAACACAATTCCCCACTTAAAAGAGTACAGCATGTGCATCGCAGGATGGAGGGATCCAGCAGGGATGGGCAGGTGGGATTGCTCCTGCACACAAAGGTTCCCTGGAGCTGGTGCATAGCTCCAATTGTGCCTTGAACCCAAAGTGGTGGATGCCATGGTTGCCAAACAAGCAGCCACTTGGCCAGTTTGTCTGAATAAGCAGGAACGGGGGAGCGATGTTTCACAGCAAAGCCAGGTGGGATTTCCATTCGAGTAAAAAAAGGAGAAAAAGAAAAAAAAAAAAAAACAGATACATAGGCTACTGCAATTTTTAAAACGTCCTGGTGGGCTGGTCAGACCCTCCACGTCCCTTGTGACTTCCCCAGGCAGCTTTGCCTTCACTTGCACACTGAGGTTAAAACCCACATTAGAGTTTCCTTATATATATATATTTATTTATATATATTCATATGTATATATATATATAAAAAGGATAAGGTGACAGAGGGCACTCCAGGCCTCTCCTGCCGGGGGCAGATGATGTTCCCATGTGCCACGCTGGAGACACCTCTCACTTGGTCCGTGATCAGCTCATGACACCCGTCTCACGTCACGACGTGCTGGAGGGTGCTCCCCTCCTGGGAGGGACGTGCTCCTGCCCCTCCGTGCCCTTCTCTGGGAGCGCTGGTGGTGCCACAGACCGTGTCATCTCGGCTGAGTTTCCTGCACTGCCGGGGACTGTAACCATGAACCGGTGGAGACTCCAGGGAGGGAAGGCGGAGAGGGAGGGCTGGTGGAGAAAAGAGCAACCTGGCCCTTGAAGAACCAGCACACCCCTTTGTTGTGCAGGCTGCAGCAGGAGGGAAAGAAAAGCCACTGGTGCTGTTGGGAATGAAGAAGAGATGATGCTGAAATGCCAGAGCTTTGTCAGAGAGTGTCAACTAAAGCTTCTTTGATTTCTTTCACTAGAGCAATCCCCATGTCATACATGTCTACGGTTTTGCTCATATAATTTCCTAAGTAAAATTGTGCTCATCGATCTAGTCCAGGAGCGCAGAGCATCGCCGGTTCATCCCCCTGTGCACACATTCCTTGTTAAGTGTTCTGCTCTAAAATGTCCTTTTCTGCCTTACAGCTGATGGACAGGTGCCCTTGGCTCAAGGAAGGGCTCGAATGTGTCTTCCGCAAAGCAAGGTCCTCAGCTTCCACCTTGAAGAAACTGGTCTCGATTCTCTCCAGGTCATCTGTCCCCACTTTTATCTTCATGCACAGCAGGTTGATGTACGTCTCATAGCGGCTCTTCTGCAGGGAAAGAGGGGACAGAGAGCCTGGCAACAGGGACAAGCCACGGTGTGTGTGGCAATGCCATCTGCTACTGCAGGAAAACCCATCCTATACCATCAGGATCCCACTAATCTCACTCCCCAGGCTTAACCACAGCACAGTGCCCAGTCTGTGCAAAGACTGATCAACTCAGTGTTGAAAGGGGTGTGTCTGTGCCCATGTGTCTGTGTGTAACACTCTCTAGCTGCTTTTACAAGTCTTGGCTGCCACTCTGATTGTCTAAGGACAATACTGGGGGCAAAATCAGATCAACTGATCTGCTCCTTCCTGATTTAGGAGTTCCCTTTGATTGGTTCAAATCCTTCTGCTTGTTATTGTTTCCATCCAGTGATTCACTTGTTGCTGCTGAGTTATGTCCCCATTGCTCCTCACAGAGCATGGTATCAAGGGAGGCATCTCCTCTCTGTCTGGATCCCTTCTTCCAGTGCTAGATGGGAGCTTTTTAAGGACTTGTGTAATACCCATCCTTTCTCTTAACAACTCAGAGGCAGCCTGTACTGGCTTCTTTGTCAGCCCAGAGAAACAAGCATTTCTAGAGCACATCTCATAAGACAGAGGAGATGAATTATGCTCTAGAAGTGCCAACTTCTCCTCACAGGCTGAAAAGACAGCCCAGAGAAATGCTCGGATGGAGACTTCTCTGCAGGCATCCAAAACAAGATGTCTGGAAAATGGGAGGCAGCAGCAACTGCTTGAAAGGTTGGTACAAAGACAAAGGAACCAGCAGCCAGAAGCTGTGGCTTTGGAGAGTCTGGGTGTTACACAAAAGGGTGGTGCAGCCCTGGCATGAGGGAGGTGGGATATTTCCATCCTTGGAGATTTCTGAGGCTCAGCCACTAAATGACACACTCAGTCTGGGCTAAGACTAGGAATACTCCAAGTTCCTGCTGGAAGCAAGACTAGAGGCCTCCAGCAGTCCCTTCCCACTGACACCTATGTGGCAGGAATTTTCTGCTCAACTCTCACTGGAACAAAATATCCCATTTCTCCCACAATTAAATGCCTATTAGACTTTAAAGAGAGCTAAAACTTAGTTACATGCATCCTCAAAGAGTCTGTAATCAGCTGTAATGCTGGGTTTGGCTTTATTTACAGAAATTGTTGCAGCAAAACAAGATTAATTCTCCCAGGGATTCCCTTCACTTTTTATTAATGTTGCTGCAAAAGACTGAGGCACACTAAGAACTGAACCACTTTCTTGCTTGGGACCTGAGGAAATGTCAAGATTTGGCACAGTAAAGGAAGATTTTCTTTCTCTCATCAGTTTTCCCCTCCTCTGGTTAGAAATCACAGAGGGGAGGGAATGTCTGTTATGTCTTTTTTTAGCTTCAGTGCCAAACAGCAAGGCTTGCTCCTGTCCCAAGACACCCATCCAGCTTGGGAGCCCTTGTCCTTCTCTCTCCTTTCATGCCCTCCCAGGCCCACAGCATCCACCCTGGAGTTCTCAGTTCTCCTCAATCAGCCAAGGTATCATTTATCACAGAAAAGATGAAAGTTCCTTTACCTCAAATATTAGGTAATGTTCTTTGAGTCTGTATTCCTCAGCCTCTTTTGACTTGAGGCTCTTCTCTACAGGATGTAATTTATGCTCTGCTAATTCGTCTGCAATCTGCTTCATTTTATTTTCATGAGACCTCAGCTGTTCCTCCTGCCGAGAGAAGAGTTGTCAGGTATTAAAACGTGGGAGTGCAGCACCCAAGTGCACCGCCTGCCTGTGGGTGTGGGAGCTCTCTCTGCAAGGACAAAAGCTCAGCTACTGTGCTGGAGCCAAAGGTGTGCTGTGAATTTGCAAATTCATCTGATAAGGAGCAGTGGAAACACAGGTATCTGAGTGAGTCCAAACCTCAGGGATCTCAAGTGCCAAGAGCACTTTTTGGCATCGGGGCGTCTTTAGCATCATAAACATGAAATGCTCCACATCCTTTAACAGCCAGGCAGAACCAGCACTGCCCCAAGAGCTGCTCATCCTGCTCTTGCCAAGATAAAAGCACCCTCCCCCTTTGGGCTCTGAGAGAGGTGACATCTGGCCTCATCTGGCTCAGCAGACAGTAGCTGTATCTCTGCCCTGATATTTCAGGCTGTCCTCCCCTTTGCTGGGGGGCAGTGGCAGTGTGTCCCTACTTTTTGGAGGTGCTAAGGCATGTTGGGATTTCCCTGGACAGGGAAACAAAAGCTCCTCTTTGGATGGCAGCTGCTTTTGGTTAGCTGGGCCTTAGGCAGCTGTGGCCTTGTGCACCGGGACCCCTTGCTTCCAGAAACTTCCCTACTGAGTGAGACTCAGACTCCTGCTTCACCTTTGGCTTTGCAGCTCAAAAAACAAGAGGCTATCACCCCTGAGTGCCATGATAAATAAAATAAAAATAGGTAAATAGTTTATTTATGCCAGGTAAATAAAATAAAAATAAAATAAACCCGCAGAGCTGTTGGGCTCTGCAGCATCAACTGCGGAGCTATTCAGCTGTTTCAACTCCAGCAACAGGAAGGTGCTGGGATGTGATGGGCAAAGAGCAATAAACCAGCCAGAATCAACAGCCAATCAGGCAGGTGTGTGTAGGGTTGTTTACAGCCATTGCACAGGAAGCACTAGCCCAACACCAGGATTTTCCACATCTGTCCAAGTCGCCTGCTCCACTCCCCTGCTCCTGCCCCGAGCACCTGAATGTGCCCATCAGGCAGGAACAGGGGGACCTGCAGATGAGCTCAGCATGAGCTGCCTGCTGAAGGGCTTGCTGAGCACTGGGTACTCCTCCATCACTCCTTCTCTCACATTACCTGGCACAGCTTGGTCATGGATGAAGGCAGGAGCGGGCGGCAGAACTTCTTCATGGAGCAGATTGCAGCTGGGAAGGCTGGAGCAGAGAAAATGGCAGCAACGAGGTTGATTCGCAGGATCCAGGAGAGCATTTCTTCCTTACTCCTGTTATGGAGGAAGGGAGAAGAGAGAGGGTGTCTGTAAATGCTCCTGACCCAGGAGCAGGCAGCTCACAACAGTCCTGGAGCCACCTGTGCTCAGGAGGGGCATCAGTGGCTTTGCTTTGAAGCCACTTTGTGCCACCCTGGGTTGTGACCAGAGGGAGATCCTGGATAACTGGCTCCTCTACAATGCCTTGATGATTTCAGGGCTGCTGTCTGTCTCTCAGAGTCCTGGCAGTCCTGCCTTCCTCATCAGCTCTGTCAGCATTCCTGAGGAGCTGGGGAGAGGCCAGGGCCAAGGATGTCCTGCTCTTTGGAGAGCAAGAGCTGCACAACAGCGGTCCCACAGAGCAGGATGGACCCCTCAGTTGTGTCATTGGTGGGACATTACCCAGGGTCTCTCATCAAATTTGTTCAGGCATTGCTCCCCCAACCCTTCCAGAGGTTTTTGCTGCAGAAATTCAGGTGTCAATCTTTAGCTTGATAGGACTCCAGCCCAACTTCCAATGTCACCTCTCTCAGCAGAAGATGTGAAAAACACATGACAGAAGAGATGACTCAATCACACTTGACACTTATGAACATCACAATTTTCCTCTGCAATGGACTAAGGAAGGAAGAAGATCCAGCCTGGCTGAGACGTCTTCTCTGAGGAGCTTTAGACAGTTTCCCCATCAAAGGATGATGAGGGGAATCATCACCTCCTCAGTTCAATGCACCACACGGATTTTCTCCCTTCCACTGGCAATTGAAGTTAGCAAGAGGAGCCCTTTACTCAGCCCTTTTCATCCCAGCCCATCCTGCTCAGCCCAGATCGGTGACAGATGAGAAAGATCTTCAGGATTGACACAAAGCTACCAAGAAACTGTGGCCTCAGACCAAGTCCTTTGAACAGTCCCTCAGCTCCTTGCTCCCCCAGCCCTGTCCCCTGATGCGTGTGCTGAGCTGGGCAGGTCAGGGGGACTCTGGCAGTGGCTGGAGGTCAGGCTGCCCACCCAGGGAAGAGCTGGTACTCACGGGGCCTGGAAGAGGAAGACTCTCCAGTCAGCTGTCTTCAGCTTGAGCACGTTGGACTTCTTGCTGTAGTCAGAGGCTTTTGTGGCTAAGGCGTGGTGCACACGGATGGCGTTCTTCAGATCCACTTCAGAGAGGTCTTTGTCAGGTTTATATTCATCCTGTGAAGAGGAACGTTAATTGGATAATGACAACACTAACACTTGCGGGCTGCTTTAATGAACCTGCCTCTCCCCCCCCGCGCTATAATCACAGAGTGCCGAGACCAGGAAAAGGCACTGCTTTGTACAGTAAGTGCTGGGAGCTGATAATGATAATAATTAACATCTGGCAACTGCTTCCATCATTAAGTTCACTGGGAAGATGTGAAGAAGGAGATGAAAGTTTCAAACATAATTAGCAATAGTTATCTCTAACACGGCACATGCCTGAGGCTTCATGGGAAGGCACAAGGCAGGGCCAGGGTTCTGCAGAGCTGCCCCCACAGCTCAGAGCTCAAGCTGGGATGCAATTCCCAGTCCACAGTGGGTATCAGTGAGTACCTGGCCTGGTGCTGCAGCTTCATAGAATCATAGAATCACAGAATGGTTTGGGTTGGAAGGGTCCTTAAAGACCATCTCACTCCAACTCCCTGGCACAGGCAGTGACACCTTCCACTAGCCCAGGTTGCTCCAAGCCCCAGCTGACCTGGCCTTGGACACTTCCAGGGGTGGGGCAGCCACAGCTTCTCCAGGCAACCTGTGCCAGGGCCTCACCACCCTCACAATAAAGAATTTTTTTCATATATCTAACCTAAATTTCCTCTCTTTCAGTTTGAACCCATCACTCCTTGTCCTATCACTCCAGATTTGTGTGGAGGAGGGTCTGGGCTCTGGAACAGCAGCATCCCTGCAACCAGTGCTCTTCCACAGAGGTGTGGGGTTTGCTGGGCAGTTGCCAGACTGAGCATGGCCCACCTGAATCGCTCTTGAACCCTCTTTAGTGCCCCCTTGGCATGGTCTCCCCTGTCATTCATTAGACTGGCACTTGCAAACTGCAGCCGCATTCCCTGGATTCCTGCTTTGCTTTCTCCAGTGAAGGACAATTTCACACAAGTGGGGAATTAGGCAAGAACTACATATGTGTATATTTTATAACAAGGTAGAAAACACCAAACATGGGATTCCGAAAAGATGACCTTGGCACAGCACTTTTTAGGAAAAAGCAGAGTCCAGTCAATCCTGTGTTTACCTTTTTCTTTCCCAGTGACTGAGCTCAGGGCCACTTAAAGCAATACCCTTTCTCTCACTCTGCAGCCCTGCCAGCTCAACAGCTGGTCCAGCTGGATGGTGGGATGGAAGGATGGACAGATGGATGGATACACACATGGATAGGTGATGTAAGAGAGCCTGGCCTGGCTAAAGCAAAGCACCGTGCCACCACCCTGACCACGGCAGGACAGGGTGTCCCTGGAAGGGCCTGCCTCGCCCTGGAAGGTTACAGTGCCACAGGACTAATGTGCTCTACAATTTCCTTTCCTTGACTGCCCTTGGTTGTCAGCACCAGGGCAGCTCTGTCTGGTGGTGGTGGTCTGTCTGTCCCAGCCCTTCCTCAGCTTTCAAGCCAGACCTCGGTTTGTTCTGCAGATTTGCAAAAAGATGTTTTTTTCCTGTGTCCTGGTGATACAAATCCAGCTGTTCAGGAAGAGCCATGCTGCAGGCTCCTGGATGGTAACTCTGATCAGTGAGGCTGTTCTCTGGTGTAGGGTCAGAAAGGTCTCCCCTTTGTTGCTCTCCAGAGCATCAGCACTCCCCAGCCCATGGATGTGGCTCACTGATGGGAAATAAGCTACTGAAACTCCTTTTTTGAAGCAGTCATCCCATCCAGGAGAGTGGTTGCCATCATCATTTGAAACTTGGCATTGTGCAAAAAAAATGCCATAGGGCCAACCAGAAATGTCAGGTAGGGACTCTTGGGCTTGGTGAATCCCAAAGAATAGCCCTGGCTTTCCAGCAGAGGAAGGCTGGGTGCTGCAGGCCCTGGGTGGGCCTTCAGCTGGGCAGCATAGATGACCTTTCCAGGGTAGGGATTTCAGTAGCCAGAGGAATGGGCTATTAGCCTTGCAGCAAAGAAAAACAAATGCTTTGCCTTGTGAGGACCTAATATGTTACCCTACTTGGAGAGAAATACTTGCTTGAGGAAGACATTGCTGCTCAGGCCTCCTATATTGTAGAGATCCCTCAATTCAGGATGTTTTTCCAAGGCTGAAGTTCTTTGGATCTGAAAAAATCTGACTGTGCTGATCTCTAATTTCAAGGTAAGCTTTCTGAAAATACAGCACAAATAACTTGGCTTAAAGACACATGACAAGAAGAACCTGCCACAGCTGCAAACTGCTCTGACTAAGGCAGATCCTCAGCTTGAATGGAATCATCAGGTATTGCCTCTATGGATTTCAGGCTCTCAGGCTTCAGTGTCTATGTAAGGAAAAGCCAAATCTTCTTTTTCCAGTGCTGGGCCCAGTAAATCAGAGTGAGGTTGAACAAAGTGGGTTCTCTCCACCTTCTGCCTCCCTGTTTGCAGGAGTGCAAAGTGCTGGAGGTCACTGCATGGGCTGACTCTCCCAGGACGCTCATCCCAGTGCCCGTGGTCATGATGGTGTGGATGGCTGATGATGCTGAGGGATGTCTGTGTGCTCTTAAACTGCTCCATCCACAGACATCCCCAAGGCTTACCCGATGCCACACAAGTCTGAAGCCACAACAGTGCCCAGCACTTACACCACAGTGTAACCTACTCCATGTAGCCTCTCCCTGGAGAATAATCCCATTGCCCTTTAACAAATCACATCAGCTCTGTTCCAAAGTCTCCAGCAGCTTCTCTGCATTTTGCCTCAGATCCCTTCTGAGCTTTGATGTAAGTTTAAGTGTGTGCATAAACTGCTGCTGAGGAAGAGATGTGTCCAAAAACACAACATAACAGTAACACAGACACTTCCAGTGAAGTGATTCTGGTTTAACTCTCAAAGAAACTGATCTATACTAAAACATAAGTGGTATCATATTTGGAGGAACTTCAGGCAATGTTCTGTCCTCTGTATCGTATCACTAACCTGATTCCATGCTGTTATCCTGCCATGCATTTCCTGGCAAAGAGGTTGATTTGGTATCAAGGAGCTCTAGAATTTTTGTCATATGTGTCCTGCACCATTCCCACGGGTACTTGTCACTGGGAAATGGGCAAAGGAATGCTGTGCTACATCATTCCAGTTACCCTTAGCCCCCAGCCCTTGAATGGTGGCATGTCGATTTTTCCCTTGCTTCTCCAGGTGTAGGATAATGTGGATCAGCACTTTCCAGGGTCTGTTTTGGGGATATCCTCTGCAGGAATTGATCCCAGGTGTGGACACTTTGTTTCAGAATCCCTGTACATTTACTTTCAGCTTCTGAAGTTGATGGTGTAGCCAGATTCCCCATTCATGTGCCTTTCCTGCTGCCCCAAGGCTCTGCTTGAACACGCACGACCACCCCCTTGCTTGGCCTTAGCTTTGGCCACTGTCCCCTGCTGCCCACCCCTGTGAGCAGGTGGTGGGAGATCCACCAGTAATCTCAAAGCTTGTTTTGTCAAGAAAAGGCCCCTACATCTTGTCCCTGTAGGGTACCTGGATGTGGTGAGAGAGCCTGGTGTATCTGCTGCCCTCTCCTCTGGCCTCAGAACCAGCTCTGGGCAGCGATGGGAATATGGACATGGAGCGACAGAGATTCCTCATGGTCTGGCTTGTGAGTGGCTTTTCCTCTTTTTCTTTTTCTTCACCTCACATCTACCAGCCTAAACAAACCATTTAATAAGGAATACTAACCCTTGTGCACTTTCCAGTTTGACAAGGACTTGGCTCTCCAAGGAGCATTATCTTGGCAAGGGCCTGCCTGCAACAGCATCTGTGGCTCAGGGCCTTGCAGGGAATCCCTTCGTGGTTGGGGGCTGCAAGGGCAGAACCTGTGGGAAGACCTGCACCCTTTCCAGTCCCCCTGTATAAAAGCACCTCATGCTTTACAGCTCTCCATCATTCTTCTCAACACCCCTCCATGTGTGGTGATTAAGGGTTATTATCCCCATTTCACAGAGGTGAAGTAAGTTGCCAAAGGCCATGGAGTGAGTCAGTGCCCAGAGCAGATTAGTGCACAGGAGAGGTGTGCCCTGCTCCCAAGCCTGCATTTCTTCCTCAAGACTGTGCTGCAGCCCTTTAGGGGATCAAGCAATTGCTTCAGCAGACTGTGCTCCAACATGCTGATCCAGCAATTAACACCAGCAAGTCAATGACATGTGACATCTCCTCATCAGCAGGTTCATGGCTGCTGCCTGAATTGTTTCTGTCAGACCCACTTCTACCTGTTCACCCACCCACCCTTCTGCCTGTTTTATGTCCACCTCTCTGTCTGTCTGTTCCTCCTTTTATCTACCTCCCCAGGCCCTCCTTCCATTCCCCCCTGCTTTCCCTCTATCTCTCACCCTTATTTATACTCAACTTGCTCCTCAAAACCAAATGGAGGAAAGTTTCCTATGAAACTTCTGTGAATTTACTATTAAAGCCCAGATCCTTGATTTGGTCTGAGTGAAAAAGTGGAACAGGCTGAACCTGTGCTCCGTGACATCAGGTGGGTCTGAAGGCAGGTGCTTTCTCCTCTATCTTCACATCAGAAAATCTTTCCCCAGTGATTTGTGCTCAAGCCAGGTTCTACCTTATGTTTATCTGCAGGCATCTGCTGCTGAGATCCTGGAGGCTGGCACATGGTTTCCTTCTGCATTGTGCAACTCCTTTGTTCTGCAAACCACCCCATAGGCAGGAAATGGCACCAGGACTCCACAGGACAGGTGGATGCTTATCCACTCTCATGGCTTTGGGAATATTTGGAAATGATAGGGAAAAGACTCTGTCTTCATGGTCTCATCCTTCTGTTTTGTCTCTGCAAGCCTGGTAGACACAGTCTACAGCCAAGCCCAGCCCAAGGAATCCCCTGAAGTCCTGAAGAGGACTTCAACACAGTCTGGCAGCAGCTCACAACCAAGAAACCCCTCTTTGCCCAAATCCTCTGCCCAAACATTCCTTAGCTTTACTTTTGTTGTTGTTCCAGATGCAGCTTCCTTGGGGCACCCTTGGCAATTCTGGTCCCTCCTGCTAATTACACATCAGTCATGGCTGTTATTTATCAGACATTTTCATTACCTAAACAAATCTTGGGTGTTTTGCTTCTTCAGTCCTTGTCCGTAAAGAAAGCCCTCAGTCTTAACCATTTGCTCCTGAAGGTCACTGAGATAAGAACAGTCTTCTAACTGCCATGTCAGTCTCATCCTCACTCTCTTTTAAATCCTGAACACCTCGGACTAACATAATGAACTATATTAATGGGTGGATATTGCTGCAAGCCTTGAAACAGCAAAGAAACTCCAACCCTCTGCCCAGGAGCAGCGATGACACTCAGTGTCAGTGTCATGGTACCTTCTGCTGCTGTACAAGCAGTCAAGAAAATCTTCAGTAAATTGGATTTTGGTCCAGCGTGGGAATAAAATTCCATTCTAAAAGTGTATTTCATTCCTAGTCACATAATGACACAATATGCTGGGAAGGGACCCACAATGATCATCAAGTCCAACTCCTGGCCCTGCACAGGACCATCCCAAAGAGTCACACCAGGTACCTGAGAATATTGTCCAAACACTCCTTGAGCTCTGGCAGCCTTGGTGCTGTGCCCATTGCCCTGGGGAGTCTGTTCAGTGCCCAACCACCCTCTGGGGGAAGAACCTTTTCCTGAGCTCCAACCTAAACCTCCCCTGTCACAGCTTCAGACCGTTCCCTCAAGTCCTGCCCCTGGTCACCACAAAGAAGAGATCAGTGCCTGCTCCTCAAGAGGAAATATTTACCCTCTCAACTGACTCATGCCGAGAGAAGTCCTTGGTGGAAAATCCAATCACATCCAAAAGCTTCCTGCAATCACTGAAATTTCTTTTTCTTTTTTTCCATGGAAAAACTGTCATAAAATTAAATGTTGATGGTAGCTCTGTACAAGCCAAATCCTCAAGCATCACCCGTGGTCAGCACGAGGACTCTTTGGTGGGCTCCATGTGGAAACTTGTAACGAGACAAGGACTGAGATGTGAGAAGAGTGCTGCTGACTTGAAGGGCTGGATTAGATCTGGGCTCTCCCTCAGCTGCAGGACAGAGTGGCAGGGCTGTGAAAACTCCACTAGGCTAAGAGCAACCCACACTGCAGGTTACCATGCGCTGCTGCCAGATTTCTGCTGGCTTCTTGACATCTGCCATAGGACCTGGCAAAACACAGGAATCATTGGGGTGTGCTGTGAGCTCTGAGTCATAATTCCGTGCTGCCCCGAGGACCTTTCTGCCTTTCTTATACAATTCACTGTTTGTTTACTCTCATCGCTGTGGAGATAATGCTGCAATACGTAGGAGCATCTGCCCACGGGGAGTGCTGCTCCAGCAAGGTGAGTTCAATGGGTTACTGCTCGGCGTGTGCTGCTCAGGTAGTTCAGACCTAGTTCAGTGGGTTATGCTGTTGCATTATGAACAGACATTTGGCATCCTGGGCTGGCTTGGGATTCACATTCAAGTGAGCCCCTATCCAGTCTCCTTGGATTTTCCCACGGAAAACTTTCCAGCAAACCCTCCTAGCATCCAAGTGTCATCCTACAGCGTGCAGGGAAGATATTCCGTGGTGACTCTGATTTCCATGAGGACCTGGGATTTGTGCTTGTGTTGACTAGAGGTGGCTACTCAACAAGCAGAGATGAAGAGAGGCAGAAAGTGTCACTTGGCAGCCCATGGAAGGACTCAGATCAGGAAGTCCATGAAGAAGAATATAAACTTTAAGCACAAAATCATGGAATCACAGCACACCCTGAGTTGGAAGGGACCCACAAGGATTATCCAAGTCCAGTTCTTGGTCCTGCATAGGCCAGTCCCAACAATCCCAGCATGTGCCTCAGGGTGCCATCCAAACACTCCTTGAACTCTGGCAGCCTTGGGGCCATGAGCAGGGCCCTGGGGAGCCTGGTCAGTGCCCAACCACCCTCTGGGGGAAGAACCTTTTTCCAAGATTCAACCTAAACCTGCCCTGACACAGCTCCAGCTGTTCCCTCGGATCCTGTCACTGGTCACAGAGAGCAGAGATCAGAGCTGCCCCTCTGCTGCTCCTTGTGAGGAAGCCGCAGACCCTGGTGAGGTCTGACCTCAGTCTGCTCCAGCTGAACAAGCCAAGTGACCTCAGCTGCTCCCTCCAGACCCTTCCCCATTCTCGTGTCCCTCCTTTGGATGCTCTCTAACAGCTTTAGATGTTTTTGATGTTATGCTGCCCAAAACTGCCCTCAGAACCCGAGGTGAGGCCACAGAGAGCAGAGCAGGACAATCCCCTCCCTGGCCTGGCTGACAATGCTGGGCCTGATGCCCCCAGGACAGGGTTGGCCCTCCTGGCTGCCAGGGCACTGCTGACTCATGTCCAACTGGCCATTGACCAGGACCTCCAGGGCCCTTTCCCGGCACTGCTTTCCAGCCTCTCATTCCCAGTCTGTCCGTACATCGGGGGTTGTCCCATCCCAGGGGTGTAATCCAGCACTTCCCCTTGTTGAGCTTCATATGGTTGGTGATTGTCCATCTCTCTAATTTATCAAGGTCTCTCTGCAGGGCCTCTCTGCCCTTGAGGGAGTCAACAGGTCCTCCCAGTTTAGTGTGGGCAAACTTACTTAGTATCCCTTCCAGTCCTGCATCCAAGTCATTTATGAAGATGTTGAAGAGCACAGGGCCTACAATGGAGCCCTGTGGAACCCCACCAGTGACAGGTCACCAGCCTGATGTCACTGTCACCCTTTGTGCCCAACCCATGAGCCAGTTGCTCATCCACCACATGATGTGTTTATCCAGCTGTGGGCTGGACATTCTGCCCAGAAAGATCCTGTGAGAGCCAGTATCCAAAGCTTTACCGAAGTCCAAAAAGATCACAACAACTGGCTTTCTATATCAGACTCAATAAAGCTGTGCATAATCAGATCTCTGCCTGCAAATAAAACAACAGGCAGGATAAGACTGGTGAGATGCTCCACCTCTTCAGTTTCCTATTGCATTTCTCACCCTTACCCTATTTCACCTATTCCATATCATCTCTTCATTCATCCTCTCCAACAGCTCCTACTTGCTGGGATACTTCTGCAGAAATCTTGCCTCAGTGTTTCCTCTTTCATATTTCTTCCTTCAGGGTCCTCTTTTGAGGCTGTGAATAGTCTCCTTAGCACGAACACCATTACAAAAGATGAGAGCATCCTCCAGCTATAGTCTCTGGAGGAGGCCTGTTGATGTCCATGCATGTGTTAGGACATGGATTCACCTCTGCTTGCACCTACGAGTCTCCTGCTTAGGACAGCAGGACTGCTTTGGAGACAGCACGAGACAGCAAAGGGGATAATCCCCCATGGTTACCTTTTGTAAATAAAGGACGGTCCCTTTAAGCACAGCGTAAAATTTCTTCCAACCTCTTCTTCCTCTGGGAGCTAAAAAAGGAAGAATATTTAATTGTACATGTCTGCTCCCGCTGGTGCTGCTTGACCTTCCTGGCAAACCCAACCCTTCTCCTGACCCACCACAGGCACACAGTGGTGCCCAGACCTCATACACCTCCAAGCTTTTGCTCATGAGTGGCTTGTCTGCAGGGGCATGTGTTTGAGAGACAGTAGCTGGGCTCTGAAGCCTTCCAGCAGGAACAAAGCAGGTCAACACCAGAGATGAACTGGTCCAGGGGCACCACGGGACACCTGCAGGAAGTCTCTGCTCCTCTAAGCCCAGGTTCATGCTCCTTGGACTAAACGCTCGTGGAGCAGAGACATTCCCTGAGACTCCCCTGCTTCTGGTGAGTTGGGCAGCTGTGCCCTGGGTAAGGAGCTTCTCTCACACAATGAGGAGGGAGCATTGCCACCAGCCAGCTTGATGGACATGGGGACAGAGAGCTTTCTGGAAGCTGGAGAGGGGTGGAAGGCATGGGGAGCCATCCACATCACCACAAGACAGCTGATCCTCCAAGCTCGGGATATTAAGAAAGTGCTGGAAGCAAGGGAGGCCTTTGGTGGTAATCTCTTCTAAAGACTTTAAATTGGCTGCAGTGACTGGGCCAATCACACCAATTAGCAAAAGGGATTATCCAAGGTTTAATTAATCTCTGCTCATTAACAGTTCCCAAATATCTTTTCCTTTACCTTGCCTGTAATCCCACATGCTGATAGCAGAGCTGTGGGGTGTTCTGTCCCCCAGCCAGCACATGGCAGGATATGCACAGGAGCAAAGCCTGGCAGACCACACTGTCCCCAAGGCCAGGGCTGGGGAGGACATCCTGCCCCCATTGCTCAGAGAGTGGGATTGGGAATGGGCCCATGAATAGGATGGAAGCCCAGGTCTGTCTGTGCGGGGCAGGCACTGTTAGGTTCCTTGGCAGTGAGAAAGGAAGATTGAGGCCTCCTGAAAACATTTATGCCTCAAAAACACCTTCCTTTCCTGCATCCTGGCACTTCAGGGGATGTCTTTTGTGTTCCCTGGGATGCAGTGAGGACATGCCAGGGACAATGGTAGAGAAAAGCTCTGGGACTGCCTGGGGGCACCTCTCCCTGGCCCATTAACACGTACTTCTCTTCCCATCCATGTCTGCGTGGGTTTTGCGTGTGAGGACTCCGTGCTTGTAGGTGACGGCGTTCAGCGCCTGGGGGATGTCCAGGAAGGGGTTGCTGCTGTCAACAATCCTCGTCACTTTTTTCGCACTGGCTCCGAATTTGTCATCTACCAGCTCCGAGAGGGATTTCCTCAACTCGTCCTCATCACTTGGAAACAAAATCAGAGAAGAGACTGAGCGGAGAAGACGTGGGGTGGGTCACAGAGTGCCCTGTCTGCCTTTGGTTTAGAGTTTATACTGCAGGCCAGGGAAAGAAAAAGAAAGGAGATGCAGGGACAATGCACATAGAGAGTGCCAGTGGTGGTCTGAGCTGGGAGGAGTGTGGGTGGCAGGTAACTGTCCCAGAGGTCCCACTGTGAGGTTACTCAACATGGGTGAGAGGATGGGGGCTTGTCTGAACACCGGGAAACTGCAGACACCCCATGCTGAGGACTACAGGCATTTCACAGGGAGAGTCTGATTCTGTGCCCTAAAACCAGAGCTTAAGGAGAGCTTTTGCTGAAATCCCAGTATTATCATCATTTCTCAACTGCTGAGAGGCAGCACCTGTGGCTTCCTAGATACTGAAGGAATGTCCTCTGCATCTCTGAGGAACAAAAGCTCTGCAGACATTAGGGAGATGGGCCACTTGACCAAAAATAGACAAACCCTGGAACAGCTTATACATCAGCTCCCCATTTGTGTCCTCAGGGTGAGCTGGCAAAGAGCAAGAAATGCTGGTCATTTCCATAAAAACTGCCTCTCACAGATCGCCTGGTCCTGGACCTTGAACAGCAAGAGCTCAGCATATTAGCAAAGTGTTACTGACTCCACCAAGCCTGTCTCTTCCTGCCTGGAGTAAAACCTACTCTGGCACATAGAAACTAGAACTTGTATGGGAAGTGATAGCTCCCAGTGTCCCTGGGCCATGAAGGAGGAAGAGCAAACAGGGAGTTTCTCCACTGTGTGATAAATGTCAATGTTTAAGTGCCTTGAGTGGTCATGTTAGGTTGCAGATCAGACTGGGACCAAACATCAGCTGAGGAGTGACCCAGAGGTGAATCCACTGGCTGGGATGTGAGCAGTAAAACACCACACTGCCCCCCTGCACAAGCAGATGGCAAAAGCATCAGACACTTCGTGGAAGAGAAGGATGATTTCTCAGCCCTCAGCACCCACAGGAGTCCTGGGGCTTAGGCAGAGCCCAGACTCTACAGCTGGGTGGGGACTTAGTGGGGCTCAGTTCTTTGGGCTGCACCAGAGGGACTCCTCAGAGTCCTCCGTGCTGCTGGGCTGATGGTCACACATCTGCCTGTCTGCTGGGATTTGTGGTCAAGGGCATTTCCTTCCTGGGATGGACAAGGACAGAAGGCAGAGGGAAGCAGGGAGGAGAGGGTCCTGCCTGTGCAAGGCTGTGCCTCAGTGCTGGGTGTCTGAGAGAACCCCCGTGCCAGGGACTCTCTGACTCGGGCAACTCATGCCAGGGACCTTCTGCCCCAGGTATCCCATATCGGGGAGCATCTCTCAGCACTTGAGGAGCTGAGGGGTCTCTTGATCCCAGGCCGGTGTGGAGTGAGTGAGGGGTTGCAGGGATACCATGGAGTGGGCGGAGGAGAGAAGGAGGGGGCTGGACGCTGCAGCGGGACCCGGGTGAGGGGTGACATCCCTGGGATGTGCCCGAGCAGGGAGCCGGGCTGGCGGGCGTTGTGTAATCAGAGCCCGCATCCAGCGGCAGATGGATGCACTCCTGCTGAACTCCCCTTACATAAACCATCCCGCCGGCTGCGGCTGCGGAGCTCGGAGCTCCCTCTCGCGACAGAGCCCACGCGCAGGTGATGGGAAGGATGGGCTTTAAAGGGAAATCGATGGTACCTGACCCGCTAAGAAACTCCTGCCTTCCCAGGGCTGGCTGAGGAAGGAGACACCAGCCGCTGCCATCGGGCACGGCAGGCGATGGGGGCTCCTGCTCTGCAAAGCTTGACCCAGGTAGGTGGGGAGGGAGGGAGGATCAAACCAGCTCCAGATGCTTTTCTGCTCAGGATAATATGAGGAAGAGAGCAGATGATGGGGCTAAAGGCCCGGAAGGTTCTATTCAGTCCCATGACAAAGAGAGGTCTGAGATTAATGAGGACAGGAAAAGAAAGGAGAGGAAAAGAAAGGGGGGCGGAGGGGATGGGAGGAAAGGGAAAGGGAAAGGGAAAGGGAAAGGGAAAGGGAAAGGGAAAGGGAAAGGGAAAGGGAAAGGGAAAGGGAAAAGGGAAAAGGGAAAAGAAAAGAGGGAGAGGGAAAAAGGGAAAGAGAAAAAGGGAAAGAAAAAAAGGGAAAGGGAATGTCCACAGTGTTAGCTTAGGATCCCAGGTCTGTTAGGGGCTTCCCATCAGCAGCAAAGAGGAGACACTGGGGCTGGGGGGCCTCGCTGAGGGTCCTGGTCTGTGCTCTGGGCAGGGGTGAGTGGCAGAGCAGGGGAACAAGGGCTGAGGAAGGTGCTGTAGGAACCTGTGATGGGGGGCACCATGCCAGCTGTTTCCAGGCTTGTTTGATCTGGAGGAGAAGACAGAGTGCATCTTACTGAGCTTGTGGATGACATAAAAAAGAGAGGTACAGGGCCACTGCTGAGAGGGCCAGGAGCACCCCAGGGCCTCACTGGGGCTCCGGGTGAACAGCAGGGTGAGCAGGAGCCAGCCAGTGTGTCCTGGCAGAAACAGAGGCCAAGAGCACCCTGGGCTGTGTAACAGCGGCACAGTGAGGAGGCGAAGAGAAGTGATCCCCTGCTCTGCACTCATTGCATTATATTGTGATACAGCAAACAGTGCTGGGCCCCCAGCACAGCAAAGAGCATCAACAGGGTGGAGAGAGTCCAGCTGAGGCCACCAAGGAACCTGAGGGCTGTGTAACAGGTGACTGAGGGAACTGGTCTTGCTCAGCCTGGAGAAGAGGTGGATTTGGGGGACCTCCAGGCAGCCTTCCCTGTGTGAGGGGGTTATTGAGAGGACAAAGCCAGGCTCTTCACTGTGGTGCATGGCAGAAGGACAAGAGTCAGGGGGTATAAGGCAAAACAAAAGAGACAAGAAAACAACGCGTCTCAGAATAATTAAGTATTGGTTTGTTGATCCAGAGGGGTCGTGGGTTCTCTGTCCTTGGAGGTTTTCAGGATCAAACTCAACAAAGCCCTGAGTGTCCTTGTCTGAATTCAATGCTGACCATACTTTGAGGAGGGAGCTGGAGATATCAGAAGGTCCCTTCTCTCCTGAGTGATTCTCTGATTCTATTTCCAGAAAAAAACCCAAACCTATGTGGAAGAGGTGGAAAGTCTCAGTGACTAAAGTAACCACAGATCTTTCCTTGTGCAGAGACTCCTGAAGCACTTGGAGAGTGACCAGCATTTTACATGTCTAATAGTAAACAAAGAGGGCATTCCCTTCCTTTAGATCGTGGATCCACAGATTGTCACCAACCTCCCCAACTTCTTTTGTGTCTAAGCCATAAATAAACTCCATTTGCCTACAGAGGGCACTTCAGTGCTTAAGGGCTTGGCAGGAAATATTCTGGGACTAAAAACATGACTTAGGACCTGCCAGACACTTGGAAGGACACACTAACTCTCAAATGCTTAGCATATACTTACATGGCCCACTCCAGCTTCTCATTCTTGATGGAGTTATACAGTGTCTGAAACAAGAACATGGAATTAGCTGTGTCTCTCATGGAAGTCATGTCTGGCTGTGAGCTCATCTCCTCCTCCACATTCTGGAGAGATCCCTTCCCTGCTGAATTGTCCTCGAGAGGCATTCACCAATGACCAGGACAACTGCTGTCCTGCCAGACCCCTTTTTGCCACGCTGGGTATTGGACTGGGCACATCAGCAGCAGGGGGGTCCGGCAGCCAACCTTGCTCAGGAGCCTGTATATGACATTTTTGACTCATTCTGGGTGTTGCACCCAGTCCTGAATGAATCCTGGCCTACACAAGATGCTAGAAGACTCAGGGATGTGCCACGACACCTTTGATGTCTTCACTAGGGGAAAGGAAAGGGGAGGCTTGAACTGAGTAGCAGGGGAGGGATGAGTGACCTTGGGATCAGGTTTTCCAGTTCCTCCTGTGCAGAATTCCAGGGGCTTCCCTGGGGCACTGGAAAAGAAGCAGGAATGGGCTAGGAAAGCAGAATGTGGAGGTGGCCCTGACCACATGGAGGGGTGGGGTAGGGTAAAAATACTCACTTTGGGGTGTTTAACCAATATCCCATGGTACTGTACTAGCTGTGTTGGAACACTGCATCTAATTACATGGAAGTGAAGTATCAGTGCTGGATGGTCATATTTGGGGGTACCTTGTTCTGTGTACATTACAGAGCTGCTGGGGGGAAAAGGGCCCCTGGTATGCTCTGAGGGCAGATATGCCCCAAATCTGGACAAAACACCACCAGGGAACAGACCTCTTAGCAGAGACATCCACGGGGGCTATAATTCTTCTCTGAAACAACTGTGCACTGGAAAATGCTGATTGAAGGGCTCAGGGTGTCCCAGCAGGACTAGGTGGCAGTGCAATAATAATGACAGTATCCCACTGTCTATTTATATCACGGTACCTTCAGCAAATCCTTTGCGAAGTCCTTCCCATCGTTCAGCCCGTCCAGGTTCGCGATGAACTGCTGGCATGACATCTTTTTGCCAATGTTCTGTAAGGCAAAGAAGCAGCTCATTAATCTTGTGGAGAGTTTTGACTTTAATCAGTGCCTTTCAAAGAACAATTTTACATGTGGTGCTGAAAGCCTGGGTTTGTCCCAAGAGCTCAAAGCTGAAAGGGCTTCTGATATGATTTTCTGTTGGGGCTCTTTGCTTTATTTGCTCATGCCAGCAGCCAAATGTTTCAAATGACCTCTTTTTTAATGGTGGGGATAAGACATCTGAAAATAGCCTCTCCAGCTCTTGATCCAAGCTTCCTAAGTGATCCAGGTTGGTCCTGGCACGAGGGCTGTGTCTCAAAACTCAAAGCAAGCACTCTGTTGAAATGGCAACGCTTGGATGGGGCTCCAAGGCTGCTGCGTGTGAAATTGTGTGAGCGTGGAGTGCCAGCACCTGAGACAGCCAGCACTGGGCAAGGGAAGGCTGGTCCTTCATGGAAAATGTTATTTTCAATTGCTGTTACAAAAAGAGATGGTCCAGATGGTACTGCATGAACTTGAGTGCAGTGGTGTGAGAGGGCAACGCACATACACTGGGAGAATCTCACAACCTGGAATATACTCACCACCAGCTAATGCCAAGGATATTTGGTGCTGAAGCTTCCAGGCCATCTGGCATCCCTGATATCATGGCTCCATCACCTGTGGCATCTGCCTTCCCAAACCCTTTACCCTTCACCATAGCCAGGTGAGCCCCTTCCTCAGCCTGCAAGGGTTGAGGCAGGCAGCCCTTTTCCCAAGCCTCCCTCTGCAACCCCACCTCTCCAAAGGGCTGGAGCAGAGGTGTGGAGGAGTCAGTGGGAATTGCAGGCTTTGGAAACAGGAAGCTGATGACACAAAGGAAAAGTGGGTGTCTGCAGTGCCATGTCATGTCACACCCTGCAGTGTGTGAAGGAGAGACCCTGGGTGACAGCGCATGGAGTGGACAATGGAGTTAGTGAGGAGAGCGTGAGTTCACACCAGTGGTCCTAAGGATCCCAACAGCATCCTGACACTGGCTGTGCTTCACATCCGTGTATGGACAGGGTGGCCATCCAGGAGGACCTGGGAAGATGGCCAAGAACAGCAATCAGAGTCCTGCTTAGGGGCTCAGTGAGGGAGAGGAAGGGCCTCACAGGGTCACTGGCAGGGGATGAAGCTGCAGCAGATGATACAGGGCAAGATGTGTCCTCTGTGGGGTGTCTTCTTACACAGCAGGTCACCTGCTGGATCCAGCAAGGTCATCACATGGGGACATAATGCTCAGGGGAATGTGTCTGCACACCTCAAAACTCAGGGCTCAGATGTTCTACATCTCTTGCTGAATTGGGACCTTTGGGTAGGAAGAGCTTCGTTCCTGTCCAGCTGCACTGATAGGGGCATTTTGCTTTTCTCTGTTTGTCTTGAAAGAGACTGACACCAGAAACCTGCCCACAAATGTGCACTGTAGATGACCTGGAGGCTTCTCCCCAAATGAAAACATGAGGAAAGAGTGAGGCCTTGGGATTAGCTCCCCATGGCCCCCCTCCACCTGTCATCTGTGTGTGCAAACACTCTTGGGCTACACGGGGAGCCAAGTGCTGCCTTTGAGCAGCTCTGTCTGATACTCTTAATTATGCCTCCTGCTGGTGCCAGCTCCAGATGAGCTGGCACCCTTGAGAGATCAAGAAAAAGAAGAATAAAGAACTGTTACAAATCTGCAGTGCCTGGGGACCCGGTTGGCACAACACAGCTCAGCCACCACGGGGAGCCCCAGGGCCCCCATTAGCCAGAGGCTGCTGCCAGGCAGGGCTCAGAGGGCACATGGGCTGCAGGAGAGCTCAGGAAACCTTGCAGACATGCTGGGATTTCAGCAGAGGGAAGAGAGATTTGTGTGCTCACTGGCCAGTGAATTTCAGACACAAAAAAGAAAGGAGAAATCCAGTGTTGTGGATGGAGAGAGGAAGGAGGGTGAAAGAGAACGTTCAAAAACGCAGCGAGGAACCTGCATGAGGAGGGAAGTTTGGGGATGAGGCAGGAGTGTTGTCTGAGACCTTGAGGCACCAAATTTACACAGAGAGAAGGTGACTACTCCCACCCCTGCCCTGAAGCAGGGAAGCAGAGTGCATAACACTGGTCTTTCTGCCCAAAGAGATCTTGCTGTAGTGATACAGCACTGAATGCAGAGGCCAACACATTTTTGGAAATGACTGGATACAGTGAGATAACACAAGTTACCAGCCTCACAGGTCCTTTTTTGGGTTTCTCACGTACATGTCTGGGACATACCTTCATCCCAAGGGGTGGCTTCTTTTTTTATTCTGTGATTTGTCTCTCTCTGTGGTGCAAGACTGTCTCTGAGCTCACCTGAGACAGGAGCCACACTGTGGAAATGCAGCTAATTGAAAAATATGCCCTTTCCCTGACAACCAGAACAGGTGATAAGAAAGGTCCAGCAAGGATGGGAATACTGGGAATCACCTTGTTGGGCAAGGTGGTTGAAGCACTGCAGGGTCAGGGGCAGGACTGAGGGTGGCTGTCAGCACAGGATGCTGATGCAATAAAACCTCATGTCAGCAATATTTAAACGCTTCTCAACACTTGCTGCTTTGGGAAGTGGGCTGGGACCAGCCACTCGAACACAAAGCCCTGCAAGTGCCTCCCCATCAACACCAACTGAGAAGAGAGAACAAAAAAAAAATCACCCCAGGACAAAGACTTTGCAGCTTCTGTTGATCAACACTTGCAAAGAAAGGATTCTGTGATCACAAGTGCCTCATTATCAACAGCATCAGCACCGGGGACTGCCTGAGCTTTCAAACACTGCAACAGTATTTAGCAAGTATGGGGGATCCCAGGAAAATCCCGGAAAGGGCCACTCCCAGGGCACAGTGGGGTGTCTTCTTACACAGCAGGTCATCTGGCTGATTCAGCAAGGTCATCACAAGGGGACATTATCCTCAGGGGAATGTGTCTGCACACCTCAAAACTCAGGGCTCTTGCTGAACTGGCACCTCTGAGTAGGCAGAGCTCCATTCCTGTCCAGCCTGACATAAATGGGGGCATTTTGCTTTTATTTAATGGTACATCAGTCACTTACCAGCAACAGAACAAGTCAGAGAGGCTGTTTCACAGCCACACGGAGCTACTATTCCTGATATGTCCCCCTGGCAGAAAAGAACTTTGTCCCACCTTTGCTTGCTCCAGGCCATGCAGCAAAGCATGAGAAACCAGTCAGAGTATGAGAGAGCACCATGGTGTGCTGGATGGGGAGCCAGTGAGCCAGCAGTGGATTAAACAGTGGATTAAATAGCTGAGAAGGGCCAGATACTTAGGTGAATGGGGAGAGACAGTTTGGGAATGGATGGGCAGAGGTGGATGGGTGCAGACACTGTATGGGAACACAGGGATGCAGAGACAAGGTGCATGACAGCCACAGAATATCCTGAGCTGGAAGGGACCCACAAGGATAATTGAATTCTGACCCCTGACCCTCCATGGGACAGCCCCAAGGATGAGATTGATCTGGTGGTAGATAGACAGGGCTAATTCTACCATCCCATCATTTCAACCCAGTGTAACTCCCCTGTTTACACTTGGGTTCTTGCCTCCTCCTGGCCTCAGCCATCTGCTGCTGACCTGGCTCACCCAAGATGATCACAGACCATCTCCTGAAGTGTCCAGGATGGCTCCATCCATCTCCAGAAGACTCTGGCCTGTAGCCTGGCATTCCTTGGCTATTGCCAAATCCCAGCATTAGGAGTCTGTGCAGGTGAGTATGGAGCTGGGTGCTCAGTGAGAAGAGCAGGTGCCATGTGAAAGCCCCAGAAGAAGCAGTTTCCCAGGACCTAGAGGGTGTGAAGGGTGGCTGCTGGAGTGCTCTCCCAGCATTCCCTCTGTGAGGTGTTAAACCACTTGAGCTTCTGGGCTGGAAGCCCTGGGAATCAAACCTCTCAGCTCAAGGTGGTGACTGCAGCACATCTCCAGAGCTCCCCAGCATGAGCATCATGCCTTTAGCAGGTCCTGCTTCCACTCAGGCCCTTTGACCTCTCCCAAACACTCTTCTTCAGGGGAAGACACCCAGGCAGCTCCATTTCTACTCCAGCATGAAGTGAGGGGTCACTGTTCTGACGGGACCAAGGTAGTGGAGGTGTTCCAGGCTGCAGGAGCAAAATCACCTCACTGCAGGGAACCACCAACCTGTACCAATGAGCCCTGGGCCACACAAACCTGCTGTGGGCAGACTGGTGGCACTCTGCAGGTGATGCCAGTGGCTGCTCCTGCCTCAGAGCCCTTCAGCTCTCCTAGTGCCACTGACACAGCAGTACTGCCAACACCAACCCGTGAGCTTGGCTTAAGGAGGGGATCACAGGGTTTGTAAGATTAATAATGGACATATGGAGTCAGGAGCTGCCCAGGATCCCATGTCAAGCTTTGTTTGGTGGCCATGAGAACTGCTGGCCTGCTTTTTGAACAAATCACAATATGACTCCAGAAGATGGGCTTTGCTAAAGTACCAAAATGCCCCCACGAGTGCTGATGATGCTCAAGTGTTCATTTGTCACTGTCCTTTCACCACCAGGAAGGAAAACACCGACAGTGGAGAAGGAGACATCCCTAAGCTGTGCCTCCACAGGGCAGAGATGGGCCAGGGCAGTTCTTACTTTGCCATAAGATCTCCTGGAGCTCACACAGCACCAGCAGAGCAAGGCAGAGAGTTGCAACAACGTGGCTTGTACTACAAGGCCGGGAATGTTTAGTGACTGCTGGCTTTTCACACCAACTCCAGGTGCTTCCATGAATGGGGAATGTCTCATTTTAAAGACAGTTTTCTGAGCAGTTTGGAAACAGGGTCTGAGTGCACCTATGGTAGAAAATCAACAGCACTAAGGGCAGGTGCAAATCTCCTTTTTTAAAGCCAGTGTTGTTACCTTCAGGCCTGGACTCCGTGTGTGTGTCACGGTCCCTGCTGGAATGCTGAACTAGACCATTCCAGGGGCACTGCTGTGGGGAACTGCCCCTTTACAGAGACACATCAACCCCCCTTTCCTCCCCAGAGGAACTTCCCACTCTGGCAACGCACAGTAAAACACTGCAACACACACACACAAGACTGAAAAAAGGAAATAAAATTAAAAGTGATATGGAATATCATGGCAGTGTCTTTAACAAGAAGGGCTGGCAGATCAAGTCACACATTCCCAGGTACACAGCAGTTTATGGAGGTTCCTTTACACCAGGAGCATTTCATGGGATGCATATCAGCTGCTAATGGCTTGCTAAGGGAAGAACATTGCACAATCACTTAGGAATCCACACAAACAAAAACCCTTACTGTTTTTAACACAGAAAAAAACCAAAACAAGTCAAATGCCAGTGCTTCAAAGCAAAACACTAGAATGACTGCACTTACCACCTGGTAAAGGGTTAAAGAGCAGAAAGAGAGGTTCCAGGAGCAGAAGGAAATTTAAAAAAAAAAAAAAAGGAGGAAAAGGAGAAGAAGAAATTAATGTTACACATGCAGAAAAATAAAGAGAAGATTTTTTCAAAGAAAAGCTCAGGCATTTCCACACCTGGACAAAAGGAAGTTATCTTTATTTTGCCTAGGTATCATGAGAACATTTCTTCTTCCCAGGCCTCTTAGCCAGCTTGTCAATGAAAAATAGAAAGGGTAAGGTTTTGGAGGTTTAGGTAGGGTTTTTTTGGCCTTTTCAATAATGTTGGTCTTCCCAGAGGCATATTTTGGATTTCTTTTTTCCTTAAAAAAACCTAGACTAAATAAGATTATTTTGGACTGAAGTCACATAGTTTGCCTTCTGCCACAATGGAAATGCTTTGGTGGAAATATTTCCTTGGCTCCAACCATTTTGGCTGAAGGATGAACGCAGAGATGGGTTACTGGGAGCCATGTGGGTGGGAATGGACCCAGAGGCCAGGGTGACACTGGTCGTAGCTCCCTGTTCCCAGAGGATGAGGCCACGGCAGCTGTAGGCAGCTTGGTGCAGGCCACATCTGGAAATGATGTCACAGTGCACATCTGGACAGGATCCCCCTGCAAAAACCAGTCACTCCCTTCACTGGCTGCTGTGCTGACACTGTCACTGCCATGAGGGCAATATCTGTGTTGCAATCATGGGAAGGGTCTCCCAGGTGGGCCCTCAGGATGGCCCTGGTGAAGTTGGTGGCCTTTGCATCTTTGCCCTCATCGGTGAAGAGTGCTCATGTAGTGTCCTCTTCCCACCCCCACAGAAAAAGGCTCCCCTCAAATGTGATTGTAAACCAGCATGAAACAAAGAGAGGTGAGTTATGGCCTTCTGTGCTCTCATTACAGGCTAATGAAGAGAAAATCAGGGCAAGCCTGTGCAGATGGAACAGCAAAGGGTTACCAGCTGGAGGCAGAAGAGGAGCCTGATGATGACCTTGAAAATCCTGGGTCTGTGGGGCAGAAAAGGGGTGTGCAGGTTCCCCACGCTCAGGCTGCTGTAACAAACTCCAACCCTGCCCCCTTCCCTGTCCCCTCCACCTTCTGGGGAGTCTGCAGCTCCAGGTCTGAGCTCTCAGGTGAGCAATGAAAGAAGGTACCTAATCAGCCTGAGAGCTGAGGAGCCCCTCTACCCTGGAAAGGGAGCACAGCCCTTTGAGCTTCACAGCTGCTCTACACCTGCACTATGAAGTTGGAGAGCAGGGAGGGGATCTGTGTCAGCAGTGCCTTCAACCTCAGCACTGAGCAGGGCGCAGGGTCCACTCCCAGAGGTGTGGCTGCGAAATGGGTCTCCAGGGGTGCACAATGTCCCAGTGCTGTCCCCTTGGACAGGTCTAATCTCCTTCCTGCAGTTATTTTTCCTCCCTCTCTCCTCTGCTCTACACAGTCTGGTTGACGTTTTAAGACCAAATCCAACCTACTCCATCAGAAAGAACCTCTAAAAGGCGGTGAGAGATCTTCTCACAGCTTCTGCTCTTCTCCAGCCACTCCTTTGGGCACTGAGCTCTGCTCACACTGCTCTTTGTCTCCAGAGGCCCCTCTGGTATGAAATTCTCCTGTTACATCTTGGGGAAAAGGAACAGCTGAGATTTATTTCATGTTTTGGGAAGGAAATATGAAATCTAGACCTGTGTGAAACAACTGATCCCCTTGCAACAGTTTCTGGGACAAGGGGAGCCTCAGGTGTCTGCAGCACAAGAAGCTGCAGCACAACTGGTGCTGCTGTTCCCAGACCAACAGAGAATGGTGGGGAAGACCCCAGTGAGAGCTCCTGGGACAGGGCTGATGTGTGCAACAGGTCCTGGGGGGAAAGCTGCACTGCCTGTCCCTCTATAGGATAATTGCTGTCAGCAGGAGACAGGCCTTTGGCTTGAGAGTGGAGTGACATTTGTGTGTGGACTGTCCCCAGGTGCAGGCCTGGCACCCAAAATTCCCCCTGGAGCAGGTCAAGTACTCCCTGCCAACTATCTCAATTTTCCAGCAATACATTGAGCATGAGGGAAGAGACCCCTACACTGGGAAGGGATAAAGGATGGATACATCTCCAAGGACTACTTACATGGCCATGCAGGTCTGTGTTTAGCAGCATCAGGGCACAGGTGAGGGTGTGAATCCCATCTAAAACACACAACAGTCACACAGCTATGGCTGATTACTCCCCTTCCCAGGCAGTTTTGGTGTTTGCTGTCTTGGCAGCCCACCTATTGCAGAACCAAGGCCAGTTGCTATGGCTGGGGACCTTAAAGAATACCTGTTTCATTCAACTGTGTAAGACAGTTTAAAAAATTACAAAGTCATCCTCTTCTCCCTCAAACTCTACCTTTTCTTGAAACAATCACCAGGGAACTGTCTTTAAAGCAGTTTTGCCAATAGCTTTCTGAAGACCAGACTTTCTACCAAGTCTTACTCCATTTCCATGAACCAGATGATCTTTAAGGTCTCTTCAAACCCTTTCTATGATTCCAGGGTTTCCATTTTGTCCTGATGTCACTGCAGGTGGGACAGAGATCCCAGCAAACAGAGCTGGTTTGCCCCAGTTGATCATGGTGACCTCAGGGGTTTGTCCTGAGGTCTTTGGCCATCAGTCCCTGCCGGTCTCTGAGCTCTTGGGGCTGTATGGAACAGTGACAAGTCCTGAGCACTCCATGCTCAAGGCCAAGCTCTTTTTAAGCACTTGTTAAGCACTTTTTAAGTGTCTGTGGGAGGTTCTGGGCCGACGTTAGGCTTTACTATATAACTTTGGTCAGGTAAACCATGTCCCACATGGCCCCAAGGTGGAGCTGCTGTCCCAAAACCTGCCATTCTCTCGCTGTTCCTCGGCTCAGTTGTACTCACTTTTTCTCTCAGCTCAGACAGCTGAGAGTCACAACACAACCATGTAGTTATTCCACGTCTGGGCTTCATCAGTACAGGAAAGGAATAACAAGACACAACTCTCTGGGAGAAAAACCAGGGTCTGCCCCTTCTCCCAGGCAACAAGCAGCAAGAGGAAACAACCTCAAGCTGTGCCAGGAGAGGTCCAGGTTGGACATCAGGAAGAATTTCTTCACTGAAAGGCTGGTTAAACATTGGAAGGGACTGCCCAGGGAAGTGGTGGAGTCCCCATCCCTGGAGGTGTTCAGGTAATGACTGGATGTGACATTTAGGTCCCATGGCCCTGGTCTGTAGGGTTGGGAGGCGGATGCAACAGAACCAGGGATCACTTCCAGAGGGAAGTGTTGGAGAGGAGTCAGAACTTGGCATGTGGGATATTTCAGCTGGGGACTGCTGCTGGAAATTCAACCTGCAGTTTAATGTCTCCAGGTGCAGGACCCTTCCCAGGGAAGTTCATCTTTGGATCAGTAGGGGGAGAACATCACACAAACGCAGGGAAATGAAACTGCACGGAGAGGGGGTGGAGGGGGAATAACTGGTAGCTGAGAGCAGGGCAGCAGCCTGATTCCACCCATGGGGGGCATTTCCAGATGCCTGTTAGCAGGTGTGTAGAGGCACTTATGTAAGTGCAAACATGAGCATGCTCGTGTCTGGGGGCGTGTTTGTGTGTGCACTTGTGTACCAGGAATGACCTTTCCCACGGAATCATAGAATCAAAAGACCTCTAAGATCATCCAGTCCAACTGTTGACTCAGCACCACTGTGTTCATCACTGAACCATATCTCCAAGTGCCACATCTTCTGAACACTTCCAGGGATGGTGACAGTGTAGAATTGTTAAGGTTGGAAAAGACCTTAAGGTCATCGAGTCCAACTGTCTAACCTAAAAATGTCAGAACAAACCATATCCACTTAAAAAATAATGTGGAGAGGCTGAAAGCAGCTCTGAAAATCTGCAACTACAGCGAGCCCAGAATTCTACCCAGCTGTGCTATTTTGTGTTACAGCTGGAGATGTGGGGAACACAAATCCTGCGTGGAGCAGCCAACAGCTTTCCTCAATCCGCATGGAAAGATCTCCTTCCCCTCAACATCTGCACCCAGCATCTCCAGTCCCTCCCAGGGCAGGGATAAGAGTCAGGGCAGGATCCCAGGGACAGGGATTTGTACCTTCAGACGTGCTCTCCTCTGGGTTGCACTGGCAGTACCGCCGGGAGAAATGGATCAGCACCCGCTCCCGCTCCTGCGTCTCTCCCATCAGCGGGAATGCCTTCAAGAACGTCCTGCAGGAACAAAGGGATACTTAGAGACCTCGTGGATCAGTCTGCTGGGCAGTGGCCATGCTAAGGAGGGAGATGGGAAGGGGTCCTTTATCCTGTGCACCCCAGGCCCTGCAGGTGGGACACGAGGGGGTCTCTGGAGCCAGTGCTGAGCTGTGCAGGGAAACGCTGCCAGCTGAGGTCTGACCCACCCCTGGCTCCATGGCACCAGGATGGGTTGCCCATCCCAAGGGAAGAAGTCGCTCCCACTTGCCCTGATTTTGTACGGGATGGGATTCCTGGGAAAGCTGCTCTCCACCATGGGGGAGCAGGTTGGGGACCCTCCCCTTGAAGTGCACTTTTGGCAGCAGCACCTTGTGCCAAATGTGACACCAAAGCACAGATTAAATGACAGCCTGGAGCTTCCCTCAGTCCCTGTTCCTATCACATGGGAGGCCCCCACAGTGCTGGGAAGCCTGGAGGAATCCCCACTGCCCTGCTCCATCCATCCCAGAGCCCAGCTCACCTGAGTGCTTTGTCAAGGGTCAGGCCAGTGAAGTCAAAGAAGCTGAGATACTCCTCTGCTACCAACTTGCTAAATTCATTGCTGTAATTAGAGAGGGAGTAGTCAGCCCTTTCATCAGGGAAGAAGACACTGTCCACAAGAGCAACAGCAGACTGCTGCCTCCTGGCCAGCCCAATCACAGCAAGACATTGCAGATGTGATTCCAGACCCAGGGGGACTTTCTCTGGGCTTAAAAAGGACAGTAACAATCCTGCAGGCAGCCCCAGACACCTGAGAATGAGAGACACATCCCCTGCTTCACCCTTCTTGTGCTGCTGACCAGGCAGAGCCTCCTCCCAAAGCATCCATGAGGAGGAGGAGGCCATAAGGATGTCCTGTGCTCATCCAACACCTAATCCTCTCCTGTTGCTGGACGTGTCTCCTCCTTCCACTGCAATATTCCTGCTCTCCACTCCACATAGGCTCCCATCCCACCCTCTCACCACAGCACCTTGCTCCCATGGCAGATGGATGCTGCCGGAAACTGGAGCAGGAGGGCTCAGCCGAGCTTCTGGCCCTGCTCAACCCTGAATGCTTCTCCAGAAACCATTGCCCTGCCACATGTTTGAAGGATACTTGGAGATGTGTTGTCTTTAGAGCCAGAATGGGGCCTGTGGAGCTCCTCTATTTGCACGGCTCCATGGAAGTGCAAGAGTAATCAATAAAAGCGGGCAAGAAATCGGACATGATCTCAATATGCTCAGCCTTTGCCATAAACAATTCCTTTTCCTTCTCCCCACGAAATGAAAAGTGTTTTGCTAAGGATTCCACATCCAAATTCATGCCAAGATGTGTTAAAGCAGAATTCATTGCTTTTCCTACGGCATTATCTCATCTCTGCTGTGAGGTGGGTGCTGCAAAGCCTCTGGTGTGGATGCACAACACACAGCAGGGTCGGGCAGAGCAGCAGGACAGCTCCAGGGGAGAGTTCCAGGCTGAGTTTTGAGAAGCAGGAGACAAATATTGATGCTGGGGGTTGTGCAGGAGACTGTATGAAGCCCCAAGGCCTCACACTCATAAAACAATCCTATCATTTTGGGATCACTAGCTGTGGGAAAGATCTCATGGACCCACAGACAAAGCATTTGTCTGAAGCAGCGTCACAGTCCCTGATGTGCAGATTCCTGCCAGCTTCCCAGGGGGACTTCTCCACTTGTCCTAGAACTTCACAGCAGAAGGTGACCACGTGTTTGTGAAAGGAGATGTCACCACACCTTCACCCCTGTGGCAAAGGATGAGCAGAACTGAGCAAGCCCCCGACCTCCCCTGGGATTCTCTCAGCTCTGAGCCTGCAGAAGACCTCATGCACTGGCTGTGCCAGTGCTGGGAACCAGCCAGTGCTCTCCCTGCCCCCAGCCACCCCCTCACACGGGCTGTTTTAGTCTCTCAGGAGTAAAGGACTTTCCCCTTCTGTGAGACCACAGCTGGAGTATTGTGTCCAGGTCTGGGGTCCTCAGCACAAGAAAGATGTGGATCTGTTGGAGCAGGTCCAGAGGAGACCACAAAGATGCTCTGAGGGCTGGAGCCCCTCTGCCACAGAGACAGGCTGGGAGAGCTGGGGTTGTTCAGTCTAGGGAAGAAAAGGCTCCAGGGAGATCTGAGAGCCCCTTCCAGTGCCTAAAGGGGCTCCAGGAGAGCTGGAGAGGGACTGGGGACAAGGGATGGAGGGACAGGACACAGGGAATGGCTTCCCACTGCCAGAGGATGGATTTAGATTAGATATTGGGAAGAAATTCTTTCCTGTGAGGGTGGTGAGGCCCTGGCACAGGTTGGCCACAGAAGCTGTGGCTGCCTCATCCTTGGAAGTGTCCAAGGCTGGATGGTGCTTGGAGCAACCTGGGCTAGTGGAAGGTGTCCCTGCCCATGGCAGGGGCTGGAACTGGACGAGCTTTAAGGTCCCCTCTAACCCAAGCCTCTCTACGATTCTTTCCATGATTCTATGAGTCCTTCTGTTTGGGCATCCATTTACCAGGTGTCCTGGGAACCTGCTTGGGCACCCTGTGCCCTGGGCACAGACCAACAGCTGCCATGTCCTGCAGCACTGCAGCCACCAGCAGGGGAGAGCAGTGTCTGACTCCTACACTTACTCTCAAGCTGAGCTTGAAGGAATGGCCTTGCCTGAGGCTCCCTAAAGCAACAACACTTGGCATGTCTATACCCAGCACAGATTTTGGGTGGGTTGAACTGCTTTTGAGATGTTTCCATGGCCTACACATGGAGCTACACCTTAATTTACATTTCTAACTAGACCAGGCAGGATGAAGGTGGGAGGGAGCTCCCTTTCACCCCACGCTCCCATCGAGGCAGCACAGGCTCAGCTCAGTCAGTGGGTCCTGCTGAAGGCCAGGAGTCCGCGGGGAATTTGTGAATTCCAGGACAAGTGGTCTGAGCCAGCTGCTGTGGTGCCAGCAGTCCCCAGCCTGGGTGCCCATCACATCTTCCTGTGTGCCCCCCTTGGTCCCTCTCTGCTTGGAGAAGCTGCAGGCAGGGGCTGCTGGCTCTGCTGAGGGAACTGGACAGTATCACAGGTCACCTGAAGGCAGCCAGCCCCCAGGAAGCCACAAACTCCCATGTCTAGCCAGGGGGTCGGTGACATTGTTGGGACTCTTCTCCCTGAGCTCCAGAGCCAGTTAACACGTCCCAGGCCAGGGAATGCCAACACTGGCCAGGGCAAGACCATGGCCCACACTAAGGTGGGCTCAGGTGTTTGCTCCAGTCTCCTCATTCAGGAATCGTCCTCCTCTGTCTCTGTGCCAGTCCCAGCCCTCCCTGCAGGAATGGGTGACACTTCCATCATGCAGCTCGGACACCACAGAGACATTCCCACAGGAAGGCATTTCCCATGGGGACATTCCTGCCATCCTTTGCATGGTGGCCTTTCAAGGCATTTCCCATGCGGACATTCCTGCCATCCTCTGGCTGGTGGCCCTGCCATCCAGCTGAGGTGAAAGGTAAGAGGAGCTCTGTAGACCTTCATCAAGCCTTTTCTGCTTGTTTGACAATGATGAATGGTTTTGGCTTTGGTTTATTTTGCTTTCGGTGTTTTGTTTTGTTGTTTTCTTTTTTGTTTTGTTTTGTTGTTTTTGAGAAAATTGTCAATGACCACAAAGTAAAAAAGGGCATAAAACAAGCTAAATAGCTTTAAAATGAGATTTCACTTTTTGCTCAGCCCTCCTACACGGAGCTGACCTCAAAGCATCACTTAAACTTACCCTGCTCCCACCGCCATAGGTTTGTCTTACATTGTCTTAAGTGAGGAAGACCAACCTAACACAGACCTATCTTCATCCTTCTCCCTTTCCTGCTCCATAACAAGAGCCTGCAGCTCTGTTCAGGCCTTATGCCAGGAAATGGTTCAGATGTCAAAACCCAGCTGATCAAAACGAAACTTTTATTTCAAAGGCTGTGTGACTTCCCAAATGTGGGTCACCCAACACCCTCTCAAGGTGTGAGGGTTGCAGGGGTGAGTGAGGACTGCAGGAACTAGCAAAGGAATAGACTCAGAGAACCATTGCTCGGAACTTCCCCCCCCTCAGTGAGCTGTCATGGCAAATTTGAAAGAAAGGAGAAGGATGTCAGACCTGAGGCAGCAGCAACCAGCAATGCACCTGCTACAAGAACCACAGCAAAAGAGAAGGATGGGGATGCTGCCAGGTGATACAAAGGGCCTCTCTGGGAGACGATTCCTGGGCTCCTTCTGTCCCAGGACTAAGCTGGGAGTCACAGACCATCCTTGGTACTGAAAGGTTGGGTATTCACTGAGGTACAAGGTGTGTTCTGCTGATCTGGGCAGGAGGGAGACATTTCAAGGACAAAAAAAAAAAATCCCAGCAACATGGGTTATATCTGATCCAGGCAAAGGATGATGGGGATTGGTGCCTTCACACCCACTGGCATCCTAAAATAATCTGTTACTGCCACACTCATTACTGTTACTCTGTCTCTTAGAAATCTCTGCAACTCTCCCACTTTTGAATATTTGAATAAACACTTTTTATTTCCCTTCTGCTCTACCCAGGCAAATCTCCCAGCTGAAGTGCTTGGACCTCTGGTGTTGCTCTCCAGCAAACCCTTCCTGCCATCTTACAGACTGGGTTGGGACGCTCTGCAGCAGGAAGATTTTGGGGTGCAGACATGAAAAACCTGGGGACCGGCAGGGATCCCTGTGACAATCCAGGTCTGGATCCTAAAACCTTCATCCTGGGGGTTTGCTGGGCCCTTACCAAACACAGGAAACTCTTGGTTCTGATGGGCAGCAGCTTGTGGCAGCTAATGCCCAACATCTCAGGCAGCTTGTAGGATTCACGTTTTAAGGGCATTGGGCCAATTTCAACTGGAAGGATCTCCAACAGCCCCATCCAGCAACCAGGCTCGCCCCTTCCTGCCTGTGTCCAGTGCCCCCCAGACCCTCCCCACCACTGTGCTCCAGGCTGCCAGCTCTGCCACCCTCTCCCAGCGTGGCCCTGCTCACTTTTTCCCGAGCTGCCGTGCCACGTCGCAGCGCTTGAAGCCCTCCAGGTTGTAGAGGCGCTTGGCCAACCTCTTGGCAGCCTCGCTGTCCGCCCTGCAGCCGTTGGCCAAGGTGTCCGTGCTGCCCTGGTCCAGCTGCTCCGTGCTGCCCATGTCGGAGTCGGAGTCTGACAGGGTGTCCTTCAGGCTGGCGTCGCTGGATGGGAACAGGAGACGCTCAAGGAGCAGCCGTGTGACCCCCTGGAACCCACCCAAAACCGCCACGTTTCCATTTCTTCTCGTCCTCACCAAAAAGTATGAAAAAACTCCACGTTTATGAGGTGGACTGTAAGGGTAGAAGACCCTTCTGGAAGGTTTTTTATGAGGAGATCACGGTTTATTTTGCCTAGGAAGACTTTTTTGCCTGGAAGAGCCATTTTTCCCAGAGCCAGTTTTAGATGTTTTCTTCTCCTGCATTCCAGAGAAACTCTCCCTGGTATGACAAAAAGCTAAGTGCTTGCAGACATGTTTAAGGGCCCCCACACTGGGGGGATCCAGGGATGATAAAAGCCCTGAGAAGAGCAGGGGATGTGTCTTCCCCCAGGCCCAGTGTTTGAAACACTGTTGAGGTTAATGTTCTTTAAGTCCAGTGTTCTCCACTTTGGAAATAAATTTTCCTACAATCCTTCCACTGCCTGGCATTTTGGGGGTACATATGCATTATCTTTCTTCACAGGACATTGGACAAGTGTAATGAAATGGCACAATTTAATTTCAAATTAAAGGCTGCAGAGAGAGTGACTTCTCCCTGAGTAATGAGGATGTATCAAAGTAAGCAGCCCCAACACCTTTTGAAGCTTCCTCTCCCTTCACTCGTGTGGAAAGGGATGCCAAGCTCTTTCCAGGCTATGGACATTCAGGAAATTCTAAGGATAGATAATATGCTTTTCAGTTCAGATTATTTGCTGGGGATGAGAAACTGCACTTGTACAAATGCTGTCAATGGGACTGGCACCAAACCTGCTGTTACAGGTGGGCTGCTCCTCTCCCAGCTGCCTGCTGGCCTGTGGCCAAATGTTGCCATGGACAACACTCCGGGCAGCCCTGCTGGCACCATGTAGATGGGGATACAGCCCTTTATTTTCCTGTCCAAGGCCAGTTATAGCACCTATTGATTCATTTTTGAACAATGTGAATCACTGAAGGCCTGGGAGCTGGACACAGAACCTTACTCTAGTTCTCCCATGACCTGGGTGCTCTCCTTCATGCACAGGAGTGCCCTACAGATGAGCTGCTGCCTCCCAGGGGTGATGGATTGGGTCTGAGCTGGTGCAGAGGATGAAGTCTCTGCTGATCTCCTCACTGCCTGCAGAACCTTTAGGGAGGCTTTTACAGGGGTACCTAGTCCTAAATGAAGCCCTGAGGTTTGCCTGCACTTCAGAGCACATTTGGAAGTCCACCTGATGGCCCCCAACCTGCCAAGGTGTCAGGCAGACGAGTCAGGAGTCTGCCCAGAGGAGCCTCAGCTTCACCTGCTGTAAGGACAGACAGAGTTTGTGAGCAGCCAGAGGGATGGTGATGCCCTCCAGAGCCAACACGACCACCAAGTGCAGAGCTTTGGCTTTTCCTGGGATCACAGGACTCCTCAGGATCCTGCAGCTCACCTGTGGTTTGGGCTCCTGGCTTTGAGCACAGGGAGGACTCAGACACAGCCCTGCTGGACTAACTGGATGAGACCTTGGTCCCCAGTGCAGTCCTAACCCACAGGCAGCAAAGCTCTTCCTGGTGGTGTTTGCTCTCTGCCACGACAACACACGACAGGAAGCACAAGGGATAAAGGAGCAGCTCCATTTCTAACATGTCCACTGAGCCTTGCTCCTGGACTGGGATCCCATAAGACAAGGAGCCACTGCCCAAGAAATTCCCTGTCTTACCTGATGGAGTTAATGATCTTGGTGGCATCTTCCTCCGACCCCTCCACGTGGAACCCGTTTGGGATACTCTTCAAGGACAACCGGCTCAGCACATTCTCTGACCTGCTGCTGGTAATAGAGTGCCTTAGAGGGCTCCCAAAATCCCCCTCTGCTGGCTTTGCTGCTCCCTGCTCTTGCTTGTCAGCAGCCATGTGGTGAAGGGCTTCTCTCTGCTGGGCTGCCAGTTTCTGCTCCAAGAGCTCGGGGCTCTCCTTGGCCCTTTGCTGGATCAGGGGGGTGAGCGGGGCCTCAAAGCTGACACAGCTGTCGGTCTCGTCTGTGAGGGAGAGGACATCCAGAGAGTCCAGGCTGCTGTAGTATGTCCCTTTCATAAGGTCAGACTCAACAATCTTCTCAAAGGTCGAGCTGAAGCCATCCCTGATGTCTTTGAATTGAAAATGCTCCCTGTCATCATCGCTGCAGCTCAGCTTGGCATCTCCAGAAGCAAACCTGGACCAAAAGGGGAAACACAAAAATACTGTCAAGGCAATTCTTGCCCTGTTCCACTTGGAGCTGGGAGGCAGGAGAAGAGCCAGAAATGGACACTGTGATTACAGGCCCTTGGGACCTTTCTGTGGTTTAACCTGCTTGGTTTATGATTTTATTACAAGTTTCTACAGCTGAAAAAGGCAGAGTTTTGTGATGAGCAATCCCAGAGGACCAATCAACCCTTAATTTGCTCATGTCCCAGTAAAAAGCCAGACCTCTGAACTGGAGACGTTTGCACGTGACACCTGCTACTGGATCCAATGCCAGAATGGATTTAATCCTCCTTTAAGTGTTCCAATTACAGCTACTTCAAAAGCATGAAAATCCTGAAGGCTGAGGATATTTCATCTAAGTTTGGATGTCAGCAGCAAATGTCTTTGATCCCTTTTACAGGGGAGGAAAACCAGAAGCTTTTAGGGAGCAATCCACGTGCTGTAACTTCAGCCTCTTCCCTTAGATGAGGCACCCTGGAAGTGCAAGGCTGCCTCCAAAAAGTGTTCACTCTACTGAGAGGGATGTGAAAGGTGACAAACACCCAAGCAGGGGAGGCTCCATCCTGCTTTACAGATGGCCTGGGGGATTCAGGCACAGCATTACAGGCTCTGAGATGCAAGGACCTACAAACACAGCTTCCAGGATTGCTGGAGGACTGCCAGCAATCCCGAATCTGCTTAGCTTTGGGTGCAGAGGCATTCATTCCAGCACACATCTCAAACAAACCCGTACTGGGAGAATTAATCTGAGTCAAATCCAGCAATAGTCTCTGACTGAGAGACCTGGAGAGCTCATGGAACAGAGCAGACCCTGCCTGAAATACCCCAGGGTCTCAGGTGAAAGCTGCCTCCCCACTTCCAGCAGCCACTGCTGCCATTTGCTCTGTCACAGTCCCACATTTCGTGGGTGACACAGGTAAAAGCTACAGGAACATTTCCTCCACCTGTCACGGAGTTCACTTTCCTCACAGCAGCACATACGGTGCTGTGGTTTGGATTTGGAACTAAAACAGCCTTTTATCTACTGCTGAACATGCCTGCAGGACAGGAGGTGATCTGCCAACAGGCATCTCTTCACCCCAAGAATCCACAACAACCAAAAACAGTCATAGCACGACAGGGACAATGGACAACTAACAGAAAATAACAGTGTAAGGAGCGAAGACTGCCAGCCAGAGGTGCACACAGCCCTGTTGTGGCAGTGAGGAGAGGGCACAAGGCAGCTACCAGGCTCCTTGTTCCCCATCTCTGCAAGAAAAGTGCTCATGGAAAAGAATTTGAGCAAAGGCAGATTTTCCTGTTTCTAACGTGCCAGGGTGAGAGCCACTGAAAAGCAGAGGCCAACTCTGCTCTCAGGTTTCTTATTTCTCAGTGTGCCAAGAGGCTGAGGAACCCAAGCAGGCCAGGGCCCATGAAATGGCTGTGCCTTGCCACCTTCCCTTCTTTGAGATGCTGCAGGCTGGTCAGCTGCAGCAGGAAAAGGGCATCCCAGCACAGCAGGGAGCAGGACAGACCCACCTGAAGGGCTGTGCAAGGAGGGCGACAACCATGTGTGGCTTACACAAGTCATGAGACCTGACAGGCCCCAAAGCCCAAGTTTTTGCACCCTTTAAAGTCCCCTCTGATGTCTCAGCCATCAGAGACGCTGTTTTCAAGCCCAGCTCTGCAGCCACATGGGTAAAAACTTACATGAATCCAGAGACTCACATAATCCCTTGACTTCAAGAGCTCAAGGCTTTTGAAAACTGCCACCCGGTTCATCAGAGCTGGCCATGCCACAAAACAGCAGAAATGAAACAGAGGGCAGCAGCTCCAGCCCAAAGAGCCCTCATCCCCAGGACAGCTTGTCTTCACAAACCCATCCTTCCCTGGAGGCTGAACTGCAGTGCCTGGCCATGACAATGTGGACTGGAAAGATCTCCTTCCACAAAGCAGGAGGAACCTTAAAACCTTCATCTCCTTGTGACAGGAAGGACTTTACAGCCTAAATTACACTCAGAGATGAGAGTTCTGGACCTGCCTGGCAGTCTCTCCAGCTGCCAAACTTCTTGCAACAGTCTCCATCCCCAGTGAACCTCCACAGTCCCTCCCCTCCAGAGGGTCTGTGTCCTCCAGACACCAAGGAAGAACCCTGGGGCTTTGTGGTTTCTGCAGGTGCTCCAAGAGAGCCACAACACCACCCCTTGGCTTGCATTGCTTCACTCCCATCACCAGTGGAATGGCTTTGTGTGAGAGCACCTGTGCAGGAGGGCCCATCCCCGTGAGGCTGGGGGAACAGCAGGCGTTTCCAGGGTGCTGTGCACAGCAGCTGTGCCTGTAGGTGTTCTCCTGGGTGCTCCTGGCTATCACACCCATCAACAGCCAGCAAGCCCTGCACCTCCTGGTTATTACTTAGCAGGTCCCACTGCCATAATCCCAAGCCAGACAGGTCCCACCCTCTCACCACACTGAACAGAATCATTTCCATTGACTGTTCACACCACAGACCTGGCATATGCCAGACCTTTACTTATCCCTTGAGCCCAAACTCACAGCAGGCAGCAAAGGGAGAAAGTCTGTGTCCCTACAAAAGTCCCAGCAAAGGCTGTGGAGATCAGCACAGGAGCACTGGTCCTGGAATGGTCACAGAGTTTGGATTAGAAGGTACTTGTAAAGCTCATCTCATTCCACCCCCTGCCATGGGCAGGGACACCTTCCACTAGCCCAGGTTGCTCCAAGCCTCGTCCAACCTGGCCTTGGACACTTCCAGGGATCCAGGGACAGTCACAGTTTCTGTGGGCAACCTGTGCCAGGGCCTCCCCACCCTCACAGGGAAGAATTCCTTTTTTATCTCTAATCTATCCGTTGTCCTCCTTCATCTTAAGACCATTCCCCCTTGTACTGTCATTACACGCCCTTGTGAAAAGTCCCTCTCAGTGGGCATCAAGCACATCACATCTCTCCTTGCACAGTCCCAGAGAAGACAGGGGACAAAGAGACTGCACAGTTTACACTAATCCAGGAGCACCATCTGCATCCCATACAAGGAAAGCCAGGCTAAGGTAGGAGACGGGGAAAGACCTCGCTCGTGTGAATGAACCCGACATTGCCTCCCCACGGAGAGGTGTCGCCTACTTATTACACAGCAGGGAAGGCAATTGCTTTACTGAAATAAGGAGTTGTATATTTATGTGCATTGTAATCACAAGGTTTTGTAGGTGTATTGCAGGAAGAACACGGTGTCAAATTGCCTGTGCTGCCTTCCCCGTCTCTGGAACTCCGGTTTATTGCTTACAGTGAGGCACACAGAGCAGGGCACCCGGGGATGGCTGAGCTGAACCACTCTGCAGTTGTATGCACTGAGTTGTTTACATTTCATTTCTCACCGGTTAATTACTTGTTATAAAGTACAGCCTATCATGGAATCACAGAATCACAGAATCACAGCACATCCCGAGTTGGAAGGGACCCACAGGGATCATCGAGTCCAACTCCTGGCTCTGCACAGGACACCCCAACAGTGTGACTCATGTTCAACTTGCTGTCACAAGTTTGCTGTGTTGGTGGAGTGGGGAAGTCCTGCCAGAGGAGGACATGATGGAAACCAGGATTTTCTTGCCTATGCACTGCAGGCTTTTTGTAAAGTTTTTCTGAAACTTTATATGATGGAATTTGAATTTTTCGACAGCTACAGGTTGTCATGGGTGGAAATGTGTGGGCAAAGGCTGCAGTCCCAAAACTGCAGGGACCAAGTGTGTCTACAAGCCAAAGGTGGGGATTTCTCTATTATAAGTTTGACTTTTTTGCATGAGTTCATGGGGCTGAAAGCAGAGAGTATCATTCACTGGTGGGCTCTCAGTTTGACTGCAGAGCTGTGACCTCCCTGAGATCAGCAGGGCCAATGTTGGGGGCTTCTGGGAAGGTGAAAGATCTCCAGGCAACACAGCCACAATGACAGGAAAACGGGGCTTCGACAAATGGTGCATCAGTCTGGCAATGGATGCCATGGAATAAACCAGAAAGGGGAAAAGGGGATTCGGTTAATGACAAAATGAAGCACAAGCACTAAATCTTTGGCTGTATTTCCTGGAGTTTTTTACCAACCATTTCCTGCATAGACCATTTCCTGCCTTCAGCAGGGCAATCATGGTTCCTTTCTCCAGCTCCACCATGGAGTGATGACCTCGAATGACTTTTCCCCCTTTAATTCTCCATTGGTTCAGCAGGAAGAGCAGGACTCATCCCCTCCTTCTAGAGTCCTTCAAAATTCAGGGACAAAATGCATCCAGCAGCAATATGTGGATGATGACAAGTGATTTGTCATCAGGAACAAATACTTGACTGCTCATCAGTAAAACGTCAGGCCAGGTTCTCCTGTACCCAGAATGGGTCATTGCAGACACAGCAACTCCCCAAAGGGAGAAAAAAAACCCGGGGAAACTCAGAGGTGATGCGGGATGACAGTGACTTCCCAGTGCCTTGGTCCATCTGTCAGCTTTGCTCCTGCTGACCCACGTTGATCCAGGAGAGCCAGACAGTCCATATGGGCAGGGCAGACCAGCTCCCTGCTGTGTTTGGCCCCACCACACATTTCTGCCATTTAGCCCAAAGAATGGTGGTCAAAGTCCTAATGAGCTCGAACACAGCAAGTTAAACCCCATCCGCAGGCAATAAGTGCTTTCCCAGATTTCAGATGTGTCCCTGAAGTTTTCCAGCTGCCCTTCTGCCTTTGAATATAGCGTGTGACTTGTCCCTTGTGCATTCAGCTTCCCAAAAGACTTATTTGCTATCCAAGTGAATATGTTTAGAGCATAAGATCACGGGCTGTGCACGCAGAGCCCAGTCAGGTTGCATCATCTCCACATCCTCAGCCTGCCACTTCTCCCACTTCATGCCCAAGTACCTTGCAGTGATTGCAGCAGCATTCTCTGACCACTCCTAGCTTCCTCTTGAACTCATAGCCTCTGCCAGAGAGCCACCTACCAAGCAAATATGATTCCCTTGAAACCTGAGAGACTTGCAGATATCCAAGATCTGCCTGCATAGCTTATAGGGCTCGTGGGACCTGCTTGGGGACAGGCTCCCTGAACTCTCCACACAGCAGCTGCCTGCACTGGACACTTTTCCTCTTCAATACCTTCAGCTGTGCTCATTGGAACTGCGCTGCTGCTTCTGGTGGGAGGCCTTGAGTAAAACAAACCACCAGCTTTTTATAGGGGAGCCCGTTCAGCACCGGAGAAGCAAAGAAGGAGAGACTACTGCCATCAGCCCACACCCTGTGTGGCTCCCCAGCTCTGCTGACACTCCTGCCCACACTCCAGACAGCACTCCAAACAACCAGCACAGCCTGGAGCCTCCACTGGGCTAAAGCCAGGAGCTGATCCACAGGCCACCTTGGCCACCCTGTCCTTCCCACACCTTCCCTTCAGAAGGCCATGCATCTCTGGGACATCTGCTCCTCTTCTCCAGCCCCTCCTGCTTGCAGCATCACTCCCACCCCGGAGTAGGTACACAGGCAGGGCTATAAAACTCACTACAGGCATCAACCCTGGGTGGCTACAATTCCAGAGCCCTGGCTGAAGCATCCATACCTCTCCCACAGGAATGGCACGGGAAGCACCCCACCTCATCCCAGTGACCTGTCATTCCCCTCAGCCCCCAACCTTCCCAGGGGGGTCTAGAAACTTGTAGAGGCATAAAATCTGCCCCAGCCTGGAGAGTTCTCCTGTGAGCCAGGCTGACAGCACAGAGGACTCAGGGACTGAGGGACATTGTACATGTGTGCTGATTTGTCTCAGGCACTTGAGAACAGGACGACACTCATATCTTTTGTCTCACACTGCTGCCCCTGTGCCACCTAGGCACTGGTAACACCTGCCACAGGAGCAGCAGAGAGCAAAGCTCAGTGTCTTGCCCTCTCTTGGATGCACAGCTGTCACCCGCTAGCCCAGGGACTGCCAGAACGAGCCATGCTGCCAGGGACTTCCAGGGCACACCAACCCCCCAGACCAGCCTGGCTCTGCACCATCCCCAGGCTGCCATACTCGCCCTAAGTAATCTCAGGTAACTCTGCCTTAAGTGCTGCAGCTGAATTCCCAACTTGTGAGACACGCTCAAAGTGAGCACAACCAGCGCCCAGCACTCTCGAGATCCCAAAAGCTTCTCCTTCATCTTAGTGACTCTGTGGGCAGGCACTGGCTCTAATCACAGCTTTTCTGCATTTGCAACAGAGCTTTTCTGCATTTGTAACAGGGAAATACTGCGTGAGAAGCCTAGAGAGAAAAGTCTGGGGAAAACTCTGTGAGAAGCCTAGAGAGAAACGAGTGAAAAGCCACAGTCAGCCATGAGAGCAGCTGCAGCTTCTTAAACTGATGAGTTACACACGGAGCAGAGTAACTCGAACCAAGGAGCCTTGAAAACAACACACACATAAACGAGAGCTGAGCCAACGCCACGACGGCTCCACACTCACCCGAAATGCTCCTCTGCCTCGTCAGCGCTTAGAGCCTCCGAGGATCCCAGGACGCTGTGCCACCGCTCCTTGCTGAGGGCCCCTCTAGGTATCTCCGGGCTGGGGGAGCCTCTCTCCCCCAAATCCGGGCTGCTCCGGCTGGGAATGTCCCCGTCCTGCTGCTGCCGCGGCGGCTGCTCCGGCCCCGTGACCAGCGCCGTGTCCACCCCGTTGGCCAGCACTGCCCCGTCCTCGGGGGCGCTCCCGCTGGCAGCGCCTGTCCCTTGTCCCTGCTCGCTGTGCCTCTCGCCTGGCTCTGTCACCGCTTCCAGATGTTCGTCCCGCGGGGCCCCGCGCTCCCCCTCCGCTCGGGAGGGCTGAGCATCATCGTGCCGGGGGCTGGCTCTCCCGCTGGCAGGCTCCGGGGGCTGGCCGAGCTGCTCGTCCCCGTCGCTGCAGGACGGCTGCGAGCCCGGGGAATGCGGCTCGCACTCCTCGCGCTCGGCGGACCATGGAACGGGGCCGCTCTCGCTCATGTTCCGCTTGTTGTCCCGGCGCTTGCGGTATCGCTCCCCGCGCTCAGCTCAGGCTCGCTACTACCTACAAGGGGAAAGAAAGCAAGTCATGGGCGCCGGCAAGGGCTGTCAGAAAGGCACAGGCTTTTGATAGCACCGCGGTGGCAATTTGAAGCTCCCACCCCTCCTCAAATCCTCAGTGTAAAAGTAAGGAAGGACCTTAAGGACTAGTGCTCCTTACTCGGTACAGATCCGGAGAGGAAAATCTGCCCTTGTGGCCCTGAGACATTGAGGCCTGGGCACCCACCTTCTCCTGCTGCTCATAACCCCTGTGGGCACCTGCCAGGGTCTGTGCTCCTGAGGAGGGGTTCAATGGCAGGAACCCTTCCTGGCCAGCATCTCCTGCCTTCACATGGAGAGCTGTGCCCATGAAGCTGGAGGAAGAGGAGGAATAGCTGCAGGGGTTCACCTTGAGGCTTTGGCAGTTTACACTGCTTGCTTCTCTGGAGTTTGGGTTATCTGTGGTGTGGAAGACAGCCCCAGCCTCAGCACAGGAGACCTGTCCCACACAGGCTGTTAGTGCCCAGGGCTGGGGACAGGAACGTGGCACAGCTGCCTTTCCCAGGCTGGCTCTCAGGGTGCTATTCCCTAGTATTCCCTGCCCACCATAAGTAGGTGAAGCAGGCAATAGGTGTGATTTACTCTTTTTTCTAACGCTTCAAAGCAGCTGTGATGTGCCAACCTGTGTGATTCCTCCTGCTGACTTTGCAGTTCTGCAGAGCATCTTGCCTGCCAGAGCACCACTTCTCTTTTCCCGGCACACAACTGCTGCTGAAGGGTGTCACAAGCTGCCAGCTAAAACTCTGGCAAAAGTGTCCTGATTGAATGTACCCTGGGATGCTCTCTCTGTAGGACAAGGGAAGGACGCTTGTCTCATTGCACCAAACAAGACAAGTAGCTTTTTGATTAAAAAAAGGCACTTTATTGGCAAACACGCCTGTTGATGCAGAGCTTGCAAGTCTTACGAGCACCATCCTTAGCTGTGGGCTGTAGCCCCACAGTGCCATGTAAGCTTTTCCCAACGTAATCCCCCCAGCTGCAATCAAGTGTCACCAGAAATGACCTCTTCTGGAAGCAGGAGTATTCTGTATGGCCCCCAGGCTGGGCCACTGTAACAGCTGATTTTGGTTTAAAACAATATGTATCTTCACAGATATTTTTAAAACATTATCTATCTTTGTGGGGTTGTCCAGCCTAGAGGAAACAAAGCTCCAGGGAGATCTTAGAACCCCTTCCAGTGCCTAAAGGGGCTCCAAGAGAGCTGGAGAGGGACTTTTCACGAGGGTATGTAGTGACAGGACAGGGGCAAATGGCTTCACACTGACAGAGAGCAAGTTTAGATTAGAGTTTAGGAAGAAATTCTTGATTGTGAGTGTGGTGAGGCACTGGAACATGTTGCTCAGTAAACCAGAGATTATACCTCTTCTCTGAGCAGCCATGAGGTTGTCCAGGGGTCAGCAATGGGCTCTGGGTGCTCTGACTTGCTAAGTTTCAGCTCTCATTAGCAGGAAAATCACTAATTGCTTGGCCAGGTCAGCGCTCTACCAGTTCATGGTAACAAGGATTGCAGGGCTGCAGCTGCCTCTGCCCTTACAACCCCTCACCCCGTGGAGATGTCAGCAGCCTCCTCCCTGCTGCCAGTTCCTCTTGAGCAAGGGAAAGGTGGGATTTGGACCCAAACACTCCTCTGCAGTCTGGGTATAGGCAGATCCACACAGGTATGTGCTGGGCTGCTGGCTGAGCAGGACAGATTGTGAGGGGAACCCCAATTTCTGGCTGACTTTGCTCCGGTCCCACAGCCCAGGCAATCCTGGACCTCAGATCTAACCCTCTCTCTATGTTCTGTTCCCACAACAGGGAGGAGTGGGGAGTTCAGAGCTCCGCAGGGACGGGTTTGGGGTGGGGCCCTCCTCAAGGGTTGCACATGCCAGGGTCATGGGATGGGGCAGGTCCCTCCTGGAGGCAACGCTGGCAGTTTTACCTCTCCTCCAGGTGCATCCGTGAGCATCCCCCGCCGTCACAGCGCGCGCAGCATCGCCGCACCTACCACAGCCCGGGGTTCCTGATCCTGGCACGGCCCCTGCCTGCAACAAGGGAGCACAGAACGTGAGACCCAGGCCAGAGAGGAGATTCCTGCTGATCTCCTGCCACCCTGCTGCTGCTCCATATTGGGCTGTTTCCCAGACCCACCCCATGGCCTGTTCTCTGCAGAGCTCTGCAAGGTGCTCTTCCCTCAGCACAAACCTCCCCGGTTTTCAGACATGGCACTACAAGAGTATTCCTCACGTAGGACTTCTGATATCTTTCCTTATGAACGCCCCTTGACCAGCTAAAGCAGAGCAAAGGGACTCTGTGGTTGCAGGTTTCAGGAGAAACTTGATGATGATCCCACTGAATGTCCAATTTCACCCACCAGATCCAGAGAGCAAGACACCCGTGTCATGGATTGATCCCCCCAACAACCTCCCCAGCCACACCAACAAACCAAGAGCCAGGTTAGAGGTTTTTAAGCTTTTTGTAAGCTATGAAAGCCATTGATGTAGCAGCATTTCCCCTGCAGGGTGTTTTGTACAATGCAGGAACGGGCAGTGGTGCCACTCCATGAGGTGACTCCAGGCTGGAGGAGCATGTCAGGTCACCATAGGTGGTGTGGCACCTACAGAGAGCTGCCTGAGGTTGTGGATCAGACTTGCATAGAGTTGATGGAGACAGAGAGACAAGGCACTGCTGCCTGTGTGCTCCTAGAGGTGATGGGTGGATCAGGCTCCAGAAGTGCCACCTGCTTTCCAGTGGCTGGAAAGAGCCCATGGAGGAGCTTGGCAGCAAATACCTGTGTCAAGTCCCTGTAGAGGGATCTGCTTACACCTTCTCTTGGGCTTGCCCTTGCAGGCCTTCAGCCTCATTCTCTGCCAGCCTGACAAGAGAAAGCCAGCCTAGACTTCTTGGGACACCAGCACTTCAGCCTCCTGAATCCCACCTGCAGGAGCTGAGCCCTCCCAAGGGAAGTCAAAACAAGCCCTCAGGTTCACACATATGGGCCAAGTCTCTTCTAGCTTGTTCTTCTGCCACCCCAAATGACAATGGAAAACCCGTAAATCTCTTTCCCACCAAATCCAGGACAGAAAATCAGTCTCAGGCACTTGGTGTTTCCATTTACTGACAGCAGGGCCAAGCCAATGCAGCATCTTCCAGGAATTTACTTGCAAAACTACCAACCCTCTCCTGAGCATAACCACACTGTAACCTCAAGAAATACTGAGACCCTAACATGGGCCAAATTTTAACTTTACCACAGTAAAGGTATAATACAGACATGCAACATCGATCCACTGCTCAAATCTTTGGGGGAACCTTTCCAGCAAAGCTTTGCTGGTCTTTTCCTTAACATGTGGCTTTTTTAGTCCATTTTTTTAAAACTAGCCAGAGGGTTTGGGCTGAAATTCCCTGCCATCCATCCAAAAGCTTCAGTAGGAACCAGACACCACCCAAGCTGAATTCCAGTCCAATAGCTCGAGCTTGGCAAGCTGATGCAACCAGAAAACAGGAAACTAAAAGCAGTTAGGAGACAGGCCTGAGTAAGAAATATTGGCAAACCTTAGTAAGTGATGTCCCAGCCATCCCTCCTAACTTTACCCAGCTTATATTTTTAATATTTAAAAAAATAACATTTTTGTTATTACTGTATTATGCCACTGTTTCACTCTCTGTGAAGTCTCCCTGGGATGTTTGTGGTTTGGAAGGAAGGCTGAGGAGTCAATAGTTAAACCCTTAGTCATGCTCTTCCTTGGCCTCGGTTCCTGCTGGAACCAGGGAAGCCCTGGCAGGATGCAGGGACAGACTATTGCTGAGCCAGGAAGACCATCGGATTCCAGTGTATCCAAGCTGGGAGCTGAGCAGAGCCAGGAGGAGAGATCCAGGCCTCTCACAGCCTCCTGTCCCCTTTGAGGTTTGCATGTCTCCTGTTGGATCCACATTCCACTGCCCACACCTACAGGGAGGCTGCCCTGTGCACCTGAAGTCTGCAGGCAAGCTGGGTGTGTATCCACACATGACAAACTACCCAACAAGGCACCAGCTGTGGATTTATGCTTGCAGTGACAGCCACTGGAAGCACACACAGCTTATGAGTGGCTGAGGCTTCCCAGAAACTCCAGAGGAACTGGGAGGTTGGGTTGTAACAGTCTGTGGCTCCATTCCCAGCTCCTCATGGCGATGCCTTGTGCTGAAGTCATGCAACCAACTCCTGGCACACCCAGCCAGGCAGCCCAGCCACATCCCACATCAGCTGCAGAGGGTCTCTCCCACCCTCCAGTCCATCCTGTGACCTGCTGCCTCCCCCACCTGTGTGGGGAAGGAATATGGGCAAAGGGAAGAGGAGACAGGCTGTGATGCCATAGCTTGGACAACTTGGAAGACAAATGATGGTGGAACAGCTGGTTGCAACTGTCCACATCTGCCTCCAGCAAACAGCTGAAAGGTCACCAGTTCTGGACAAAGCCCAAAACCAGTCTCTCAACACCATTCTGCCTGCTCTGGAAAGCACTGGAATGCAGCTCAGCCTCTGGCCCAAAGCTGCCACAGCTTCAACCAGGCTGTTGGGAGAGGACACACTGCAGCACTGGGGGAAGGGATGGGGGGGCTGTCATTCAGAGATTCTCCTCTGGGACTCTTTCACTGCCCTGAAGCAGTACAGCCTGGCTGTGTTGGACTGCAGGCTGGTATTCCCCAAGTCCCCGCTCATTTCTCCTTGTTTCTGCTTTGCAAAGTGTTCTCCAATGCAGGTAAGGGCTAGAAGGTGATATGTGGGTTCCCAACAGTGGATTTTCACAAGTCTTGTCCTTTCTGCAGGCTCAGGCACCCTCTCAAGTCACTGCTGCTTCCCCAGGTCCTGTGGGTAGGGTGGGCAGCCCTTTCATGTCCACTGTTCCCAGCCTCCTGCAAATGTTACATGGGTTAGCGCATAAAAAAGGGCTCTGGAAAGAAAAGGGAATGACCTGGCATATATTCCAGGCAGGACTAGTCACAATGATGGCTACTGTGGCCCTGCTGAGCTGTAGAGGTTTGTTAAGCAGGAGCTCCCTGATTTGGACCAGACCAGCTCTGGCCCACATAAGCAGAAGAACATGGATTCATGCTAGAAAGAGGCTGTTATTGCTGTAGGAGATGCTAAGGGAAGCCAAGGCATCCATGATCCATTTCTAACCATGGGCTTTTCATCCCCTTCCCCAGAGCTGGGGCCTGGTGGGAGAGATGGGACAGAAGCTGAAGGGATGGAGGACCCCATCCCTGTGGACTTCGATGCTGCCCTCTCTTGCAGGCCAGACCCAAGCAAGGCAACTACAACTGGCTTCATTTATCAGAATCCCAGCAACGCCAGCTCACCACTTGTGCTCAGTGCCACAGGGTAGCACTGCAGGACAGCCACCGGCTCCCTGCTCCAGCCCCAGGTCTTGCACAGCCCCTGGACCACAGGGAGACAGGGCAGGGCTGGTTGGGAGCGATGGAGAGCAGAAATACCCCATCCCACTGTGGCTGGATTTGCAGCGGGGGCAGCGAAGCCGGGCAGGCATCCACTGCAGGGAGCACCAGTCCCAAAGAGGCCGGGCAGAGATGCAGCAAAGTTTGCCCTGATTGTGTGAGGGGTTGGAAACCACACAGCAGCTCTTTCAGGGACTGGCTCTGGAAGTCTCCCAGCTTTTGTTGAAACTGAATGGCTGGTGGGAAATGATTTATTTTTAATTTTCTTCCCTGCGTTCGGAACTGGAAGGGCTCCCACTTCAGTTTTGTGTAACCACTTGGCTGCTGCAACACAGGAAGGCTTGGAGAAGAATCCTGCTGCTTAGTCGAGCATGAGCTTTTCCTCAAGCTCATGCTGAGCTGGGCTGCTTCCTGCAGCAGCCTTGCTTTTCCTTGCTGCCCTGCATCCCATTCCCTCTGGCTTGGTGAAGATAGAATCATAGAATGGTTTGGGTTGGAAGAGACCATCCAGTTCCACCCCCCTGCCATGGGCAGGGACACCTTCCACTAGCCCAGGTTGCTCTAAGCCCCATCCAACCAGCCTTGGACACTTCCAGGGATGGGGCAGCCACAGCTTCTGTGGGCAACCTGTGCCAGGGCCTCACCACCCTCACAGGGAAGAATTCCTTCCCAATATTCCATCTAACCCTGCCCTCTGGCAGTGGGAAGCCATTCCCCTTTGTCCTGTCACTCCATGCCCTTGTGAAAAGTCTCTCTCCAGCTCTCTTGGAGCCCTTTTAGGCACTGGAAGGGGCTCTCAGGTCTCCCTGGGGCCTTCTCCTCTCCAGGCTGAACAATCCCAATTCTCTCAGACTTTCTTCATAGCAGAGATGTTCTGTCTGTCCTCACCCTGGTACCACAAGATGTCCAGGGGGTGAGGAGGAGGCACAGGGATGACACAGAGGAGGAAGGCACAGGATGTGGCTCCTGTGAGTGAAGGACAAGGAAAATTCTGCTCATCACAAAACCTCAGAGTCAGATCAGTCATCAGGAAGGGAGCAGTGGGGGCGTCAGGAAAGGAAGGGGTGGCAAAGCAGGCTACCATGCTTTGGGATGTGCTGGAGTGCAGTTTCCAGAGGAAGGAGGACTCTGGGACCTTCCACCTGCTTGTGTGCAGCCTTGGGAGATGCAGGGAGGGCAGAGCAGGACTGACTCTTCTGGGTTTTTCAGTAAAATTGTAGCAGAAGGTCTCACCCAGAACATCACCATGCTCTGCTGACCTAAGGTGGGGGCAGTGCTGAGAAGGGCAGTTGTGGTCCTGTTCCAAGTCCTCTGGCAGCATTCCTGGTGCTAACAGGGATGAGACAGTTCTTGTGAGTGTTCTTAGCACATTTTCTCGTGGTGCACAGAGTTGCAGGCTGCCATGAAGGGGAAGACAGAAGAAGTCTGTGCTGCCACTCAGGCGCCACCAGCCTCTTGGTCTTGTGAGTCCATGCAGACACCTGGAGGCACATCCAATCCAAGCTTCTGTTTGTGTATTTCTGTGATGAATTGGAGGTCCAACACCAACATGGAGTGTAATTGTGGACTCACAAGCCCTGGACAGCGAGGATCGCTCTTGGCTCCAGCTGCTGGCTGTGCCCTTGCTAACACAGCCCCACACTCACTTGACCTTCACTGACATTGGCCTGGGGTTGCTCCAGCCCAGGCTCAGCTCTGCCTCATGGTGCTGCAGGCAGAGGCTGGGAACAGCTTCCTCAGCCGGAGAAAACCCCACAGGATGGGATTTGCTCAGTGTGATGTGAATAAAGCACACACACACCAGGAGCATCTCAGGATCTCCATCCTCTGAGGGAACCCCAGTCCCACACACTCAGACAACCAGGTCAGGAACCCCTAATCCTGCTCTTTCTAAGTCAATTTTATCCCCGGGGTGGAAGACACCCCTTCACACCTCATTTGCTGACCACCACGAAATGCAGACCTCTGTGGGGCTCTCTGTGCCCCAGGACCTTGTTCCAGGCCATTGCAAAGATTTCTCGAGATCATAATTTCTAAAAGACTCCTTCCATCCTCTTTTTGCATGAACGAGAAGCAATTTTTGGTGGCAGCTTTCAGCAGAAAGACACGACAGGCAGATGTTTGGTGCTTAGCCCTTTTCCTTGACATGATCCATGCTATGGAGACATGCAGCCACCACCAACACAGCAGCTACAGCTGGGCCACATCCCCATCTGACTCAGCCAGCCTGCCACAACTCCCTCTGCTCTGCTTAGAGAGGGAAACATTAATGAGCCAGATCTGGTTTTCTGGGCATCTGCCTTGGGAATTATTAAGAGATTAAAAGTTCTCTTGGTCATTCTTGTTGTAGAGAGCCCTTGAACTCCTTGGGTTAAACCATCTCCAGTGATATCCTCTGCTGGGATAGACCACATGCTCCGAGTTGCCGTCCCCTCTGAGCAGGAACAGCTATTTGATGTACAGGCTGCAGATCTCATCCATAACGTGGCTGGAGAACAGGAATGGATGTGCTTTTATGACCTGACTCACCAATGAATTTATAAAACACACATGTCACACATTACCCTGGGCAGAGGGAGTGCACATGGACACCATGAGGTTTCTTTCAGAAGGCAACCCTGTAGAGAGATGGAGAGATCACAGCCATGGTTCTTCTTTTTGAAGTACCTTTACTCCTTCTGATGTCTCTGCTTTGACCTCTGCCCTTTCAACACGGCTGAAAATAAAAACCTTTTACCATCCTCATTGTGAAAATCCTCATTTATTTCTCCCATGGGCTTGTTTTTATATGATTTTGAAGACCTCCATCATATCATCTCTCAGCTTCTCCTCTTCAGATTGTAGTCCCTGCCTTCTTAGCCTGTTCTCAGAAGACAGCAACAGCTTCGCCACCCCCTTGACTATTGTGACAACCTTTTTTGGATTTTCTCTAACTCCATTACTTCTACCACTCTGTTACAGTCTGGAGAGAGGAAAAGCAGGGCTGCATAGTGAACTCAAGACGTGGGCACAGCAAAGATTTACCCAGCACCAAACTGTTCTGTACATCTGTAGAGGAGTCCCTCCCTCATGACACCAAACTCTAACTCACCTGCAACATTTCTGCTGCAGACCAGGCTCTGAGGGCTGGGCTGGGCCTTCAGCCACTCACTGATTATCTGAGGTGCTACTCCAAGGCAGGATAAAGACAAAAGTGGGAAGAGCTTGAGGGATGGTCTCTCTTCTCCCCTTACTGTTCCTCTGACCATGTCACTTTTGACACTACCCTATGAAGCCCTTCCCTGTGCTCTCAGCACCTGCTGGACCCACCAGAAGATGCTGGACACACCAGAAGAGATCCTCCAGCATCTGCTGGAGATCAGCTCTGGCTACAATGCCCATCCTGTCTAAGAGCTGAGAGTTGATGTGTGAGACTGCTCAGAGGTTCAGGTGGGGCTGTGCCTCCTTCCAGTGTCCATGGGTCCATGGAGATGCCCTTCCCTCTGAAGATACAGATGGGCTCCACCAGCCTGGGGTACTCTAAGAGGAATCCTGGCACTTTTGGTTACAATCTTGGCTTGTAACTTGAGAAAGCCAATCCATCTTTCAGTTCCCTGCTTTGCCCCAGCCTTTCTGAGACAAGGCAGAGCATTCAGGCCTGTAGCTCTCTGGCTCCTGGATTCCTGGTAGAGCAGCAGTGCTCCTCACCTGGGACCTGAGGCTGGAGGGAGTGAGAGATGTGCTCCAGACATGAAGAGGCTGGACAGCCACCATGGGGGGGAGGTCTGTGTACTCCACTCCAACCCACATCCCCAAGCCTTGCCATCTGGGAGGGACGTGGGGTCGACAGGAGCCCGTGCAGTGCTGTAGGAGCCACCAGGGCCATCCTGCCCGTGCCAGAGCCAAGGTGCTGGTTCTCCTGCCTGGGTGATGCCACATGCCAGCACTCACCTGGGCTGGGAGAAAACGTGGCTCAACAAGGACATACGAGCACTCACTGATGCCAGAGTCATGCTTTGCAGAGCCCTGGGGGGACTGATGGCCACTGCTCATGGACAATATGCTGCCCCAGTGGTTCCCTGACAGTTTAAACTGCATCCTTCACTTCCAGTGTGGAAAAGAGGCCATGGATAAAACATATCCCACAGACTAAAATAAACCAGCCACATGCTAAAAAAAGAGCCTTTGGGTAATCAGAAATCACTGTGCATGGAACATACCTCTTTCTTGAAGCCAAATCCTGTAGCTCCCTATTTTGAATTTTTATTAGAGTCCCCAGAGCAATTAGGACACATTCAGATCTAAACGACTCCTGCTAAACTTCATCTTGGGGAAACAACAGCAGGTTTTTGCTTATAGAAAACAATAAAAATGAGTCTTAAAATCCTTAACAGATTTGCTGTTTGCACTCTTCTGCAGTTACTCAAAAAGGGAAAATAAAAGAACATATTTAGCATTTTTGGCATGTTCCTTTCTTCATATTGACACCTTGGCTACGCAGCATTTGGTGCACTGAGCCTTCCTCTAGCCCTGGGTGTGCATCATGAAACCTGACTGTTCCCTTCACAGGCAAAACAGGGTCACAGTCTCAAGCCTGTGGGGGTGAAAGTCTGGACTGTGTCCAGTTCCAGGCTCTCCTGAGAGACAGCAGGGACAGGGAGCTCCTGGAGCGGGGCCAGCACAGGCTGCGGAGATGCCGAAGGGATGGAGCATCTCTGGGAGCAGGAAAGGCTGAGGGAGCTGGGGCTGTTCAGCCTCCAGAGCAGAGCCTGAGAGGGGCCCTCCCCAGGGTGTGTCAGGGGCTGCAGGGAGGGGGCAGAGGCTGGAGCAGGCTCTGCTCGGGGGGCCCAGCAATGGCACAAAAGAGGAACGGGCAGGAACTGATGCCCAGGAAGTTCCAGCTGGACAGGAGGAAGAACTTTCCTGTTTGGGTGACCGAGCCCTGAACAGATTGCCCAGACAGGGTGTGGAGTCTCCTCACTGGGGATATTCCAGAACTATCTGGACACAATCCTGTGCCACGTGCTCCAGGATGGCCCTGCTGGGGCAGCAGGTTGGACCCACTGTGGGTCCCTTCCAACCTGACCCACCCTGCGATTCTGTGACTCTGTGACTGCTCCCTCACTTTCCATCTTGGTGAGGTGGTAGGAGTCGCTCAAGCCTCCACAAAAAATGGCCAAAGCACAGGGACAGTGAGCTTATGTGTCCCAGGAGAAGTGTGAGCTTGAGGTGGAAGGTCCAGAAGGCTGGTGAACACAGACCTGAACATCCCTGTGTTCTAGGCAGTGTGTTGTGCCTGTAATCCTCCCGGAACAGGCTCCTTTAAACACCATTCAGGGCTTCCTGGTTTGACTATGGGGAGGCAAAGATCCTACAGCAATCAGTGGGGTCTGTCTGACCCTTAGATCCTCACTCCTGCAGAAGGAAACCATGACCCCCTTGGAGACCTTGCAGGGCTCCCCAAGGATTACACCTGCAATTCACAGGAATCCTCCTGTGGTTCAGAGACAACCAGGAGCCTCCAGAGAGGGAACAGCAAAGGAGGGCAAGTTTTTACTGCATCCTGGGGGAAGAAGGAGAAGGGTAGCTCCCAGTAGGGCTGTCGTTCCTGCCTCTCCAGGATGATGCTCCCCACAGAAGTGGATCTGTCCAAGGTGGTTGTTTGCTGCACGAGCCTGTGGTGCAGATCTAAAGCCTGCAGCTGTAAAGGCAGGTCACAGGGATACCAAAGGATCCCAATCATCCCTTCCCTGGCATGGGAGGAAAGGTGGGGAAAACGGGCAGAGGCTTTCTGTGCCCTGGCACCCCATCTTCATGCAGCTCCCACAGCTCAGAGGAGAGAGCTTGAGAGCAGGATGCCTGTCTGGGTAACAGGTGGGTCCCAGTGGCTCAAACCCTTAGAGCAGAACCAACAGCTCATGATCAGTCCATCTTGTTCAAGACAGGAGTTTTTAAAGGGTTCTCCCAGGCAGACCTTATCCCTGAAGAGCAGGTTTTCTTGGTTAAGCTCAGAGCTGGCTTCATCCTCACCTGTGCCTACCTGCTCTGGTGCTCACCTTCTCTTGAGAGGGAGCTTTATAGTTCAGGTGGCTGTAAACTTGGCTTCTTTCCTGGTTGTCTGTAGTTTTTTTACAAAACCAGGCTGTTCATGGGGCCTTTCCACTCAGTTCCATGCAACCTTGTAAATGAATTCATTGAAACCCAGCTTTCCCCACAGCCAGGGTTACCTTCCATAAAAATCCACAAGAGCTGCAACTGCTATTCATAACCCATAAATGGAAACAGCCTTCTTCCCTTCTTTTTGCCTCCCTTTGCTTTGATCCTCCCTCCCCACATTCTCCCAGTACCCAAAATAATACAACAGGGCTGGCAGCTGACTCAGACCCCAGAAAAGGAAATTCCTGCCACGCTGTCTGTCTACACCAAACCTGTGCAACGCCTCAGCAAGATTCAGGAGGCAGCAGGTGAGTTCATCCTGTTTGCTCACTGGGAGAAACATCCAGAGTGATGGAGACCAGTATTGCAGAATGAAATGGAGTTTTGGAAAGGAGGTGAACTTCCCTTCGTGCACCCATTTATCAATAAATCTCAGAGATGAGGCACCAGACTTTTATGGAGGTGCTCTGTCCACAGAAGGTGGTAGACAGGCTGTTTGCAGACAGATGGACTCCAGCCCAAGGGACACAGGGACCAGCAGCACCAGATGCCCAGAATGTGCAGAGATGGCTGGGCACTGGTCTGGGCTCCTTGGGTGCTCAGTGAGACCCTGTGAGCACTGAAGGGAGCAAGGTCTTCCTGAGCATCTCCCCACCCTGCCAGGAGAGTGGGAAGACAGCAAACAGACTTTTGTGGGTGCTAACATCAGATACAGCTGTTTTGGAGCCAGCTGGTCGTGTCCAAAGCTGATGTGCAGCAACCTGCAACACCAGATAACTCCTCACTTGTCAGTTAGTGTGTGAAATCTCCCTTCTCTCCACACAGCACTCCTTCACCCATAGGGAACCACCAGGAGCAACCTGATGGCATTAGAGTGAATGGGACTATTACAGCCCTGTCTGGAAGCTGGAGGATGATGGAGAGGATCCTCCTTTGAGAAAGAGAACAGCAAGCATTGTGGATCTCATTATACACACCTACAGACACCTCAAAAGGTCTGCATTTCCACCCTGCACCATCTCCAGAGAAAAAGGTGTAACTTCAGTCTCTTCTCTACGAAGAAGGGGATTAGGCTCCCTTGGCAGACAGGAATGGTCCTTGTTCTGCCCAGCAGAGACTCAGCCCTGGTCACAGAGTCACAGAATCAACTAGGTTGGAAAAGACCTCCGAGATCATCGAGTCCAACCCACGACCCAACACCACCTTGGACCCAACACCACCTTTGGTCTCCAAAGGGCTCTCCCTGCTCTATCAATCAAACACGTTTCCTGCTTGCCAGCACAGCCCTGCACTCTCCAGGCCCCAGCAGAACACCACAATGGTCCTCAGGTCATTGAGAATCCTGTGTAGACAGACAACTGGCTCGAGACTCTTGGCTGCTACTGAATACCACCATGTCAGCCTTGCCTTTCTAGCAGGGCTCCAAACCAGGAGCATTGGTACAAGGCACCCATGACTGGGTAGCAGAGATCATGACTGATGAAGACATTCATGCCCAGAAGGCATCAAATCCAGAAGTGGCTGGTGGAGAAAGCCAGGAGGTTGTCCAGGTAGGACTAAGCCCTCCAACAGGTTTCAGCAAGCACAGCCTAACATGGCTTCAACCAGTGTCCACTTTGGACCCAAGGCAAGAGAACCATCCATGAGCAAACAGCTGGGTAACTGTCACACCAGCGGGGATGTTCTATTTTCATCTCGGAGAAGAAAAGGAAGAACAGCTTCCCTCACCCAAATGAGACTGAGATGCACTTATTTGGCTTGAAAACACAGACTCAGCCAAGATTTGCTGACAGCCAGCAAGGCTGGAACTTCCCTGCCTAACATTGCAGGGTGTCAGGGCACGAAACATGGCAATTCCACTGAAGTCAGCAGCTCCACTTGGGCATAAAGCTGTCTGCCCAGAGGACCTGCAAGGAGCAGCCTGGGAGAATGAGATCTAATTTGAAGGGACTTTAAGACGTCATCAGGACCAAATTAAGACATTCAGGAGGCAAGAGGCAAACTGCAGAAAGGAAGCAACGACAGGGGAGCAGACAGGACAATGCTGCAGGAAAAGCACGTCCTCTCAGACTGGGATGTGAGCATCAGCCCTTTTCCTAGTGAATACTCCACCTATAAGCTCACTAATTCTTCAGCAGGCCATTTTTTCTGTGGTTTAGCCCAAAAATTCCACCTTCCCTGTCAAAACATTGCCTATAAAGGAAGTGGGGGCCAAGTCGATCTTCCTCTTCCAGAGGCAAAGAGATGGTCACTGAACTTCTGAAAACTGCCTGTTGGCTCTAGAACACCAAGGAGACACCGACAGTTCATCATTCTTCCCTGCTGGAGGAGTCACACTCATTCTGTTCCCAAGGGTGTGTGTTTTGCAGGTAGCACGACCACTCCCCCTCCTTTTTCCAGCATCTTTCACTCAAGAAAAAAAAGACCTGGGGCACACCTACATTTTAGGTGTGTCCATCACACCTGTGCAGTACTGTGTTGTCTCCCTCAGTCTCCCAGCCCGGAGTCTGCAGGGTGCAGAGACTCAATGACATGGCTGAAAATATAATTGCTTATTTATTCTCAGAACTCACAGACTGGGATGGAACCACTAAAAGAAAAGCAGGATTTCACTGCTCTGTTAGGATGTGGCAAGTTCTCATTATCTTTAACAGGAGATGCTAGTCAGAACTTGGATATACCAGAACTTGCTTGAATACACGGAAAAGCACTTTGAGGGGGACTCAGCTTGCTCGAATGTAGACATCTCCAGCTGAGCTCAGCCCCCAGGGTTCAGTCAGCAGAAAGGCTGCATCTGATGTGCATTAGAAGCCTGTGTTACAACCAGAAGAGTACACTCTGCTGCTCTCTGACTGGACCCCCCAGCCTGGGACAGCAGCCGCAGCCACTGATGTTTCTGGTGCAGACACCCAGGAGGAGCACACGGCTCTCCTGCCCAGCACTGCTGACCACCTCTGGGGGGTCAACTCAGGGACCTGAACTGCCTGCCCTGAGCACGGATGGCTCTGAGCACCATGAAATGTTGAAGCTGACTCGGTTTGAAAACTGAGCAAGTTGCCCAGAGAGTGCAACTGAAACCCTGGTGGAGCCATTTTGCAGCTCCTGGGCAGAGGTTTGGTCTGCCCTTAATGGATGTGCTGGATAACCAAGTCAATAGGAGCGGGATTTCCCTCATGAAGGAGTCAGCCTCTAACAGACACACTCTTAAACTGATGTAAAGGTGCTTTATAGAGACAAGGATGCTGCTTCTCCTCAGGGGAACTATAAGAAGAGCAAAAAGCACCATCAGGCTGATGTAATTGCTCCAGGACAGTGCACTGTTTAACTACACCTGCTCTGGGACCACGGGGCTCTCCCAACCTCCCGGTGTGCAAGATGCCCTGCACTAGATCTTGTGACAAGGGTACACCAGGCTGCATTAGGTCATTTTGCCTCTTTTTTTAGGTGTTCTCAGGGCTTTTCTCCTGCTCCTTAGACATCATTACATTTGGGCATCAGACAATGACTTCAGGAACTGATGAATTACATTCTGGACTGAGGCTTCAGTGATGCACAGAGAGGCCAGAGGGGCCTGCCAGAATGAAGTGTGCTGTAAAGATGAAATACGGGTTCAGGAGCTGAATGCTGCTCAGCCTGGTTCAGCAGTGACCCAATGACATAGTGGCACACGAGGAGTGGCAGCCGGGACTGCTGCGGGGGACACAGCCCCAGACTAGAGTGCAAACTGCACATCGTGTGTCTGGGACTGGGCATCTCTGATTTTTACAGCGTGCAAAATTAAAGGGACACTGTCCCCAGGGTGCACTCCTTGCAGTTTGCTCTTATCTGGAGAGCAGAGGACCCCCCTTTCCCTTCTGATTTTGCTTACAGAAAACACCCAGGCCACTAAAGCACAGGCTTCTGCTATAGGATCATCCCCTACATCTGCCAGGAGCTGCTGTAATTTTGTGGCCTTCTCTTTCTGCCTTCTGATGGCACTAATAGTAACACGTCTGCATTTTAGGTGTTGCTATCATGCTGTGGTCCCGCTGTGATCCTGCACATCCAAACCTCCTGAGTTTCACCTGGGGTTGTTACTCTGCTCCTGGTCCCCAGGCACCACTGGGCCAACACTCCCACCAGGCACTGTGGAGTCAGCTCCTCTTGACACTATCCCAGCTCTCACACTGTGGACACACAGGAAATCCAGGCTTCCTGAAGCCACCTCTGAACACCCAGCTCTCCCCATTCTTGCATGCAAAAATAAAAATACTTTAGAGGAAGCCTGTATTGGCTAAAGGAGGCAGGTCCAAAAGGCAGGAATAAAAATCTCTTGCTCTTTCCAGTCTTATGGTTTAGGGTGAGGGACAATGCCCACCCTGGTGTCCTGTGGCTCCCACTACGAGGTGCTGTGCCAGAGGCAGGTCCCACGGTGCTCAGGTGCTGTGCACAGTGTGGCCTCTGGGGATCACCTGCAGGAGCAGCACACGGGCACCATCCCAGGCAGAGGTGGTGCAGGATGAACTCCATGGATGCTGTTCTGGGGGCTGGCAGCTGCCTGTGAGGAGCAGCCAACAGCCAGGACCACTCAACAGAGAGGAGGAGAGATGCAAAGGAAAAGGTCAGCCTTTATTACAAAGCACATTTGTAAATAAAGGGCTAATAAATGATTAGCAAAGGCTTTCAGTGCCTTGCAGGGTTCATTTCTCAGGGTGGGAAAAAGCAGAGAAGGTCATCAAGACATAGGGGGGCTGCAGAAGGAGTCTCACCATAGCAACAGCTCCTGTGCAGGTGACCAGAGCCCCACCACCCCCAGCCCCACCAACACACCCCCGGCAGGGGCAGGGATGGAGAGGAAAGGACACTGCACACTAACAGAGTCGAGCCTTCAGGCTTGGGACCCTCAACCCACCCCAAGAGCCCACCCCAGCCCACCTCAAAGGTGGCAAAAGTCACCATCAGACCACAGCAAAGGTCACCATCAGACCATGGGCCACACACTTGTCCCACCAGCCCCTAGGAAGGAGCCACCAAAGGAAACTGCCTCAGCTGCTGCTGCAAATTAATTCCCTCTACTGCTGGGAGGGAAAACAACCCCATGATTTTCTGCTGCCTCAGTTTCCACACCCAGGCAATGGAGAGAGCTGCCTCCTGGGACCTGGGGAAGAGAGGGAGCTTTAATGTTGAGACAACACCAAGAGACCTGGATAAACAGCCTTGAAAGGATGTCCTTTCCTCGAAAGGCAGGTTAACACTCCCAGCTGCAGACAGTCAGCTCCTGTTTCCAAGCTCAGGACTCTGGTGAGTAGTGGCTCAATAGCTGCCCTTGCCTGGTGCTGCTAACTTAGGAGGCAAAAACCTAAATACTCATTAAAGCAGCACTTGGCAAAAACCCCATCCTCAATTACAAAAATCAATTCATTTTTTTTATGAGTCTGAAGCCTTTGGGGCCTCATAATCTAATTAAATAAAGCTTTCTCGCTTTCCTCTTGCCTGCTCCCATAGCTTCTGTTGTATCAGCAAAGACAAATATATATTTTTAATTTAGCAGAATCCCCCTGCACGGTGTATCCCCTTCTGGACAGAGACCCTTTCTGTTCTCCCCATGCCTGTGTCCTGCTTGGGCAGGCTGCATCCATATCCTTGTTGCTTTTGTTCCTAAGAAGTGCCCAAAACACCAGGGGCCCAGTCCACCTCCATCCACTCCCACTGGCTGGGTACCAGTGCCCATTTGAGGAGAAATGTGCAGAGCCTGCCAGGAGCAGAGCCCATGGAAGGTAAGCTCAGCCTTGGGAGCGGTGCCTTGGGGCAGGCCTCGTCCAAGTCTGCAAAATCCATCTTTCATGGAATATCCTGAGCTGGAAGGGACACACAAGGATCATAGAATCCAACTCCTGGCCCTGCACAGGGCACCCCAACAATCCCACCCTGTGCCTGAGAGCATTGTCCAAATGCTCCTGGAGGTGCCAGGGCGTGCAATGGGGAGAGGCTGAGGGTGACCTGGAGAAGGTGCCACAGAATCCTGGAATGGGTTGGGTTGGAAGGTTAAAGATCATCTAGTTCCAACTCCCTGCCATGGGTAGGGACACCTTCTACTAGACCAGGACCACCCTGTGTTCAGCACCAGCCAATACCAAGTGGTCGTGCACAGAGTGGGCAGAGATCCCTGTGAGTGGACCATCCAGGTCTGGATCAGGTGCTGCAAGGAGGTGGGAAGATACCACAGGGAGCTCCCTCTCCACCTCTATGAGGATCTTGCCCAGAACCGTGTGAAATTTTTTGGAAAAATTGTTCAGTGGCCAAAAATTGTGATTACAGGTCAGCTAAACCTTACCCAGAGTTGTGATGCATTTGTGCTGCAAGCACTGAAGAGGTGGATTTGAAAAAAAAATAACCAAAGTGTAAAAAAAAAAATTAAAAAGTTGCAAGAACTGAGCTTTACGCTTGGACTTTGGAGCATGTAAACAAATACAGAAAACAAAAAAAGCCACCCTTCAATTTAGTTTGGTATTACAGCATTTCTCTGCAATCTTACAATTTTTTAAGGATTTAAAAGAAGAAGATATTTGGGTCATATTTGTTTTTTCATATCAAGAAAATAATACAGAGACAACTACACATGGGGGAGGAGAAGCTGAGCTCACATCATTTTCCCTGGGCTTTTCAGTTCAGTTAGTGAACTGTAAGTGTAGCAGTCACCTGGGTCTGAGGTAGGTCTTCCTGCTCAATGCTAAACAGGAGAGCTCATGCTTCCAACCCCCCAAAAAGGGACATCATTGGGATTTGCTCCCCTAGTGCAGAGCTGCAGGTTTTGTCTGTTGAGGGGGAGTTCAGTTCTCCATCACAGAGCCACAGAAAGGCCACAGAGAGACGAGGGGCTCAGCTGCAGGGCCCGCAGGGGGACACAGGATGGGCAATGACTGCACAAGACACCAAATCCAGCTGTGAGCCCCCCAGTCCACAAAACACTTCTGTCACAGAGGGATCCTGTCCCCAGTGCTCTCCCTGCCATGCTCACATCACACTGAAAGCTGCGGGAGACACTGGGGGTCTCCGTGATGTGGAGGTGTCTGAGCTGGGCAGCAGGAGATACAAAACCAGTGGACCTCTGCTTTGCCATAGTGGGTTTTGGGAGATGATCCTTGGACCAGAACATGTTCCATGATGTAGAGGAAGGTAGAAAATCCTCAGATGAATCCTGTGCTCATCCTGCTTGACAGGAAACCTTGCCCCTTCCCTGCCCCTGTGTCTCAAGGCAGCTGGCAATGTCAGGGCATCCCACCAACACCACCTTCGCTGGGAGCCACCCAGGCTGCCTCAGGGAACAAGAGGATGGAGGAGGAGATGAAGCAAGGCTGGTGGTACCACAGAGGTGACACCCTGACCAGCTCACATAGGAGCCCTCAGAGCAGCTCTGGGAGGATCCCTTCAGGTGTGGCCTCCTCCTCTGGGACCCGGTGTGAGCATGACTCCTGTGCCAGACATGGGGACACACTGGTCCTTCAAACAACCTGCCAGCCCTGCCTCCTCCACAGCCACCAGTCAGGCCCTTCAAGACTGACTGAAAAACCACAGAGCTGAGAAACCTTGAGGAAAGTATGTGAGGTGATGAGAGGAGGAAGAGGAAGGAGTGGAGGACATAAAAGCAGTGAAGAGGTGAGTGACAAACCCTGTGCCCAGTGCCAGGCTGAAGCCTGCAGCCCAGAAAAAGCATGGAGAACACAAGAAGGGGCTCAGGCTCAGCTGCACCACCTCTGCTCAGTCTTCCTGTGGCTCTTATGCTCTCTAGCCCTGCCTGGTGCAAGTAAGGGAGAACTGGGACTGATCCAGTGATGGGAACAGCATTGTCTCTAAAGGAGGAATCACTAGTGTCCCTACCTGGGACTTGAGCAGAGCTAGGAGCTGCCCAGGGTCAGGAAGGCCAGGTTATGGGCTGCAGGGAAGGGCCTCCCTGAACATCTAAGCCACTCATCTCCTGGAGCTCCTGCAGGAAGACAAAGGGACAGCAGTAAGGACGAAGGGTGAGGTGGTTACTGCCCAGCTCGGACAGGCGCCTCTCCCCCATGAGCCCATCCTGCCAGTCACCTCCCCAGGGTCACAGGAAATGAGGGAGGGAGGCAGAACTGATCCCACCCTTCTCACCTACAATTCCTGCACCATAACCACCACAGATAAATGCCACGAGCCTCCTGTGCAGACAACACCACTGCACCATTAATATGGGTCCATCTGACCACTGAGGCTCAGTGCACTGAGCCTGCCATGGACCCTGTCCCAGCACATCCCTGCTGAAAGGGCAAGGAGGATGTTTCCATCCCCAGCAAATCTGGTACAAAGAGGTGTGTCCACAGCAGAGGCTGTGAGGCAGCAGAGCAGCAGCAACTGCAAGAGATGTGGCCACTTACATCAGCAGATCACCCACTCCAGGGGCTGCTCACACACAACCTCCAAGCAAGCTGTTCCATCAGCAGCAATCGCTCTGCCCATGGCCAGCACTTCCCTGGCAGTAGCCACAGCTCCCTTCCAGCCCAGGGAACATCCTCCTGGCAACGCCACCAACTTGTGCAAGTCAACAGGGCCACACAGAGATGCCTGAGCTGATCAGGGGATTCCATCTCCTTCTGGCAACAAGTAACAGCTCCAGCTTTGGGCAGAACCGCGGACACCACACGGGACAACTCCAGACTTCAAAGGAGACTTTGCACTTCAGTCCCTTTGACACAGTGGCCTGATTTACCCAGGGCTGTGTGTCCCTGGCACAAACCATGGCACAGAAGCTTGTGGCAATGCTGGATGGAGGGATCTTCACTGATGGAAAAACCCGTGGAGGAAGGGGACAAAAAGGTGTTGGGTGATGGGATGGAGAGAAGGGATGGTACTGTAAGCTGAAGCCCAGAAGAGCAATACAGGGTATTGCAGCAGGGAGATGAGGGGTGAGCAGCACCAGAGGGAGAGCAGAAAGCCAAGACACCTGTGAAGGCCTCACACTCAGAGCTGGGTGCAGCCATGAGGAGAAATGAGGCAGGTACCTCCTGCCAAGTGTCCAACTCTGTGTGAAGAGCCACATGATGGGCCACATGATGAGGGCACCAAAGGGGCTTCATTTCAGTCACCCTGGGGTCAGAAAAGCATGTCCTCATCTTGGGCACCTCAGGAACTGGTCTAAAACTGCCTGGCTCTCTCTTGCCATGTGCTGTGAAGCTCTCGTGAGCGGCCTCAGCAAAGCACACCCTCACCCCATCCACCCAGTCACCACAAACTGGTGTTACTGCTTCCCATCCTCAGCTCCCCACCGCCCCTGCAAGCAGGACAGCACCATCCAGGCACTGAACAGCCCTGGTGGGCACAGGCAGGGGTGTCCTGGCAGAGCTCCTGCATCCCCTGCCCAACACTGCTGCTGTCACCTTGGCAAAGTCACTTTGAGGCCACCCCAAGCCTCAGTTTCCCCAGAGAATAATCCAGCCATGTCCTGGGGTAGGCTGAAGAGTGGTAACACACTGAGACAGGAGGAAACTCGGTATTAATTCGGAACTACTCGGCTTCCAGGCTCACAGATCCAGGGGTGCCTCCAGGGAAAACCACCTACTTCAACTCCACTTGTGCCTAACTTTTAGGGGGGAAAAGGACACAAAACGAGGACCATCCATTTTGTGAATCAGCCATCTCTCTGACTTCCCCTCTGGGCTCGGCCGCCCACTTTAAGACTTTATCCATTGTTTGCCTGGACTTGTACAGGAAAAATCACGTTAAGGAAAATCCTAGCTGAATCACACACTTTGGAGCACTTGCAATGGACAATTTGACAAGGACATGGGATTTAACATATTTTTAATGCAAAAATATCTAATGATAATATGCTTCACTCCTGGCTAAAAGACATTATCTACTGGCATGGGGGGAATTTAAGCCATAATACCAGCTACTATAATGCAGGCCTGGAACTCCATGCAAATATTATCCTGATCCAACAGCTACAAAGCTCTGTTTATCCTAGTAATTAATTCTGTCTTATGTTTAGTGATACAATTAGAGAAACACTGCCGTTCTGATGGGCTTGCTTCCACCAGTGCCTTTTACTATATTTACATCCCCACAATAGGCTTGGTCTCACAGAAAAGGGTGAAATTGCATTTATGGAGACAATGCCACATGCATTCCCAAAGCATTTTAGAGATGTAAAGTTAGGCTCCAAATTGCACGTTTATTGTGTGAGCACACAATGAGCTTAGATTAAATATTGACTAAAGCCAGCCTAACACCCAAAATAATGAAGATGAGCACAATAGTGAGATTTACTCCCAGTTGCTAGAGAAATACACATCTGTAACATATAACATGCCCTTCCCACAGATATACTCTTTGTATTCCAGCTAGCCTTAGGCAGGAAAAATTTCATTCTCATAAATTATGGATTTTCTTTCCCAACTGCCAACACATCCATATTACCAGTTGCAAAGCAAACAAATATAATAACAAAAAAAAAATAAATGCCATTCCCCTGACACAGTGACAAGCAGGTGAGTGGCTCCCTGTATCCACAAAGTTGAGGCAGCAAAATGGAAGATAAACATGGCTAAAACCAGAGCATCCTTTTCCCTTTTGTCCCCCAAGGTGTGGGAGCCGGCAGGGAGGTGTGGGCATGGCAGGCACCTTTTTGGAAAGTACTCCCAGCCTTAGCTGTGCTCGGAAAACTCTCTGTCCTTCTCACGCCTTCCTCCTCCCCAGACTCGTGGAAGAAATTCAGGGAGACGCGGATGCTAATGGAACAATTACGATAATAACACAGCGCTGAGCGGGGGTAACACACCCCCTTCCCAGCAGCTCGACCTCTAAATCCCCTAATACGGTACCGCTTCATTCAAGATTAAAAGAAATTGTAACCCAGCAGAGACAAAAAGACACGGGAGGCAAAGGCAGGATCTCACTCGGCGGCGAAGCCCCACTCCAGTCCAGATGCAGTCATATCACTTCAGCTTCTCTGTACCATCTCCATGACAACCATGTAATTTGGATGCAATAACCACTGCCGAATTGATCTTTAAATGTAGCTTTGTTATAAAACATAATACTGACCGTGTCAGGCTCAGGATAAAGAGAAGTAGCCCCCCTACCAATGAGGACTGTGATTTCAGAGCCTCCCCCACCCCCCCTTAAATTTTCAGCTTCAATAATTGCGTGGATGAGTGGATTTTTAAGGCAGGGACAGCAAACACCATTTGTGTGTGTGTGTGTGTACGGCACGCTTTAGGGTAACATTGCAAACGAGACACCACACTGAGGGCTGGAAAAATGTGTCAACGTATATCCAGAGAATGGGCATCTTCACACACACACACACACACACACACACACACATGTACGGGGAGGTTCAGTCTCCAGCAACTGAAGCATACAGCTGATGCATCAAATAATCCTAATAAGAATCAAACCCTACAGAACTAAGCAAAATAGGAGGGGGGATCGATGTACGGCACGACAATGAGAGCAGGGGAGCACTTACCCGAGCAATGAGCTGTTTAATTTTTGGTCCCTTCACAAATGTAGCTCCCTTTTCTCTTCAACAATCCATGCAAAATAATCTGCAGTCCCACCGATGGAGGAGTGGCCCCGTCCCTCCCCCTCCACCACCTTCCTAGACCTCCCTGTTATTGGCTTCCTTCTCCCTCCTCTCCTGCTCTCCCTCGCTCGCTCGCTGGCGATGGTTACACCTCCCAGCCTTCCCCCAAGGTGTCAAGAGACTGCTGGGGATCCAGCAGGCAGGGTGGGAGGGGACGGGGAGAGGGGGAGGAGGCAGGAGGCATGGTGAATGGACCGGGGAAAGGATGGAATAAAGCCCTTGCTGGCGAAGCCCCCGGCAGAGCCCCTGGCAGGAGCAGACCTGCTGCTGGCTGGGAGGCTCTGCTCGCCAGGCAGGAGCTGCCAGGGATATCCCCGGAGTGCTGCGGCTTGTCCCCCCACCACACACACCTGCAGAGTGCTAAGGGACTGGTCTGCTTCCTGCCAGCAAATTGTCACCCTTGCAAACTGAGACTGGCTTGAAGTTTTGGGCTGAAATCCTGCCAAATGCTCACACTGCCTTTAACAACTGATGCACTTCCAGACGCAGACGTGCAGCACTGGAAACGCCTCAAGGACCCACCTCGGTGCAGACCCCAGCACTGCAGCTTGGTTTGCCCTGTGCCTCTGGGCACTCCCAGAGCACACCTGCTGCAGCCCCATCCCATCCCAGTGCATCCCATCCCATGGCTGAAGAGCCCCCCTGGTCTCCAGCAGGAGTGCTGCCCATGTGCCTGCCTGCCAAGCTGGCTCCAGAGCCTCCCCCACCACGGTGGGCTGGACCAGGAGCCTGCTCACCACCCCTGATGCTTCTCCATCCTGACATCTCTTGCATGCGAAGGCAATGCTTTTGTCTACAGGCTAATCCAGGCACCTGGCTCACCAAGATGCCTGGGGAGGCAGTGTGGGGTGGAGGCACAGGGACACCACGCTTTTCCTGGTATAGGGCCCCTCTTACCAGAATTACAGACCCCTGGTGTAGGGCAAACAGGTGCCTCTTGGCCACTCGTGGGTGTACAGGTGAGAGGTGGTGCACCCACCTGCCTGACACAGGGGTGTGTGACTGTAGAATCCCACAGTGGCCTGGGTTGGAAGGGACCTTAATGATCATCCAGTCCAACCCCCTGCCATGGGCAGGGACACCTTCCACGAGACCAGGTTGCTCCAAGCCCCATCCAACCTGCCCTTGGACACTTCCAGGGATGGGGCAGCCACAGCTTCTCTGGGCAACCTGTGCCAGGGCCTCCCCACCCTCACAGGGAAGAATTTCATCCTAATATCCAATTTAAATCTACTCTCTTTCTGTTTGAAGTCATTCTCCCTTGTCCTGTCACTCCGTGTCCTTGTCAAAGTCCCTCTCCCACTCTCATGGAGCCCCTTCAGGCACTGGAAGGCCACAATAAGGTCACCCTGGAGTCTTCTCTTTTCCAGGCTGAACAATCCCAATTCTCTCAGCCTTTCCTCATGGGAGAGCTGCTTCATTCCTCTAATCAACTTGGTGGCCTCCTGTGGCCTCAGTCCAGCGGGTCCTGTGCTGGGGACTCCAGAGCTGGAGGCAGCTCTGCAGGTGGGGTCTCACCTGACTGGGGCAGAGGGGCATTATTCCCCCCTCCCCTGCTGCCCACGCTGTGGGATCAGCCCATGGCTGGGTCATGTCCAGCCTCTCACCCACCAGCACCCCCAAGTCCTTCTCCCCAGGGCTGCTCTCGATCTGTTCACCCCCAGCCTGGGTTGGAACTGGGGGTTTCCCCAGCCCAGGTGGTGCCTGCCCACCCTCAGCCCTGCCCACCCTGCCAAAGCACCACAGGCACGCCCCAGACTGGACCTTTAGGTGAGGAAGAAAGATTTGGTGTCTTCCCCGGACACATGTCTCAACACAGCCAATGGCTGTGTTTTTCCATGGAGAAAACCCCTCCCTAGATCTCTGCGTCTCTTGGAAAGCTTGTTCCAGAGGGCACACATCGCTGAGCGAGCAGACAAATCCCCAACACCCCGAATTAAAAACCTCATTACAATGGATAGCCAGACATGCCAGCACGAGGCACAGCCATGAGGTGGAATAATGTCCTGGAGCAGCCCGGCAGAGCACGGCCATGTATCCTTCCAGCAGGGATACCCCCAGCACAGCACACGGCGTTCTCTGCCAGGGATAGTGTCAGTAATGAACCATGTAATGAGCCACCCTGCAGCTATACCCGGACTTATCCAACAAAGGCAAGTGTGAATGAAGGTACTGTGCTGGAGAGACACAAGAAATGGATCCTGTGGCCACGGTCAAGGGCAGCAAGGAGCCAGGCAAATGCAGGTGTGGGACTGCAACCTCCCTGGGGGTCCCTTCCCCCAAGAGATTCGCCTTACGCCATCACAAAAGTCTGTCCTGCTGCTCTCTCTGATCAACTCTGCTGTATTTGTAATCAAACAATTATCAGCTTAGGGTGCTTTAAAAAAAAATAAAATTAAAAATAAAAAAGCACAATTAATATTCATCAGTCTGTTGTGCTGCTCAGGTGTGAAGGCAAGGAACAAAATCCAATTTCTGAGCAGCCAGTCCTAGGAAATGACATTTTGCAGCATGAGAAAATGAGGTTCTAGTTTCTAAGAATACATCCACTAGTGGGTTCCAAATAACTGGGTTATCAATCATTCTGCTTCTGGGAATGAGCCTATCAACAGCTGGATTCAGGGAGAAACCTCCTCTCATCCCTTCAGCAGGGTGGTGGGCTTGTCTCTGTCATTGATTGGGCACTCCCAACAGTAACAGGGTACTGAGATTTCTGCTGGCACTGAGATTTCTGCTGGTAGATCTCTGTTACGTGCCTTGAATATGTCATAATATTTTTTAAATTAAGAAAACTCCTAAAATAGAGCAGTTCTGGATGTGCTGTTTAACTGTCTGCATGTGCATGTGAACGTGCAGATGCTGTTTGCCACCTGTGACATGAGCTGTCTGGAGAAGTAGGAGCATCCTTAGGTAAGGACACCTTCCATCCATGCCAGCATCAGGGGGTCCACCCTTCAAGCCCCAGACACTTCAAAGAACCCAGCTGGGAGCCTGGCAGGCAAAAGGGAGCTGCTGGCACCAGAACTAAACACTGCAGACCACACAGCAGGCACTAAAATTAACACCCACCCCATACAGATCATGGGAACACTCCAGCCAGACTGGTGGGAGAGGTGGAAAAAAGATGGGAGCCTGTGGTCCTGAGATGGTTCATGGTCATGTAGCCCCACGGGATCCACTGAACCTGAGCTCCAAGGCTACTCCAAGGCTGGCAGTGCCACAAAACTGGCTCTGCTCCCCCTTGACTCAGTGGAGAAGCCAGGACCACTTACCCAACAACCCCACAGGGTTCATTGACTTCCCCTCACCATTTTAAAAGGGCCATAACTGCAGCTGAATGCCGAAGTTTGAAGTGCTGAATCCCTGTTACAGGTAGTTCTCCAGCCATGCCCTGCTCAGGATCCTTAGTGTGCCACACAGGGATGCTCCTGGGTGCAGCTCAGCCTTCTCAATTTGTATTATGAAACCATCACAAGTGTTCTCATGCGCCCAGGAATGAATTTGCTTCCATGTCCTCACACAGCTGTTTTTCTCAGGAAATCCTTGGATTTCCAAGCTGGGACTCACTAACTTTCAGTACAAGTCACTTTGATGGAACCCAGGATTAGGAGAAAGCCCCGTGTGGACCTTGCTGTAGTAGTGGGAAGGGGGATGTGGAGGGGGATAACAGCCCTCTGAAGAAAAAGGGTCAGTCCTTGTCAGCCTTTGTCTGCATTTCTCTTGACACTTAAAATCAGCTCTTTGTTCTGGGTGATATCTGTCCTGAAAAGTCTGGCCTGGAGCTGTTTGAGCACACTCTGAGATATGGAAATGGTGGTTCACATCAGGGGCATCAGAGGTGGCTCCTCGTGGCTCTTCCAGGGGCTGGGAGAGCTGAGATTTTTAAGCCTCACCCTGGGTGGGAGGACGACAGGCAGAAATGATGCTTTAAAAATAATCATGACAAAAAGGGTGCATGCATAGGGCTCCTTCAGGGCCCTGAGGCAGAGGCTGTTAACAGGTTTGTGAGTCTGGGAAGATGGAAAGGGAACAGGGAATAGGAGAGTGTTTCAGAAGAGGGTCCAGGGAAAGCATCCACTTGTGTGTGTGTGTCTGTGTGTCAGAGCAAGTAAGTGAATGCACCCAGACAGACCCCTTGGAGCACAAGGCTTTGCTGCTTTGGGGCTGAAGCCTCAGGCACTGAACATGAGACCCACAGCTGTCTCCTCTTCCCCACTCACATCAGTTCCTGCTCTGCAGTGGCTTGTTCCAGGGTGGCTCCTGCTTGGAATAGGGTCACAGAGCCACCAAGGGACCACGGTGCCATGATGGGTGAGGAGTTGGTGGGAGGGAGATGTGAAAGGAGAACTGCCAGGAGCCTCTGCTCTAACAGCCAGCTCAGAACTCTTTGGCTGAGGGGTTTGGGAAACCCAGATGAAATGTGTCCTCCAGTAAAGAAGCTGCCACTTCTGTGTGGGAAAAAGGAGAAAGGCTCCAGCCTGCAGGTGATACTGCTTATGGCAGGAACTGCCAGATCCAGAGGCCACAGCCCACACTCCCAGAGGATCCTGCAGGAGGATGAGGAGGGGGAAAAGTTGTCCTTGCACGTAAGAGGTGGTCAGAAAGTCCACACCCAGAATTTCTGCATCAAAGTTGTCTGAGTTACAGGTGTATGGGGGAAGATGGAGAGGTGCTGAGCTACACCAAGTACCTGACCCTGAGACAAACTGTCCAACAATTAACTCATGGGGGAAGTAATTCCAACCCCAGGACTTGCATCTAAACATCATGTCTGGTGCCACCTTGCAACCATTGGCTCATTTTAGATACAAAAGCCCAGCTACTTCAAGAATGTTCCCCTAGGAATTCTTTTTCCCATAGGCTGTGACCCGTTCCTGTCATAATGTCCTTCTGGGTGTACATTCAAGTGGAACTTGTTTAGGGCTCCACAGGAGTCTGGTTTTCTATACCATAGTTCATTCTTTGAGCTCTGCAATAACTTTTTGGGTGCTGGGCCAAGGACTCAGACTTGAGTACCAGCCTGGCCAGTGCCCAGCACAGCCACTGTGATCTCCAGAGCCCTCTGGAAGTCCCAAGAGGACACTGCACAGCACAGATCTCCTGTGCAGGGATTAGTCCCCTCTCTGGTGCATTTTTATGTGCCATGGAGATATTTGATTCCCTGCCCAGTGTAGGCACTTCTGCCTGGGAAATCCCAGCCTGGAATATGGGAGGCATCATTCCTGGCATTTCAGATTTTGGCAGAAGGTAAGACTGATTCTGGATGAGCACTCTGCTCACTGCCTTCCTTCATGACAACTTTCAAATGAGTCACTGTCCTCCAAAACGCCGTCTTTCCTCTGCTCATGAGGATCCATGAGTGTTTGAATTCGCACTTGTCCTCCTGAGAGCCCACTGCTGGCATAAAACCAGTTTCCCAAGCAGACCCGACCACTTGCAGCATCTGACTTGTCCTAATTTCAGTAACTTTTAGTGTATGAAAACTGTATCCTCAGCAACGGATGTGAGCAAGCTCTTGGAGGTCCCACAGGGACTCTGCTGTTCTACTGGCTACCAGGGTTCTGCAGCATCTCTTCCATCTTTTATTATATTCCAGTGCTGAGAGTCTCCCCTTCTCTGCCATCCATCATCCCAACTAAGCAAATGTCATCCTATTTTGTTTGACTAACTACACAGGATCACAGAATGGTTTGGGGTGGAAAGGACCTTAAAGCTCAATCGTTTCCAACTCCTTGCCAAGGGCAGGGGCACCTTCAGCTAGAGCAGGTTGCTCACACCTCCATCCCACGTGGCCTTGAGCACTCCCAGGGGTGGGGAAGCCACAGCCTCTCTGGGCAACCCTTGTCCCAGCGCCCAGGTACTGACACACACGAAGTATAAATGCCCTAAAAGGATCTCTCAGACATTCCTTATGAGACTATTCAGGGTAGGTTTTTTTCTAGTCCTGTATATGTACAAACATTTCAGTTTCCCAGTTGCCATTCCATGTGCTGCCTGGTTACTGCTGGAACAAGAAGCTTTCCATCACCTCTGTAGGATATGGTTGCTTTTTTTTGCATCAGGTTGCTTTTTTCCAGAGTTATGAATCTTTGTCTGGACATTTCTTGGTTTTTTTGGCATTATCAGAGTAGACTCTTTACCAGCTTCATCTAAACCCAACATGCAGCATTTATTTTCTTTCTGACACACATGCCTGTAAACACACACACATGCACAGTGTCTAATAGTCCTTAATGCTGGCAAACATAATTTTCATTGACTGCTCTTCCAGATTAGCCTTCCAGGTCTCTGCATTATGTAACAGTTAATTCATTGCTTTTGTCACCAAATCCCTTCTTGTTCTATTTGGGTTTTTATTACTGTTATTATTTTTGTTTTTCTCTTCCTCAACAATGATAGATTCTTAGCTAAGAATATCTTCCAGGACTGCAAATCTGTGTGCATGCTGTGGAGGGGACAGCATCTATCCAAGTTTTCCTAAACAACCCTCATTTAGAACACAAATTATTTTCTCTCAGTTTTTCCTCCAATCATTTCTTGCTTGTAATTGTTCTCAGCTTAGGAAAATTGACCACTTTCAAGTGCCTTGCATATGTATTATCAATTTAAGATCACATTCTGCTCATAACAAATGCAATTAGGGTGTTTAAGCAACTATTAATTCTGAGTTCAGTAATCAATTCACTTTTATCTGTCCAGTTGAGGCCTGATACAGAATTACACCAAATTCACTGCAATACTTTTGGTAACAGAAAGTTATCATCTGTCATTTTTAGAGACCGTGGGGCTGTGCACTGGCAGCAACACGAGTCCTTCAGCATCTATCCCTGAGGCTGAAAAGCTGTTCTGGGAACATGGATTTTCTTTCCCTTTGTTATGGAGCTATTTAGGGAAGGTGTTTGTCCACCCCCCTCGTTCGATCTGGTGTCTGCAGGGGAATGTCTGTGCTGGGACTGAACTGCTGGAAGCTGGATGGGAGAGCAGCCCCTGGCTGGGTGTTAGGACAGGTCCTGCCTCCAGCCCTGGGATCCCCCGCACAGGAAGGACACGGACCTGTTGGAGCGAGCCCAGAGGAGGCACCGAGATGATCAGAGGGATGGAGCAGCTCTCCCATGAGGAAAGGCTGAGAGAATTGGGATTGTTCAGCCTGGAGAAGAGAAGGCTTCGGGCTGACCTAATTGTGGCCTTCCAGTGCCTGAAAGGGCTCCAAGGACATGGAGTGATAGGACAAGGGGGAATGGCTTCAAATTGACAGAGAGTAGGTTTAAATTGGATATTGGAAAGAAATTCTTCCCTGTGAGGGTGGGGAGGCCCTGGCACAGGTTACCCAGAGAAGCTGTGGCTGCCCCATCCCTGGAAGTGTCCAAGGGCAGGTTGGATGGGGCTTAGAGCAACCTGGGCTAGTGGAAGGTGTCCCTGCCCATGGCAGGGGGTTGTAATGAGATTAAGGTCCCTTTCAACCCAAACCATTCTATGATTCTGTGATTTCATGAATATAATGTTGCTCAGAGCCCTGTCCAACCTGGTCTTGAACACATCCAGGGACGGGGCATCAGCCACTTCTCTGTTGTCTATAAAATAAAAAAATATTTTCGATAAATAGAAGTGTTCAGATGATGGAAAAGGGGATTGAAATGATCTGATGTTTCATTTACGCTCAGCAGTCAGGGCCTGGCTGGGAGAAATGAGGGCCAGAAGCACAGGGGACCTGGGGCTCCCACACCTGGGAAGGGGCTGGGCTGCAGTGGGACAATTAGCAGTGATGAGGTTTGCAGCCACACGAGCAGGATCCCAGCACCTCCCCTGCTCTGAGGGTTCCTGGGTTGCTGGAGTGGATTCAATAAGAGGGACATTTTGGGATGTTGATGGAGAGATGACACAGATGCCAATGAATTCCCATTAGCTATGTGTGCCCTCAGGACTACTGTAGCTTCAGCATTTAGTCTTGTTGAAATGGCCACTGGAACTGGGACAGGGAGCGTGACCAGCAAGGCTGGAGCTGTTACAGACACCCAACATCAGTTCAGCTGATGGCACTGCAAAGGGCAAAGAACAAACTACTCAGGGGCTGGGCTGGGAGACTAAACCAAAACTATTTCTGATAAAGCAATTAGTTATAGCCCAGTGTTTCATCTCTTTTGAGCCAGGGGTCAGGGGAAGAGAGTGATCTTCTGCAAGTAGGGAGATGAAGAGCAGTTAAACAATGCAGGGAAAAATCAATTTCAGCAAACTATCAGAAGACCATTCACGATGAAGAACTACAGTTGTAACCTTTATACTGTGATTTTTTTTTCCCTGGATGGAACTCCCATAGGAACCTGTGAACTTGTTGAGCTGACAAAATATGTTTCATTTGCGAAGAAACATTTTTTTTAATTTTAATGTTTTCATTCCTTTCGCTACTAGATATTTCGCCTGTGTTCTGGCTGAGCTGAATTTTGTGAGGCATCAGGGAGGGACAGTTTGCTACATGGGGACTGGGAAGGAAGCTAAGATAGGTCTGGAAAGGCTGTTCCTGTCCCTCATGCATTACCACATCTGCTGTTGCCATCACTGACAGCACTGAGGGCACAGCCACAACCAAGCTTCCTTTTTCCATCCTCCCAGCCATTTATAGTTAATTTCACAGGGGCCCAGGCTTGTCAAAACTCTGAATCATGGGACATGTTCCCACAGAGCTGACACCCCTGGGGCTGCCCTACACCATGGGCACGTGTCTTCAGCACAGAGGATGGAACCATGCTGCCAACAGGAGAGTTTATCACTCCTCAGCCACAGGTCTGTACGGGACTGAGATGCAGTTAAGTAGTTCCCCAGCCCCTGCACTACTTTTTAGCTCAATTTCCATATCCTAAACCACTGCTGACGTCTGTCTAAATAATCATTATCTCCACAACCACGCCGAGTTTTAGCTCTGCTGAGCACCTCACAGCAGATTTGGAGCTTTGGAAAGGATGCTGAGCTTAAGAAGCTGCTGCTCTGGGTGTTTGTCCCATCTCACCGGCTGTTTTTCCCAAAGCACACACAAACACACACCCTACGTGCATGCAGCTCCCTTTCATGTGAGTCGCCTCAGTGAGTACTTGCTGTCAGATCTTCCAAGCCACAGCACATTTTTAATCAGTCAGATAATTCAATCATTCATTTCAGACCTGCTCTGCACAGCTGTCATTTGCGAGCATCAAAGCCTCTCTGTCAAAAAAACCCACACAGGCTGGGGGTTCATTCAGGCGTCGCTGTTTCAAAGTGCTGGGGGTCCGGAGGGGGTGCAGAGGAAAAAAAAAACTAACAGGATGGATTAAATGAACTTATTATAAATACTTCTGAAGCTACCAGCCAACCATCCTCAGCAGAGAACAATGGCATGGCACAAGGGCAACTCAGGCATCTGCAGGATTTGTGAGGTATTTGCAAATCTCACTCTTAAATTGCAGAGTGGGGAGAATGGAGGCGGGGGGGTGTCAGATGAAGCTTCTTGCCTGAGATGCTCAAAGCCACCGAATGGGATTTGGATGTCTGGTTCTCATTAAAATTAATGGAAATTGGGTGCCCAGACCTACAGGCAGCTTTCAAAAGCTGCGTCTCCATCTATAATTAATGTTCCCAACAGAGTGACTAAATATTTATACAATAGGTCACATTATATGCAAAGTGGCAGAGGTGCTTGTTGGTAGATCAGGGACCAAGAGAAGGAGAATCCAGTGGGGTGTCAGGCTTAATCCACGTTGTCCCTTGTTTAAAGCTCTTATACTTGCAAATCTCCAGCAGCTCCCACTGGATGAGCACCTGGGTGGTAGCTCAGCAACGATGATGTTCTCAGGGTACAGTGCAGCAAGTTAAAATGGCAGCTTTACAGCTTTACTGTTTTTTTTTTTTTCTCTCCTTCCACACAGCTCTGACTTCTTTTACCAACTCGCTTCACCTCTGCAAATCTCAGTTTCCAGTATGAAAAATGCACAGTGTTGCTGCAGGAGTGCAGTGGAGCTTAAGCCATGAGCCTTGGTCAGAGGTGCTATAGGTGGCAGACTCCAAGGAAAAGACTGACACTAATCTGCCTCCAGGCATTAGCAGAGCCATGGCTGGGTCTGTACCACTGCATTTGCTCCGTAGTGATGGAGTAATTCAGGGTACAAAGCTTGTGGGTTGAGCCCTGAGGGTGTCTGAGGGGTCTGTGATCTGGGACTGAAAGCCTGGTGCTCCTGTAGGGGAAGTTCAAAGCAACCACATCCTGTCCAGGTTTGTCTGTCACCTGGGCCATGGCTTAAATCCAGCCCCAGTTGATCCACTGAGAGGGTGTCCATGGATGCTTGGGCCTTGTGCACTGGGTAGGCTTTTGGTCCACACCCAAAAGAGGTCCCAGGCTGGCTCAAGACAAACATTTGGGGTGGGCCTGATGATTACAGTGCTTTATAATGCCTTAATCAAAGAGATTCCACTTCTCCAACCTTTGAAAATTTGCCTTTTAATTTTTTCTTCTGTGTCCCATCCAAAGCCACCAGATGGAGAAGCTCTGCTGACTCGGGGAATATGGAGATGGCTGCAGTCTCCCCCCATGCTCCAGGCTTGCCAAGGTCAGATGAACATACTGAGTGGTACCTCAGGGCTCACCTGGGATTCCTCTGTAGGTCCCAAACTTCCAGGGTGTGAGTTGGAGCTCTGGCTCCCCTGAAAGGACACAAAGCTCAGCTGAAGAACAAGGTCATCTGGTCTTGTGTCCGTGGACAAATGCCCTCTGTTACAAAGAGTTTGTTTCTGCCCTTTAGCTGCTGGTCAGCTGGCTCTTCTCTACTACAGTGGAAATAATCAGTAGCTAATGTTGGCTTTCCACGTGACCTTGGATGCCCTACACAGACCTTTCTCTGGTTCTCCTGACCATCCTGACCATATTTCACAGCACAACACGGGCTCTGGTTGATGTCCAGGCGGCTTAGCACAGGTACACAAAGCTGTGTCAGAGAATCATGAAATCATGGAATACCCTGAGTTGGAAGGGACTCATCAGGATCATCCAGTCCAACTCCTGGCCCTGCACAGGACACCCCAACAATCCCACCCTGTCCCTGAGGGCGTTGTCCAAACACTCCTTGAGCTCTGGCAGCCTTGGGGCTGTGCCCACTGCCCTGGGGAGCCTGGTCAGTGCCCAACCACCCTCTGGGGGAAGAATCTTTTCCTGTTATCCAACCTAACCCTGCCCTGGCACAGCTCCAGCCATTCCCTGGGGTCCTGTCACTGGTCACACAGAGCAGAGATGGAGCTGCCCCTCGTGAGGAAGCTGCAGATCCTGGTGAAGTCTGATCTCAGTCTCCTCTTCTCCAGCTGAACAATTCAAGTGCCCTCAGCAGTCACTCAAGAGGTGAAACCAAACACAAGCTAAAGCCACATCACCTGAACCTCAGAGCCCATCGGGCAGGACAAAGGGTAAGGAAGGCACTGTTCCCCTCTAACACCACAGCCAGTCTGTGTGGCATGGGACAATCACTGTTCCCTGGCTTTGCTCCCAATTAAAACAATTGGCTCTGCAAGGCAAAAATGCAAATTCAAGGCTTAGAGCTGTTGTCCCCAGATAAGATGCCAGGAGAGCACCAAGGACACATAAAGAACAAAACAGCTTCATTTTCCTTGTGAATACCTGTCTGTTTATTCTTTAATTAAACAACAGCCGAGTGTAGAGTTGTGAGAGAGCAGAAGGATCCCATGACAGAGGAGATTAGGTGCTCTACACATGTGAGGATGTAAACCCTTCCCACCACGGCCAGTGTGGCAGCTGAGGCTGGCAGAATGTGCCCCATCACTGAACTAATCCCTGCAACAAGCTTCTGCAGAGGCTCTTATTTTTGAGCATTTAACCCCACAAGCAATTCTGGACCCCAAATCACAGCCAAGCCCCCATCTAGGGTTGATAGGGGGGTCACAGGCAGGGATTTTAGGAGCAGGTTGGAGAAGCCTCTCTTGGCAGCAACCCACACAAGAACTGGTCCCCCATCTTCAGGCATGAGTGTGCCTTAGGCCACCTCCAAAAGCTCCTGCCAGCCCTGCAGCCCTGTTGATAGGTGTGTAGGTAACAGTCTGAAGGGCTGTGTTTTCTTATCACATAGACTCAGGGACAAATTTCCCCAACCAGAGATCCCTCAGGGCTTGGCAATGGAGGGAGGGCTGTGAACTCTGGCAGAACGTGTTGCCCTTGCTCCCAAAGAGCCAAGCCTCCAAACCTGCATCCCTCTGACTCGTGAGCAGTTACTAAGAAAAGACTGGGACCAAGGATTCAAACTGTTCAGCTGCAGTAATGCCCCTCCTCAGGGGCAACCACTGACCCAACCACCACCCTAAGGCACAGACAGGACCCTCCACTTAGAATCACAGAATGGTTTGGGCTGGAAAGGACCTTAAAGATCATCTACTCCACTCCCTCTGCCACGGGCAGGGACACCTTCCGCTTGATCAACCTGGCCTTGAATATTTGGGGGGATGGGGCATCTACCAACTCTCTGAACAACCTGTGTTTTACCACACTCTTTGTAAAAGACTTCCTTCTCATATCCCATCTAACCCTGCCCTCTGTCAGTGTGAAGCCACTCCCCTTTGTCCTGTCACCCCATGCTCATGTCCAAAGTCCCTCTTCAGCTCTTTGGAGCCCCTTTAGGCACGGGGAGGTGCTCTAAGATCTCCCTGGAGCCTTCCCTTCTCCATGCTGAACAGCCCCAACTATCTCAGGCAGTGTCCAGAGCAGAGGGGCTCCAGCCCTCGGAGCCCCCAGGGTGGGAACACGCTCGTGCTCCCAGGGCGAGCTGTGCAGGCTGCTGTGCTGTCAAACTGCCCTAGATTGGAGAGAGTAAGCTCCTTTCTGAAGGAAGATAATTGCTCTATTTTAAAACTAAGTGGTTCAAGGAGAAAAACACAGGCAAGAGGGCCTGAGCAAGATGCTCTGAGCTCGGGGTAGGAAACAGGAGGTGTGCAGAGCACAGCTGCTTTGCTGGATGGTCAAAGTGATGGATGAAAAGCATGAGTCAGGCTGCTGCTGAGTTCCCAGCCCAGCCAAATTTGTGCTGCTGGAGAGAACAGACCAAGGTATGAGAAGTGGGTGCCCCTCCTCAGGGTACTGAGCTGCAAAGTTGGGCACCCTTAAAAGCCAGAAGGGAAAGCTCCCGGTGGAAAAAAGATCCTCTGTCTCCTCTCACCTGTCCCCTCTCTATCTGTTCAGGTTTTATGGCCACAAAGGAAGTTCCCAGAACACTTTGGGCCAGCCCTTTAGGCCAGGCCCAAGAGCTGGCATTGTGCAGCCCGGCCATGCAGAGGGACAGCCCCTGCCACGGGGACAGCTCCCATGGAAGCTGCTCCGGGGAAAGTAGTTGCTGCTCTGGCACTCGGTCTCGCAGAGCAAAGACCAACAAACTGGAGCAGACAACAACAGGGCCATTAATCAGGGCAAGCCTGGCATCTTCCTGGACCCCCCCACCACTGTGATCAGTGATTTCACCAAGCAAGCACAGAAGAGGCCTCTTCAGCAGAGTTTTGTCCTTGCTGCTTAAAATTCCATAGCTCCCCTTTCCAAGCGGGCAGGAAAGAAACAGTTTTTGTACGTTAACAGCCCGCCCCCCTCGTCCCCATTTGTATGGAGGGAGCTCTCTGGCTTGAACTTGGCAGGCTCTGGGCTGCAGGGGAAGGACACCAAGAGGCTCGGAGGATCTGTCAGCTGATTCCGAGGACCGGCACTGGCCCTGGCAGAGGTGGGTCCTGTCTGAATGTCCCTCGGCTGGAGGTCAGAGAGACATATTTGGTGCTGCAGTGTCACACCAGGGATGGCTGTGAACAGCTCCCAGCCTCCCCCAGGTGGGCACCCTTGCTGATTCTCCTTCCTCTGAGGCTCAGGGGCAGAGCCGTTTCACTGGTAGGTCTGATGCTCAGACATCCACACAAAGAGAAAATGTGCACGTGGTGAGCAAAGCCACGGCTTGCCTTCAGGCAGCATCACAAGACAACCATGTAAAACCCATTTTGGGGGGGACCTTGTGACCTGGAAACAATGGTGGAAGCACTCAGCTGGCCCCTCATACAGGAGCTGAATGTTATTTGTGTAAAATTTTGCTTTCAAGGCAAGGCTGCCCTGTCTTGTCTGAGAGCTATTTGCTGTCATTTCAGGTCAGAGTTAAGGTTACTAAGAATGTAAATGACACATTTTCTCTAGCAGAGAGCCGAGGCTCCTCTGTTGCAGAATGAGAACCCAGAATGAGCAGGAGGAGGCAATAAGTGCCCTGCAAACCTTTTTTCACCTTAAAACAGTTTTACAGTTGAGAATCCACAGCTGTAACTTAGCACACACGTCTGGACCTTGCTCATGTAAACCCACCTTGTGCCCGTGACTCCCTGCAGCCAGTGTCCTTCCAGTGTCCTGTGTTGGCCAAGCTGTAGAATCAGAATCATAGAATCACAGAATTGTTTGGGTTGGAAGGGACCTTAAAAGTCATCATGGGCAAGGACACGTTCCACTAGAGATCCAGCTTCTCTCCCAGAGATCCAGGGTCATTTCTCTGGGATGGTCACCTCCACCAGTCTGCCAGTCTGCCATAGGCAGGAACACCTCCCACTGTCCCAGGTTGCTCCAAGCCCCATCTAACGTGGACTTGAACACTTCCAGGGATGGGGCAGCCACAGCCTCTCTGGGCAGCTGGTGCCAGGCCCCCACCACGCTTACAGGGAAGAATTTCTTCCCAATATCCAATCTAAACCTACTCTCTTTCCATTTGAAGCCATTCCCCCTTGTCCTGTCACTCCATGCCCAAAAGTTCCTCTCCAGCTCTCTAGTAGCCACTTCAGGTACTGAAAGGTCACAGTAAGGTCACCCTGGAGCCTTCCCTTCCCCAGATTGAGCAATCCCAATTCTCTCAGCCTTTCTCATAGGGGAGGTGTTCCTCTCCTGTGAGATGCAAGCGACTTTCTGCTTTCAAATCTTTCTGACAGCCACCCCCTTCCCTCCCCACGGTCTGCAGCCCCTCTACCACAGCAGTTCATCTCGTGAGCCTTATCTTTGCCACACGCAATCTCAGTCCTTTGTCTCTCAGGACGGGGCTTAGAGAACTCTCCAAAGTTAACGAAGCGGGTCCGTCCCCTCATTAACTCCCGGGGCCTGTCTCCTTTGATTAGATTGTGCTGACTCTGCTCGCACATCACACTTGCTGCTCTAGATGCAGGGACACTGGGGCATTTCCAGCTGGGACACAGACAAAAGGAGGAGATAGCACAGCCTTGGTTACCACCGGAGCAATTCAGGACAAATAATTAGAGGCTTTCATGGCTAATTGGATCTGTACTGTCAATCCAGGACAGGAGATGCCTTAACCCACACTGCCTGCCTGAGATTGCTAAGCAGGCCATAAATAAACTGCAGCGCTGGTCCAAAGCTTGTCAGCCTTCAGCTTCCAGCCCGCGTGCTCCCTCCCGGCCTGTCCAACAGGGCACTGCCCTTTTCCACGGCTGCAGCCTGGCAGCCACGCCAGGGAGTCCACCTGGGGCAGCTCAGAGACCTTCAGGCACCCTGACCTCAGCGTGTCGTGGCTGGCTTGAACAAGAAGCTGCAGTTTTCAAACTGAAGTCAAAGGGTAAGAGAAGGAGAAGCCAGCAAGAGCCAGTGTCAGAGATCAGTGTCAGCAGGGACTGGCAGCCAAAGACAAGGTGTTTTCCAAGGAAGGCTTGTGAGCTGGCAGTCAGATCCCTGCAGTACCCAGACTTCGAGATGTCAGTTTGCAGTTACAGGACAAGGCTCCATTTCCATTCCCAGCTGACTCTCAGCCCCGAGAGGGAGCTCAGCCCTTTCTTTCTCTGCTTAGACATCTCTTTCAGATCCTGGAAGCGCTGGCTCTTGAAGATAAGACATAAAAACAACAACAAACACCTTCACATGACTGCCAGCTCAAGCAAGGCCATTCAAGACCCTTAAAGCAAGCTGGAAGCCTAACCCTTCCCTCTGAGGACCTTCAGCATCTAATCACCTTTAAGGAGGCACTGGGTCCCTGCCCATGCCTGGTCTGCAAGGCTGATGGCTGTGCGAGTTCCTCAGGAAACACAGAAGAGGGAAATGGCTTGTACTGCTCAGGACCACGACCTGCAGATCCTCTGCCTCTGCCAGGGGAAAGCCAGGCACAGGACACACAGGGAGGCAAAGTCACAAAAAGGACAGGGCCAGGCAAAAATAGAATAACCTACTTGAAAGTAGGACAACATCACTAAAGAGTAGGACATCTGGTCACCGCAGCAGGAGAAGCAAATACAGGGGAGGCAGCTTGTCCATGCACACGTCTCACCTGATGGGAGGCAGCTCAAGTGCAGATGTGTGGTGTGTTCAGGCAAGCAGCTGGGATGATCAAAGCAGAGCAGCTCTCAGTCTCTCTGAGATGACTGCTAGACTTGCTGCTGGCAGTCAGTGTACCTGTCCTACCCCCAGAAACATCCCTCTCCCAGGAGCCTGTGGGATATGCGTGCCCAAACTAACAGCTCATCCCTTCTACCTGATCTGCTAAACCCAGGGTTTTGCAAGAAACCATCACCCAAAGGGAAAATGTAAGAAGATTCCCCATGTGTCCCAATGCTGTTGTTCCATAACATGTTTAAGGCTTGTAAACTGCTTCAAGGTCCCTGCTCTGCAGCCATTCCCTCCCCTGGCTCAAGCCCACCTACCTCTGCTCGACTCCTTGCCCCCCAATGCCATCCCCCAGCCAGGGCTGGCAGTTCACCAGCAGAGCACAGCTCAGACAGGACGTGGTTAAGAAGTGACTAAAGTTCATCACTGAGCCTGAATGAGCATCTTCACAAGCTCCAGGCCATGGCTTTACAAGTGTCAGGCCATGGCTAAGCCAGGACAGGACTTTTGGAAGGAAACAAGAAAGTAACTGCTGCAGATATTGAGCTCATCAAAGGAGCCTCAGTGCTCCTTGCAGAGAGGAGTTAATGCCACACTGCTGACGCTGCTCCAGGGCCCAGTTTCCTCCCCGGCCTTGGCAGGACAGGCAGTTTTCTTGGCTTAGAACCCTGTGCTGGAACGGAAACCCAGAGCATCAGGTCTCAGGACACCATTCAAAACCCTGTTCCTTGTTCCTGCTCTCAAAAGAGGCAGTAGGAAACCGTCCAGGTCCCTTTGCGAAAAGCTTTAATGCTCTCCAGAAAAGGTCTCCCTGCCAGGTGTGGTTTGTTTCTGAAACTCAGACTTGCCAAAAGCTGTCTGGGACAGTCATGAATTGAGGTGGGACCCACGGCAGCCCCCCAGCAGACCCAAAACTGAGGCGAGTGTTTCTGGACTGACCCGATGGCTGAGCCCACCCCGAGAAAAGCCATAGAAATCACTTTGCAAGTATCCCCATGTCAGGTTCCTTTTAACCTGTCACCCACAACGTCCTTTTACCTGCCCTGCACTGAATTCAGCTGCTCAGCCCCTCGCTCTGGGCCAGGGGAGTCTGCACCCCAGCCTGGAACGAAGCTGAAAGGTGCAGAAAGGTTTCTCTAGTCTTTGTGAGGGGCTGTTGCAGTGGCTTCCAGAGAGGACAATTTGTGGTAGAAGAGAGGAGCAGGCAGGGCAGAATCAGGCAGCAGTAAAGCAGGATGGTGGCCTGCCTGTCCTGTGCTGGAGCAGATGCCACAGGCCCTCCCAGGGAGAGCAGTCCAGGACCCTGACTGATGGTGCTGGATGAATCCCAGGGGTGACAGAGAACACTGGGACAGAAAAGACCAACATCTCCAGCCCAGGGCTGCCTGAGCCCGTTTGTGATGCCAGGAATGGGGATGGGATGATGCCTTAGAGCTCACAGCAGTGAAATTCAGTTTGCCAGCAGCAGGGTGCAGGCTGCAGCTGGCTCTGAGCTGACTGTAGGTGCACAAGCTGGCTGTTCACAGCCTCACACCACCTCTGCCAGCCCAGGAAGAAACCCAGAACCACTGCCTCCCTCACACTTAACCCAGCAACCATGTCTCCCCTTTTCCTGCCACACTGATGCCAGGCAGAAAGAACCAAAAAATCTCACTTGGGGACAATGATTTTTTAACTCCAAGATTGCTATTCATCCTATGCAAAGGCATTTTGATTAAAGAATCATCTCAAATCCACAAACAAGAACTCGGTTCTGAAGACGTGATCAGCATTTGCCTTTAATTAAAAAAAAATATTTCAGAAAAGCAACTTAATTTATCAAACATTCTGATAGCCCTAAACCTGCCCTCTATCTCCCCTTCAGTATCTATACAAAGGGGTGGAAGCTCCACTATGATCAACAGGCAAGGTCTGCACTACCCAGAGGGACTGACAGTGAACTGGAGGCTGAAGACATTTCATAGCACGAGAAGCTCCTCACAGCAAGAGCTCCCCATCCCACAGACACAGCATCCCATGCCTGCAAACCTGCCAAGAGGCTGCTGATTCTGCTTGCCAAGAAAGGCCTGAAACCTTCCCAGTGAAATTCTCGTCCATCAGACCAAGATGAGCTGCCAGTCAGCTTGAGTGGGCTTGTCCACATCACACCTTTTTAATTCTGCTTCTCAGCCTTCCCTCTGCTCTGGAGAACTGCAGCAAACCCAGGAATGGACGTGGCAGGGATGCTGCTCCTCTGGCTCGTGTCTTACACACCACTGGTTGAAAGGATGTTTCTGACACCCAGTTGAACCTGCTCCCTTACACAGAAGGACAAGGGAGCAGCTGGGCAGGAACCTGAGAGCAGAAAAATCCTTGCAGCAAACTCTCTGTCAGGCCACAAATCCTCCAAAACCCCTACTCCAAGTCCCTCCCTGAGCAGCCCAGGAAGCATTGCAGCTTTGAGATAGCATGAGACCACTTGAGCACAAACTTAATCCCGCAGTGCTCCATCCCGGAGGCTCTCAGGGAAGAAGAGCCAGCTCAGCACCTGTCATTTCTCCCTACACTGCTTGTAAGAGGATGGTGATCCAGCCTGGGGCACTGCTGGGCCTGCAGAGAGGTGGGTATGCAGCGCCCTGAGCAGCCTGTCCTGCACCCTACTGCTGATGCAGGGGATGGCACAGCCCGGGAGCAGCCCCATCCCTCCAGCACGGGGAGAACGCAGCTCCGGGGGCACCCCAGTGCTCCAGTATGTGGGATAACAGAGCCCCAGGACCACCCTCTTCTCTCCGGCACGGGTGTGACGCAGCCCTGGGACACCCCTCTCCCTCTGGCACAGGGATAACACAGCCCGAGGGCACTCCCATCCCTCTGACACGGGGATAACACAGACCCGGCACACCCCCATCCCTCTGGCAGGGGGATAACACAGACCCGGCACACCCCCATCCCTCTGGCACGGGGATAACACAGACCCGGCACACCCCCATCCCTCTGGCACAGATATAACAGAGCCCGGGGGCACCTCCATCCCTCTGGTACGAGGACAACACAGCCCGGGGCACCCCAATCCCTCGGGCAGGGGTCTAACACAGCCCTGGGGGGGGCGGGGGATAACACAAGACCGAGAGCAACCCCTTCTCTTCGTCACGGAGGTAACACAGCCCCGGGCCATCCCAATCCCTCCGGAACGGGGGTTACACAGCTCGGGGGGCACCCCCATCCCTCTGGTACGAGAACAACACAGCCCGGGGCACCCCAATCCCTCTGGGACGGGCGTAACAGAGCCCCTGGACACCCCAATCCCTCCAACACGTGGGTAGCACAGTCTGGGGAGCACCCTCATCCCTCCGGCACGGGTGTAACACAGGAGGGGGGTACCCCCTCCCTCTGGATAACAGAGCCCCAGGACCACTCGCTTCTCTCCAGCACGGGGGTGACACAGTCCGGGGACTCCAATACAGGGAATAACACAACCCGGGACAACTCCAGCCCTCCGATATTGGAATAACACAGCCCGGAGAGCACCCCCATCCCTCCGATACTGGGAATAACACAGCCTGGGGACACCCCCATTCTTCTGGTACAGGGAATAACACAGCCCTGGGGCACCTCCGTCCCTCTGATATTGGAGTAACACAGCTCGGGGAGCACCCCCATCCCTCCGATATTGGAGTAACACAGCTCGGGGAGCACTCCCATCCCTCCGACACGACCTGAACCGCCCCTCCGACCGCACCGCTCACCCCGAGGGGGCCCCTCTCCCGGCGACTCTCCTCCCGGGTGGGAGGGATAGGCGCACTCACCCCGTACCTCCTCGCCCTGGTCGCCCCCTCTGCCGTGTCCCCGGGACACGCGTGCGGCCATGGGGAAGCGGGAGAATCCCCCGGGAGAATCCCCCGGGACAACCGGGACCGGCCGCCGCCGCGGGGCCGCCAGGGGGCAGCAAAGCGCCCGCCCGCGCCTCTACCGCCCCCTGGCGGCCGCGGCCCGAACTGCGCCGGCACCGCCCGGGCCGGGATGAGCGGGACAAACAGCGGGGATGAGCGGGACACACAGCGGGAATGAGCGGGACAAACAGCGGGAATGAGCGGGACAAACAGTGGGAATGAGTGGGACGCACACTGAGAATGAACGGGACACACACGGGGGATGAGCGGGACAAACAGCGGGAATGAGCAGGACACACATGGGGGATGAGTGGGACAAACAGCGGGAATGAGCGGGAGAAACAGCGGGAATGAGCGGGACAAACAACAGGAATGAGCGGGACAAATAGTGGGGATGAGCGGGAAGAACAGCGGGAATGAGTGGGACACACACTGAGAATGAATGGGACACACACGGGGGATGAGCGGGACAAACAGCGGGAATGAACGGGACACACAGCGGGAATGAACGGGACACACAGCGGGAATGAGCGGGACAAACAGTGGGAATGAGCGGGACACACACTGGGAATGAGCGGGATGGACACAGGGGATGAGCAGGACTTTGGGGATGCTCATCACCCCCCCCCCAGCTGTTTTGGGGCAGCCTGAGCACCTCCCGAGGGCTTTGCTGGAGGTGGAGGAGCGGTGGAAGAGGAGAAGAAGGGTGGTGGGAGTTTTGCATGTTGCTGGTGCGGGAAGGGGCTTCAGTAAGATCTATGATGGGCCGGAGAGCAAGGCAAAGGTACCAGAATGAGGGGCCCAACATTGGTGCTTGCAGGAGTAAATACCCTTTTTCCGGAAGATTTTGCTACCGAGGAGTCAGTCATTTCACTTAGGAAAGGCTTCCCTGCCACTTTCTCCAAACAGTGCTGTTCTCTCCCCTCTTGCATTCCAGAAGCTCACTCTCCGATATGTGAGGACAGAGAAGATGCCACAGGTCTTTGCATCCCATGGGCAGAGATGGGGAAGCAGAGATAATAAAACTCGAAGAAGAAACAGGAGGTGTGTCTTTCTCAGGCCCAGCGCTGCTTTGCAGCCTGATGCAGCTTCTCCTTTGCAAGTTTTTAGCATTCTCGTCTTCAGAATGAACCTTTTTGGATTCTTTCCACTGCCCTGACATTTTCTGGGGTACCTGTGTGTATCTTACCACACAGTGCTCAACCTCCTGAGCCCCTCACCCGCTTCTCAGGGGTGGGGGAGAGAGGAGGTGGGGTGTGCAGGCGGCTGTGTTCCCTCCAGGCAGCAGCTGCCCTCTGCACTGTGCACGGAGGCTCCGTGGACCGATGGACCAGACGTGTGCTCAGCATCTTCCTCGGCGTTGCTAAGAGACAGGATCCCAAGGGATGCCTCGGTGCCAGCACTGAGCCCGGCACATCGGCAGGAGAACCTCTGGCTGAGGGGAGGGTGATGTGGGAGATCACACAAAAGGCAGCAGCAAAGCACCGTGAGGGACACAGCCCCACTCCTCACAGGGCAACCTCTGCAGCGTGGAGAGAAGGGTCAAGGCCGAGAGGCAGAGCTCGGCAGCAGCAGGATGAGGATAATCTGGAGAGAGGTCTCTGGAGGGTTCCAGGTCAGGGAGGTCACACTGAAGCAAGATATTTCTGTTAGCAGCCCCTTCCCCTTGCTGGGGCCATGGAGGGGGCAGGCAGCTGGCATGTGTGAGCTGCAGAGGGGAGGCTGAGTGGGCACCTGGCAGAGGGGAGGGCAGGGGGACACTGAGGGCAAGGATGAGTGTTCTGGGAGCTGGGCACTGCGGGGCTGAGCTGCTGCCTGGGGCTTTTGCATTGGTTTAGAAATAGTCATTTGGCCCTTTTTGTCTCCTCTCTTTTGATATGGCCAGGAATTCAGGAGGGGACTGAAAGCCAGTGCAGGGGATGGAGAGAAAAACAGCCACAGGTGGTGCAGGAGCCAGCTTCCAGGACTTTTCCCCAGTGTTGGAAAACCACTCCAGAGACTGGACTGGTGCAACAGGGCATCCCTGTCTGACACATACTCTGACGTTTTACAGGGCGAGTTGCTGCCCCTCAGTACCACAACAGGCATTTTTCCACCTCTGTGCAAGTCTTTTTTCACAGTAGCTCCCCCAAGTCAAAACTTTCTTTGCCTTTTATGCCACCACCATTTCTATCATGTGATTTGAGATTTCAAAAACGTCACAAATGGAGAGTTGGCAGCACCAAGGAGGCCCCGGGAGAGAGCAGAAAGCAGCACAGAACAAGACAGACTGACCACACTGCTCCACATCCTTTGGCATTACCTGGCTGAGCCTCCTGTGCAGTCACAGGCATCGAGTTCAAAGCCTTGGGCTGCTGTCACAAAGCATATTAGGGGATGGCAGCTCCAAGTGGGCCTTCCCAGGCCTTTGTATCTGCAGGTGGGTCCCCCAAGTTGTCCTGGGTGGTGCTGCTGGCTGAGGGCCAGCATGGAGTGAGGCAGGAATGTGGTGGCTGGCAGAGGGATGGACCCCTGTCTGCCACTCAGCCAAGCCCTGCACTCTGCAGGGACCCTTCCTCTTCCCAGGAACTTGGTGAAAGGGACACATTTACTACTCTCACTCTAATGCAGGTACATTTTGGATGATACTCCAAAGCAAAGTATCAATCCATAAGAGTCCTTCTCTTTGTTCATTGAATCTTCACCCCAAATTTCGATATTTTTGATATCGTATCAGTGGTAATTTAAAACTGTGGACTCCTTTGACATTAGGCTGCCCCACGGTGGTGTCCAGAGAGATGACAATGCCTCACCCTGCTTGTAATTCTTGCCAGGTGGTAACTCCTCCCCCCTTATTACCCTTCTGTGCCCCCCACTCACATGGGCCATGTTTTCCTTTCTCTGGGACCCCCTCTCCCTGACCCTGTTGCCTTGGGAGGTGTTCAGCATTTTGCAGGGCAGAGCTTCTGGAAACACAGGGCTCCTTGTCTGCAGAAGTCCATCAGCTTGAACTGAGGCCCATCCAGGTTAACAATTAAGTTCCAAAGTTTCTTCCAGCCAGGAGGATCTTCTGAGAGACAAAAGGCTCCTGCTGGCAAAATGAAGCTCCTAGATCAGCACAGGAGCAGCACTTGTTTTCCCTAGTTTGATGGGAAGCTGGAAAGCTCTCCAGCTCAGTGCCTTCAGGTACCTCTTGCCACCCAGTCCCCCTGAGAGCTGGCTTTTCTGGGCTGGGAACTCTGGCAAGGCGACCTGGCTTTCCCAGGATCCAAACCCTGGGATGCACTAGAGGCCTGAAGGTGCTGTTTGGAGGCGATTCTTCCCTTCACAGCTCCACTGTAAATTCATGACATGGTGTGGGAAGGTCCCAGCATGTCCCTGGGGAGAGCAGACCTGTCCCCCCCGCTGAGCACAATGCTGGTCCCTGGCTTCTGCTCCAGGCTGTCCAGCTCTGGCTCATGTTTTCCGTGTCACCTTCTCCATGGCTCCCATCCACTCCTTACTGGAGTGTGGGATCCCAGAGGGAAAGAGATAACAGCAGATGTAGGTGAGTAAGGCACAACCCTACCAAAAAGTCATGGATCACAGACAGCCCCACTGCTGCCCTGAGTGCTCCATTACCTGCTGGGAGAGGAGTCTCTGGCACATCTGATGTGTTGGTGTGTCTGGCTTTCTCTGGAGAGGTGCTTCTGAACACAGGAGCACCATCCTGGCTGGACAGGTGGGATGCTCCATCCCCCATACTGGATCATACCCAGCTATCCCCATCACCCCCACCCTCATTTATGGAATCTGGGCATCCCAATTCCACCCATTTGGAGAAGGGCGTTTCAAATCTCCCCGGAAAGCGACTTCCTTCTTCCCAGAAACATGCACTAAACTGCACTTTGAGGACTCCCAGTCCCTGCCAGAGACATCCCTGCTCTTGGGTTCCCTCCCTCTCTGCCGTGACTCTCAGTACACGGCAAGCAGGGCCATTTGCCAATGTTTGTGTCTCGACAAACAGTCTGTCAGCGTTTGGTGCACGGCTTCAGCTGGGATCAGCTCTGCCTTCTCTCCCCATTAAATGGCAGAGCTGTGTGCAAACACCCTGGCATCAAACCATCTGGGGCACGCTCGGGGCCAACTGCAGATCTCCCAGTGCCATGTGTCAGGCACCCTCTGGCACCACGGCGAAGGATGACTGTGGGATCGGCATTCCCGGGCCACCACCGGCACAGGGAGCCAACCCCATCCCTGCCCATGGGGGTCTCCTCTGCCACCAGTCACCTCTCCCACTAGGAGTGCCTGCCTGGATCCCCTTTGCGCCTGCCTGGCTCACAGGGCCCCTGGCAGGAGCAGCAAACAGCACTCCTGACTGAAACAGGCTGTTGAATAGTAGCAGAGGTCATGGAATCATAGAATCATGGAATAACCTGAGCTGGAAGGATCATCGAGTTCAACTCCTGACCTTGTACAAGGGTCATTGAGTCCAGCTCCTGCCCAGGACAGCCCCAAGCTGTCAGTGAAAACAACTTCTCGTTGCTGATAACAAACTTCTCGTGGCTGATAACTCACGAGCCCCTCACTCCCACTGCCATGACAATAAGCTTCCATGGCCTTCATTCATGGAGCTACTGAGCATTCCCCTCCCTCCCTGGCTTGCTGGGGAGCTGTGGCCTGGGATTTGGGAACAGGACAGCCTGTCTCCTAGGATTGCACCTGGACAGGGCACTGCCTTGCTTGCACAGGGGATGGCTGCACACTGTTTGAGTTCAGTGGGAAGACACCATGGATGTACAGGCAAGGTTCTGTCCAGACTGGAAGGCTCTGGCATTGGTTTCTGGCCCAGACATCTGGGATTCTGGCACCTTTAGCTGCAGCCTGACCTCTGCTCTGTCCTCCAGCCTCAGCAGTGTGCACCAAGAACAGATTCTGGCTTTTGCACAGGGTCACATTCAGCCTTGGTATAGCTGTTACAGGAGAAAAGCAAACTGGAAGAGGAGATGTGCGGGATGTGGTACATCCTGCCTGTCATCAGCTGGAGAAGACATCAGCCCCTTGCAGCAGCCACGGGCCTCCTGAGCGGGCCCAGTGCTCCCACAGTTCATCCATCTACACCAGTTTGTGTTTGCCCCCTTTCCTCGTACATTAGTTCCTTAATTCTGAGCTGTGAAGACCTTAAATGGTACTTTGGAGAAGATTTCCACATCCCTGCTGGACATTGGCGAGACATGTGTGTTCCCGACTCATCTCCAACACCTGGCATGGCAAGGGCCTCATCCCTCTTAATTAGCACAAAATGAGGATGCCACTGAAGGCCAATAGTGAGGCTGGTGATTTATTTTATGTCTCTGAATCTCCTCTTCCTTGGAGGACACCAACTCTGGGTCACCATGGAGTGGAGTAACTCAAAACTGAAAAGACAGGTGATACCCAAAGTGCCCCTGGTGGTACCCAGAGGATAAGTTACCCTTTGTAAGGCAGATCTATGGCCTGTCCTCCCCTGGAATTCAGGGAAATCAGCCATCAGCCCCAGACACTGACTCCACAGACATCACAGAAAGCAGCACTGCTGCCAGACCAGCCAAACTCACCCGTCCCACCACATCCAGGTTGAGAAGTCTTCCAAGATGTGTTCAGCAGTGCTTGGACAAGCTGCTGCCTCCATGTAAAGCTGAAGATGGACCAAGTGACCTTCAGAGGAGAATGTGGGTAGAAGCTGGTGGCCAGAGGATGCAGTAGGACACATCTCCACTGCATTTTACCCTGTGGCTTTGTTGGTAATGCTGGTTGACAGCTGGTGGGACCCAGGTAGGGTCTGCACTGTGTCCCTGGCTGGGCACAGCACCCAGGCACCACTGGAAAAAGGCACCCATCTCTTTGCTGGGCAGCTCCCAGACTCAGAGTTTGCACTGTGGGACATAAGTCTTGAGGCTTCATTCTCGTGGTATTGCTGGTGATGTGTTCATATACAAGTGCTATTTCTTTCCAAAATTACACATTAATGTTTCCTGGGGATACAAGGATAGAGCAATCAGCATTCCCACAAAGAGAGACCACCAAGAGCTGCAGATGACAAACACATAACTGATCAAAGATCAGGTTACAGCAATTATTCCCCATTTCTGCCACTGAAGGAAATGTGTGTTGCACCAATGATTATCATTAAACTACAGCAAAAATCAAGATCAAAGCAAGAGTAAAAACTGAGCCAGAGCAAACACAAGCACCCCTGGCCAGAGCCCCATCACAGGAGCCTGATTCCCCTGCCACGTCTCCCCCAGCCCTCAGCAGAGTGCTGAGCTGGGAGTCAGTGCCTGACTCCATAGGGCAGCTTTTCCCAAAATAGCAGACATGGCCTGCTTCTGTACTTGCTCTCTTCAGAGGGCCAGGAGCATCCATAAAAATCCAGCTCCTGGGGCTGGCCAGGAGCAGCAGCCAGGGAATGGATCATGCCCAGCACATGCTGTGGCCCAGCTGTGGATGCCTGGAGGCCAGATCTGGTACTGGGATGTGCAGGCAGGAGCCTCCTGTCTGCCTGTCCCCCAGCTGGATGTGACACATCGCAGGTGACATCCAGGTGTCCCCCTGCAGCAGCGCTGGGCTGGGGACAGGTTGAATCAGGTCTCAGCAGCATGTGGGGGCTGTTTGTTCGTGCTCAGGTGCTCACCAACACGAGCTTGGTCACAGCCGTGCTGGGGGGGAGTTATCGCGGGGGTGGGATGTGCTCGTGGGGGGAGGCAGGTAGGCAGGGATACAGGGGTGGGAATAGGGTCAGCAGTGGGGGGTGGGGGTGGGACAGAGGAGCTGGAAGAGGATAAATCAGTTTGGGATTAGAAGGTGGCACTGGCAGCCTGCCATGTGACAGCCAGGCTTGCGCAGCCAGCAGCCCAGCTGTCAGCCCGGTGGCAGCAATTAAATGAGGTATCGATTGAGGAATTGTTGTCTGCAGGGTTTAAAGATAAGATCGATGGAGACCAAAAGGTTTAGGCTCCGTTTACTAATTAGTCAGGCACACTTGGGAGAGAAACCTTTGGAGACACGGAGAGCTGAGCTGTGTGCAGGCAGCACTGGCAGCGTGCTGGGGTGCCCCCCTCCCTGGCACCCCGTCTCCAGCTCCTGACTCTCTGGTGCCAGAGGGTCGACGGGCACCGAGTGCCAGTGATTTAAATCGGCTGCGAGGTGGGGGCAGTGGAGGGGGGTGGAGATTCTGTCTGTGCTGGGGCATGAACTGCTTTCCTCCCAGGGCAGGGATGTGGGAAAGAGGGGCTGAGCATGTGTTTGGTCGTGGGGAGGAGTAAACCAAGAGGAGAACTGCTCCCTTTGCATTACAAATTGTTTGGGATTGAATTGATCCATTTCTTAGGCTCTGGCATTAGTTGCAGACTGAACACATTTCTCTTCCCCCTGCTCCTTGTGCAGCAAGCCCAGGGACACAAAGGAGACAAATGTGGCACAGACTTGTTGTGGCTTCCGTGCTGATTCCGCCTGTGCTCCATGGAGCTAAACCAGGGCAGAGCCAGGCGATGGGTTTATGCCCTCTCTGCTTTATTCCCTCGCTTCCAGATGATGTCCAGGACATGGTCAAATGGGGACAAGCGGGAAATGGCCTTGCCTGGATGTGGTTTGGGTGGTCTTTGAGACTGTCTCCTTGCTTGCTCTTGTGGGAAGGGAGGTGTCTGTGGCTCCAAAACAGAGCCTTTAAAGCAGCTGGGGAGCAGGGCTAAGCCATGTCTCTCAGGGGACGTCTCGGTGTCAGCTCTGCGTTGGGAAGAGGCATCGGGGCAGCCAGAGAATTCCTCCTTTCATCTCAGCTCACCAGGAAAATTCCAGCCCAGCAAACAGCGGAGAGTCAGGAGCTGTCCCGGTGGGTCCTGTGACCCGCAGCCAGCCTGGGGCAGTGCCTCATGGCCACCACAGTCATGGGTCACACATCCCCTCGGTCCCACTGCCCACCACGTGAGGGGACGTGCCGCGGCTCTGTCACCCGCATGACCCGGCACCAGCCCCGGGGGGGACACCCGCCCGTCTGCATTCCCTGCACAGCTCCGTGCCGGTACCTCCCAAACGGGGCAGAGGGCACCAGGCAGAGGTGCAGCACATCCCGCTGGAAGCCTCGTCCTTCAGCTGGGACCGCCCTCCCCCTGCGCCTGCTATTAGCGATGCAACCTGACCCAGCCTGCCATAAAACACAGCGGGACGGGAGAGCAGCCTGGGAGCAGCCCGAGGAGCCGGAGTCACCGGGAGACTGAACGTGCCTCCGGGGGTGGCGGGGATGAAAGGAAAGGGTGGAAGAGAAAACAGAGATCAAGGACACTGTGACGCCATGTGGCTGTTCCAGGGTGTCTCATGCTTTCGCAGCAGGGCTGGGCAGATTTATAGCTTTGTCTTGAGGGTCTGGAGCCAGCCTCTACTTATTTCATATTTAGGAGGCAGTTTCCTTTGCTTTTCCTCTTTTTCTGGCTTGTAAAGCCCATGCTGCTGGAGCAGACCCATGTCCTTGTTGTCTGCCTACAGCATCAATGCCTGGGACAGATACTGTGTCTCTTCCAGCAAAAGAGAGAACCAAACAGGGTCTGGGAGATCATTGTTTTCCTGCTGTTGTCATACAGCTCCGTGCCGCTGCAGTGTCCAGAAACTCTGAATTTAACAGGCCTTCTCTATGGGAGACATGAACCAGGCAGCTGGCCCAGGGCTGCCAAAGCCATAATGCTCTTCCAGTGTGGATTTTCCTCTCTGTATTCTCCCCCAGCAGTTGGGCTGACCACCCTGCTTATGGCCACCTGTCCAGCTAAGAGGGAACAGGATCTCCTGTGGTTTCTGTGGGTTTCAGAGCCAGCAAATGTCCTTTAGACTCTCTGCTCCAGAAGCCATTCCAGCCCATGCCACCTCCTGCACATGGCTGTCATGGACGAGCCATGCAAGAGACCTCTCCCTGTCTGTCTGCCCAGACCAACACGGCTCAGACAGCACATCCAGGGTCCTGGCTGGTGATGTGACTCTGCATGTTGAGCATGAGATCAGAGCACTGTTTCTTAACTGTTTCCTGGAGAGGTTGCAAGAACCACCCAAGCTGACCCACTTGTCTCCCTGATTTCTTGTCTTCCAGCATCTGCCTCTGCCAGGAGTGAGGTTGGTGGGTGGCTGACCATGGCTGCCCCAGTGCCACTCTGACCCCCAAAACAGTTCTGGGGGACCCTTAGCTATTTTCCAGGCCTGCTGACCATGCTAAGGCACTTAAAGAGTCCCCTGAGAGGACCCATCTGCAGAGAAATAGAAAAGGCTCCAGAGATCTGAGTGGGTCTCCAAGCAGATGCCATGGGTCTCGTCCATAATTGATCAGGATAACCTCAACATTTTACTTTCCACTTGGCTTCAGCTTGGTATCTTCCCTTATCAGGGCCATGTTGTGGTTTAATGCCCAGCCAGGGAGAGAATCTGAGTCTCCTGCATGTCCCTAAGGGTTGGATGCTGCTCACTCACAGAAAGGCTTGATATAGATAGACCTCCAGGTGCCATGAGGGCATTTATTTCCTATTTGTCTGCCCTGGGCAAGTAAATTTGGTCCATGCAAGCCAGGAGTGAGTGTTCACCTGCACACAGGAAATCTGGACTCTTGCAAGGCAAAGAGAAGTGCAAGTTTGTGTTTGTGCTGGGGAGGGACAGTGTTTCTCTGCCACCTTTCTCTCCTGGCAGCCAAGGGGGGATGAGGCACAGGTTGGGTGATTGGGATGCCAGGATGCTAGAACTTACAATAGGTACCTCTGCCTCCACAAGTCACCGTGACAAAGGGGACAGCAGAGCTATTCCCACCTCTCCTCTGTCTTCCCTGTGTCATTGGCTGCAATCCAGAGGCAGAGAGAACAAAGAGCAGGCGTTGGGAAAGCTGCTCACAGCTGTGAAGCAACAGGGAGTAGGACTGAACTGCAGCCCACACCCAGAGCATCAGCAGAAGCACAGCACCTCTGTAGGCCTCCTCATAGCGTAATCTCAGTGTGGTCATTACTCTTCAGCAGAGACAGGTAAATAACCCCCTCAGCATGTAGCATGTTTCTTGTCTGTGCACAGGAAATCTCCATCTCTGAGGCTCAAGGGAGACCTCACAGAATCACAGAATGGTTTGGATTGGAAGGGACCTTAAAGCTCATCTTGTTCTAACCCTCCTGCCAAGGGCAGGGACACCTTCCACGAGACCAGGTTGCTCCAAGCCCTGCCCAACCTGGCTTTGAATGCTTCCAGGGATCCAGGGGCAGCCACAGCTTCTCTGGGCAACCTGTGCCAGGGCCTCCCCACCCTCATCCACGTGTATAAACACCTGAAGGGAAGGTGCAAAAGGCTGGAGCTCTTCTCAGTGGTGCCCGGTGACAGGACAAGAGGTGATGGGCACGAATGGAAACACAGGAGGGTCCCTCAGAACATTAGGAAACACTTTTTCCCCTGTGAAGGTGACCAAGCGCTGGCACAGGCTGCCCAGGCCGTCGTGGAGTCTCCATCCTTGGAGATATTTAAAAGCCATCTGGACATGGACCTGGGCAACTGGCTCTGGGTGGCCCTGCTTGAGCAGGGGGCTGGACCAGGTGACCTCCAGAGTTCCCTGCCAAGCTCAGCCACTCTGTGATGCTGCGATCTTCCTGGAAGCTGCACTTCCAGACCCTGGTTCTTCTTTCTAAGTCAAAGCCATAGCTTCTCTACCTCCCTCCTACCGATTTGCCCAGCTTGGTGGCTGTCACAAATGCCAAACTGATGTCTATCCCGCCTGTGTGGGGCCAGGGGGATGAAGTTCAGTCTCCCAGGCAAGGGAAGGTGTTTGCCTGCTCGGCCACAGCCCTGGGAGAGCAGCAGGCTCTGTGTATGGGCCACAGTGACCACATGCAGGAAACCTCACTGACTCCCTCCAAGACAGGAGGTACAGGCAGGCTGGGAGCTCCCACACAGCCTGGCCTTGGCCTTTCCAGTACTGTTTTGATGTGGACTCAGCCCAAGGACATATTAGAGATGGATTCTGCACAGAAAGCAGGGCTGCCCCAGGGAGCACATCCCACGCTGGGCTGTTCCTGCTGCCCAGGCTTCCCCCCACCCAGACTTCCCTTCCTCAGATCCAGGTCACTGCCTCTTGCCCTCCCATCATCAGAGATGGTGAATAATTCACTCCATTTCTGTCATTACCTTGAAGGTATTTATAGTGCGTGATCGGTGCCCTCAGAGAATTCCCTCTCCTGAGCTCCATAAATTGTGTTGTCTCACTCCCTCCTCCCCACTGCCTGTGCTAATTGCTGCATTGTGCTTGCTGACCTCTTACATTTTGTTTGGTTTCTTGCATCCTTGGACTTTGGGCACAAAGGCTCTCTCCATCTCTCCCCAGGCTCTCCATCAGGGCCCCACATTCTGTGGGCAAACTGATCCACAGGGCCACAGCAGGTGTTGTGAGACTGTGGGGTCATCTCTCTGCTTGCTGGGCATTCAATAGATTCTCATTTGTGGGCACATCCCACGTGGAGGAGAGGCTCAGCTGGAATGGTGGGATGTGTTTCTTTGCAAAGCATGGGCAGCTGGAGCATGTGGCGAAATAATGCTGCACATACAAAGTCTAGATGGATCACTGCTAAATCCAGCCCTGCCCCTGCAGGTTTTGGGGGCAGGAGGGACCTAAGATGATGTACAGCTTAGTGTTCAAGGCCAGGTTGGACGGGGTTCTGAGCAACCTGGTCTAGGGGATGGCAACACTGTCCATTGACAGAGGGTTGGAATGAGATGAACTGTAAGGTCCTTTCCAACCCAACTATGATTCTATGAGGACAGATTTCTCCCAGCACTTTTGGTTTGGGCCATGCTGCACTTCAGAACTCTCTCCTTCCATGAGGAACCATCCATCTCTGATGCCCATGGCAGAACTCACTCAGAAACAGGCCAAAAGTTACTCATGGTGTCCCAAACTCTCAGGTTCTGCCACCAGAGTTGCTCCAGAGGAACATGTGGTTTTGAGCTGTCCCCCATGGCTCAGGAAGCACCACAGCACTGCAAAGGGTTCAGTGGTGCCTCACTGCCCCGAAGGTAAGCATAGAATCAGGGAACCATTTTGCTTGGGAAAGGCCTCCAAGATCATGGAGTCCAACCATTAGCCCAGCACTGCCAAGGCCACCACTAACCCGTGTTCCCAAGCACTGCAATCCAGGCTTCCAGTATTCCCTGCTCAGCACTAGACAGCCCATAGGGATGAGAAAGGGGAGATAAAGGTACCAGGCACGTGCCTGTTTTTCTCTGGGATGCAGTTAGGTCTCGGCAGTTGTATTAAGGCTTTGTTTCTGTATCCTTGGCTCCCGGCACCGCCCGTCTCTCATGGCAGGGAGTCCCACGGATTAGACTTTCGGGAAACAGCCTGTTCCTCCCCAGCTCAATGTTAATGTGGTTACTTCCAGAGTTGCTCAAGGTCACTCTGTCCCTCCCATCTGAGGGAGGACTGGGAGCTGAGCTGTGCCGAGTCTGGCAGGTCTGAGCGCTGCTGGGGGTGCAGGATCCCGAGCTGGCCTGGCCTGGGCTCACACTGGGGCAGCTCCCTGGGGCTGCACAGGGGCCCTGGGGGAGCCGTGGGGTCCCAAGGGAAGGGTCCCCTACTCCTGGGGCTGCTGACACTGGCACTGAGCTTTCCCACAGGGAGCAGCACTGCAGAGGGGATAAAGCCCAGAGGGGAGGACGGGGCTGGAGCAGGTCAGGGAGGACAAGGCTGCCCAGACCCACAGCTGAGCTCCATCCCTGCTCTGCCCACGTCAGGGGACGGGCATCCCGGGAAGCTGCTCTCCTGGGGGCTGTGCACACAAGGGCTGCTGGTCCAGCGCTGCCCTGCTCCTCCTTGGAGGTGTCCCCAGCGGTCACCGACTGTCCCACCGCAGGGAGTGGCAGCGTCACCCCCGCCTGCAGCTCCCGCGGGCCCAGCCCAGATGGATTCTCTGCTCTGCTCTGCTCGGGGGATCACAGAGCGAGCGCGCCAGGCGGCACTGCTGTGTAGATGCTAAGCTAGGCCAGCATATGGTGCTGTAGGTCCGTGGTATAGCTCGTGAGGCAGCACAGTGACCTGGGCTACGGGAATTACCAGAAGTCAGCCCAGCAGCACTGGGAAAGCTTGTGGAGAGGCTGTCTCCTATTTTGCTTGTTTTCTTAGGAGGGCAGATGTTTAAATCCTGAAAAGTCCTGGTCCCAAACGCTACTAAGCAGAGGATGAAATGTGGCTGGTGTGTTTCTGCAGTGATGCAGCTGCTCTGGGACCCTGCCCTGGCTACGAGCTGTGCCTTTCCAGTCTGCCTGTCCCAGCCTGGCTGCCTGAACAGGGGGACATGCTGTGGGCACAGGCCAGTGGGAGAGGAGATGGGTGCAGTGAGAAATCTCACTTCCCATGAGATGCTGCACAGCATTTCCTGGCTGTTTCCAGTTTTAGAGGATTTCTTCCCAAGGAGAAAAAGGAGGAGTCCCATTTTCCCAGGGACAGCGTGCAATGTTTCCTCATCCTGCAAATCTACTGAGAAAGAGTTTTGCTGAGCAGTTTTCAGTCAGTCCCACGCAGAGGACCACTGCACCCTTGCTGCCATGGGCAAACCCAGCTCCCTGCCCTCACTTCAGGCATGGGCAAATTCTCACACCACTGCCATTTATACTCTGACCTCAGCGGTGCAGATTTTGACAAGACGCTCACCTGACCCCCATCAATGTCCCCTCTGCTTTCCTGGGTGCCCAAGGGCACAGCATTGTGTCACCTGGAGCATGCCTTGGGGACCCCATGGCTCTGAGGTGACTGAGGGAAAGGACCAGCTGCTGGAGGCACTCAGGAGATCCGGCTCCACACCCCCAGCTCAACGGCAGCGTGACAGGGGGTGACAAGAAGTGGAACCCTTGCCCACATATCACACTCACTTTGGCACCACCTGAGAGCTTCCCAGGGCAGGAGGGTGTTGGTGGCTGTCAGAGCCACCCCTCACAGTGCTCTCATGTTGGGTGAGGGTCACAGCCCGGGCAGGGAGCCCTCACCAGCCCTGGACCAAGACAACACATCAGCAAGGCCACCCAAACCACCCCTCTCTCCCTCTCTTCTTCCCTCCTTCCTCCCTCCCATGGTCTGGTCTGCTGACTCCCCAGCATCCAAGGGGCACTGATGTGACATTAACCCCGTGCTCTCCACAGCCTCCCTGTTATTCCAGCCCTCCAAGGGGGAAGAGTTCATGGCAGTTGTGTGGGGGTCAGTCTCCTCCAGGGGGTGCAGCACTGGGATGTCGCCGTGGGTTGCTGGGCCAGCTCTAGAGCCCCTCTGCTCTCAGCTGTCTCCCCTCCATCAGCCCTCTCCTTGGTGCTCTGGTCCCTGGGCTGGGCACCACTGCTCTCCCTATGGCTGGAAGCAGTGGCTCCCCTCTGGGAAAGGCTGCTCCCTGCACCCTAGACAGAGGGTGCACCTGGCAGCTCAGCTCCATTGGGTGCTCTGCTCCACACAGGGATTTAAGGCTCTGGCTGGAGCCTCCAGCATTTCCCAACACCACGTTTAATGTCATCCTTTGTGCTTCTCAGGCAGGAAGAGCTGTGTGTACAAATAATTAAAGGGAAGAATCGGAGTGATTAGGGCAGATGATTATTGTCAAATTATGATTTATCTCGGAGGGAAATTAGTATCCCCCCCTCCCCCAAAGGGCTCAGCCTAGCACGGTGAATGGGCACTGGTTTTTTGATTAATAGATGCCTTTAGAAGGTCACCTACATCCATTGCAGATTAACTCAGTGGGAAAAGTTCTTTCAGTAATTCAAGCTGTTGTTCTCACAAGCTGTCAGCTCGCTGCAAGTCGGGAAGGTCCATCCGTTACAGGGCTGCTGGGTTGGAGGGGATCTTTCTTTCCTCCGGACACATGGGCGTGATATATGATGCACAGAGACATGGATGACCGAGAAAACGAGCTGTGGAAAGAAAACAAAAACGGCAGTAAAGGGAAGCGAGGGAGCTGAGCAGTGCTGGCCCAGCCAGGCTGGGGACTGGGACTGGAGGGGCAGAACTCGGCCTGAGGCTGGTGCTGGAGCACTGGTCCCAGAGCTGCTCTGCTCAACGTGGTGGAGGAAGGGTTTGGATGCCCCCTTCCACGAGCTCCTCCTGCTGTGGAGGCAGTAACTCACCTTGTGTTTGCTCCATCCATGCCTGTGTTTAGCCATGTCCATGGAGGTGCTGGGCAGGCTGACCCCTGTGTCCCACAGGATCTCACAGTCTCCTGGACATCTCTGGCAAAGATCCCTCAGTGTCAAAGCTTAACTATTCCACGCCATGGACACCTCCCAGCTGGTAACTGAGGAGGAATGACCACACCAGGGTCTAACTGCCACTCGAGCATCTTCCTGAGGAAGGCAGGAGCTGGTGATGGCAAAGTGGAAACTGGACCAGCAGGGCTGGAATGAGGAGGGGCTGGGACTTGCCCCACTGCAAGTACAACAGCAGTATGAGTACAGCCCATCCACAGACCTATGAGCAGTGTCAGAAATGCTCGTACCTCTACAAGCTGCTCTTCATAGTGACTTTCTCTACATGCTCCATTATATTTCTTTTGAGCTCCATAACCCCTGTGCTCAGCAAAGTCTGCAGAAGGGACTGCTCTCTTCCCTCCTCGTGTGTCCATCCCTGCATGGAGACACGCAGGAGATCTCACTGAGGTGATATTCTACATTGTGACTTTGTGCCATTGGGTTCTGAACACAGCACAGACCAAGGCCCAACATCCCTAATTGTGTTGGGAAGATGTGATGATGGCACAGCTCCTGTCACAGTGCTGGGTGTACAGGTACCCATTTTTAACTTGTATGATTTAGGGCAAAAGGAGAGACAGGAGAGCCCCCCCGCAGGTGTCCTGCATGTTTAGGTGGAAACAGATGAACACGACTCCCTTCCCTGATAAATAACCGTGATGATTATATTTAGATTTCTTTCCACAAATGAACAATATTTCAGCACAGTCATCAAAAATTCCCACTAACAAACGTTTCTTTTGCATCCATCTAGCCTTCATCATAAATCTATGTGCCAGGCATTAATAATATTTTCAGCAACAGATTGATTGACTAGAACATAGCATGGTTTTCTCTAAACACTAAGGGGTTCTCAACTGATTTATTGCTTACTGAAGTCTGCACATATTTATATGTGTACCATATTCCTTGTTATAGATGTACCACTCCTTCATCCAAGCTTTCTTCAGCAGATCCATCATGATGGTGTCAATGGCCAGCGTAGGTCTGGACATTGTGTTACCAAATCTGTAACAGAGGCTTTGCACAGTACAAAGCTGGTGTATTTTTGATAAATGACTTTCAAGGCCAGAAGAAACAATTAGATCACTCTGAGTGGTGTGGTCCAGAGGCTCTTACCAATTGCCCCTGCACAATGTCCAGTAATTTGAGGAGACCCAATGTTTCCCTTCCAGAAAAACCTTCTGTTTTGAGGCATCAAGATGTTTGCTGGTTTGGTTGGTTTTAATGCAAGGCTTTGGATATTTGGGAGGTCTGGGGGTGTGTATGAGAATCTTGCTTTGATGTATTTTAGTTAGTTTGAGGCTTGCTGAGAAGAGCTTAAGCCTGTGGGCGACACTCTTCAGAGGGCTTCAGGCTGGAGAAGGAATAAAAACATCTCCTGATGCAGTTTTCTAAAGCTGTCCTCATCTAGATTTTGAGGGATTGACCATAGAGTGTATCTTCTGGGAACCAAGAGGTAATTCTGGATTTGTCCTGGTAACCAACACACCATAAGGACAGGACACAACAAAATGGAAAAGGAAAGAGAAGGAGGACAGTGCTGAAGGCCAGTTTATCCTTTATAGCCAGACTCCCTGTGTTGGATCTCCACAGCAGCACTGGTCATCACTGGGATTAAGAAAGCCAATGGTGAGGACAGAGACAGACACCCGTTTTCAGCACGCTCTGCAGTCTGATTTTGGCTTCCTGTGGAGGGGGTGCTGGTGAGCTGATGAGAGGAGAGTTTTCAGACAGCAGCTGCCCAGAGAGCCGAGCACCACCTGGAGGGGACACGCTCTGACGTGGCACAGCATCCTCACGACACCGTGTCTGTACCATCAGGAAGAAGAGGCAGCTGGAGAAGGGAACAGGCTGAGAATGTTATTTTTCCCTCTTTAATATCCTTTGATCCCTTGGTAGAATGCTGAGGGGACCGGCTGGTGCACTGCTGTGCCCAGCTCTAGTGGGGAAGCCTCTGCTGGTGTATGTACCATTACAGTGATCACTGATGTGATTGACTGGCTGTCTAATGGGTTGTTACAGCACTGCAGAGGCTGTCTTGCTCTACAGGTTAACTGTGAGGAGCTGGGGAGATGAAGCAACACTCCTCTAAATTGGGCTGTGCATTGGGAGCAGAAAGAAGGATCTCAAAAGAAACCCCACCCTACCCTTTGCAAAAAATTTCTTTTATGGTCTTTCACAAGGGAGGCCACAAACAAACTGATGAGATGCCAGGAGTCAAAAGAGAGTTTTCAGGTGGGTTTGTGGGGTTTTTATCTTTCTTTAAACGGCCTGAGATGTTCAAGACATGTTTACTGCTCCTGAAAGTTGTGTAAGTGCAGATATGCCCAACCTCTGCCTTGCTGTCCTTTGCTTGGTGCAAGGAAGCCAAGATTTGGAGCCTTTGCACCCCTACACATGAAGTTAGGGGCGAGGTGTTCAAAATACAAATGTTCCTCACCAGGTACACAAATCTGCTGCCCCAGATGTTTGCTATGAGTCACAAACACCTGCTATCCATGTGCTCGCATGTCCTACACAGACTCGTGGATGTCACTGACACGAGAGCTCCTGGGCTGTGTATCTGTGACCCTGGCTATGAAATCAACTCTCCTCTCAGCAGTGTTGTCACCAGGCTCATGGTGCAGGTCACTGTACTAACCCACAGCACAATGCCCCATCAGAGCAAGGGGCAGGTGGCCTCAGCACTGTGGACCTTTTCCCTTCCCTTCCCTTCCCTTCCCTTCCCTTCCCTTCCCTTCCCTTCCCTTCCCTTCCCTTCCCTTCCCTTCCCTTCCCTTCCCTTCCCTTCCCTTCCCTTCCCTTCCCTTCCCTTCCCTTCCCTTCCCTTCCCTTCCCTTCCCTTCCCTTCCCTTCCCTTCCCTTCCCTTCCCTTCCCTTCCCTTCCCTTCCCTTCCCTTCCCTTCCCTTCCCTTCCCTTCCCTTCCCTTCCCTTCCCTTCCCTTCCCTTCCCTTC
>NW_020897720.1:587660-749409 GCF_003984885.1 Neopelma chrysocephalum
CTTCCCTTCCCTTCCCTTCCCTTCCCTTCCCTTCCCTTCCCTTCCCACAGCAAATCCAACCTGTGAGCCCCAAGCTGGTGCATCCCTTTCCCCCATGACCAAACCATGCAGGGTGAGGAAAGGATGCTCTCCCTGCCCTGTGATGGGAAGGGCTCGGATGGTGGAAGGCAGGGGAGTTTTGGCTGCAGGATGGCTTTGGAAGAGCAGATCCCTGAGCTCCCTGCAGCAGTGTGTGCTGAGGGCAGCCCTCTCTGGAGGAAGGCAGGAGGGAGGATGAGTCTGGAAGCAGCCTGCCTCCGGCTGGCTCCTGCAGGGACACGAGGACCACGCCGCTCCCGCTGTTGGTGCCATGTGTGGCAGGAGCACACTTGCCGTTTGTTCTGGCTTTGGGAACAGCAGGCTTTTGATTCCCTCGGCAGAGCTCATCTGCGCTTCTTTCTGGCCTCCTCCTTTCTCTGTGCCAACCACGTGCCCCCCAGCCCGTGGGCTCTGCTGTCATTGTTGGCTGCTGGTTCCACTGGCCCCAGCTTATTGCATCTGTTTTGGTTTGCTGGGTCTTGCATTCAGCCATCCGTTCAGCTTTTATTGTACGTTTCTAAGCGTCAGCTCCGGGTGGTCATCGGCGGCTCTTTCACTCCAGCCCGTGCACCAGCTGCATATTAATTGCTCCCCTTTCTCCGCTCACTCTCTCCCTCCCCATCTCGCCACGTGACGTTTGTGGTTTGCAAACTTTGTGGGAACACATTGCGATCCAAACCCCGTGAAGGTGTGAGGAGGACTCGGCACGTCACCTTTTGCAGGGAGGCTGGGATGCTGAGGATTAAACCAGAGGCAAATCTGGCCCCTCTCCTGCAAATTTGCACTGGGAAAGGCTTCCTCTGATTGCCCTGTCCATCTGCCAGCCACCGGTGGATTACTCACCGTTGGACACTGCCTGGTACTTTGTCCAGTTTAACTTCTGAACAACAGAGTTCTGGATCTTTCTCTGGCTGATCAGCGCCACACCAAGAAAATTCCAGCTCCTAGATAGTGTTCCTGACCATGGAATCATAGAACCATAGAATCATAGAATCACCGAATCACAGAATCATGGAGTCATCGAATCATGAAGTCACTAAGGTTGGAAAAGATCTCCAAGATCACCGAGTCCCGATGGTAAGCCTGAGGTTCCCCTTCCCTGGTGCCCCAGTGGTACTACCTAATGCCAAACAGAATTTCACTTTATACTGTGAGATGTTGTATTGAGGGGAAAAAAATAAAAATAAATGCTCATGCTCGCAAGCATGAGCAGGTTCCTTCCACCCGGCCTTGTGCTGCTCCTCTGGGCTACAGCACTTTGGAGACTGGACTGTCTTGAATCATGAGCCTGCCCTGGCTCTGAAGTGTTGTGTTGCTTAATGACTGATGATAATGTCTCTGTATGTAGGCTCGTAGCCTGGCTATCCATCTTTAAATTTCAAAATCTTTCCTCCTCAGCCATTACCTCCACCCCCGTAATCATTCCTGTTGCTCTTCTCTGAATTCCACCTCATTTGTCCTTGTTTGAAGGCAGAGCACAACCAAAGCAGCCAGGCTGGGAGCCTGGGTCGGGGCTGAGGTCCCAGAGGGGTTGGGGATGAGGTCCAAGAGGGATCCACCTTCACTCCTTGGCCCTGAGCTGGCCTGAGGTCAAGAAGATTCATCTACAGCCCATCCAGCTGTGGCAGCCTCAGGTCACCTGTGAAGAAAGGTATTTCTCCGGAGCTTTATGAGGACAGAGGCTGTAGGCTAAGAAATGCCTCCAGTGTTTAACCTGCCTGTATTTGCTCACCCCACTCCCCCCAAAAAAATCCTTGCACAGAAATGGCTCAGTGTTTTTCCAAGGTCTGCCTGCCCACAGCAGCCCTTAGCAGAGGATGCTACACCTGATCTCAGAGAACACGGCACAGTCAGCCAGACTGGGACATGAAACAAAACCAGGAAGAGAGAAGGTCTCCTGGGAGGTCTCGGGTCCATGCTGCTGCTTGGATCAGGACTGTTGTCAGTCAGATGTGACTTTGTTTGGCCAAGTCTGGAAAATCTCACACCTCTGTGACCCAACCCAGGGCTTCACCACCCCCCCAAGGGAAGGTGCTCTTCCTGACGTCCAGTCTGAAGATTCCACCTGCAGCCGTCACCTCTTGTCATCCCGTCCACCACTGAGACCCTGTGGGTTAATCACGTTGGGCTGTGCTCTGGGGGAATATCTGTTTTAAGGTGAAACAAAGCCAGACTGGCTCCCCAGTGTGTGAAGAAATGCCTCCCCCCACCCATCTCCAACTCTCCATCATCCATGTGAGCCGGCTGGGTCTGAGCCGGATCCCATCCCTGCTGCTGCAGCCATCCCTGCTGCAGACCGTGGCACTGCTCCTGGGGAGAGACGGGGCCTGGCAACTCTACTGAGCCCCCAATTTTTTTTTTTTTTGCCTGGAGTAAGACTGGCACTTTTTCCTCATAGCAGGAGAACCGTGGTATCCAAATTAAGCACAAGCTGTAGTGTTTGAAGTCTGAGCAATGAGCTTTCCTTGGCAATGGGTGGGTTTCTATCATGGGGGTAGGGAATTCCTTGTCTGCCCTCGATTTCACTCGCTGGCAGTTTCTGTTCAGTGTCCTCACCTCTGTTCATTTGATGGGCTCCAGTGGGATACAGGGATAACAGTTAAAGCCTTGCTTAGGGGAGCTGGTCAAAATATTTTACAGGAACTTACTTAAATGGAAATATTGTCACATTTTAATAAATAAGTGGAGTTGGCATGAATTCAATTTGACATTTGCCATTTTCTGCAGAATTATGAGCATTCACTTTTTTTCAGAAACCGTATTTAAACAGAATGCTTTTGGCCTAAGACAAATTTTGAACAGTTTTGAAGAAGGTTTCAATAAAAATAGACAATGTGTTAGCAAACAAAAATTAGGGGGTTTGTGAACTTCCAGGGAGACCTTGAGTGTGTTCTCAGGCAATCATTCCAACCATTTTTCAACTCAGGGAAGCTAATTTGAAGAAGCTACTAAACACCTTGTGGACATTAGTGTTAGGACAAGGGGGAATGTCTTCAAACTGACAGAGGGCAGAGTTAGATGGGATATTAGGAAGAAATCCTTCCCTGTGAGGGTGGTGAGGCCCTGGCACAGGTTGCCCAGAGAAGCTGTGGCTGCCCCATCCCTGGAAGTGTCCAAGGCCAGGTTGGACGGGGCTTGGAGCAACCTGGGCTAGTGGAAGGTGTCCCTGCCCATGGCAGGGGGTTGGAACAAGATGATCTTTAATATCTCTTCCAACCCAAACCATTTTGTGATTCCATGATTTTATAATCACTCAGATACCCCCAGTTCAACCCAGTGCCTCTGGACAGAGATGATTTTGTTCCTGCCAATAGGTAAGAAAGCTTGTGCGTTTTCTCAGTCTCCCCAGCTCCAAATAATAATTACTAGCACATGGCTTCGATTATCCAGCACAAAGCAGCTTCTTGCCAGCTCTTGCCATGGGCCAGGAGGCCCAGCAGGAGGGGGAATGTTGATGTGTGGTGCAATAGGCAAAGGGGCATGTCTGGAGCCACTTCTTTGGTCTGTACATGCAGGCCTGGCCCCAGAGAGCCAGTTCCTCTCCTCTTCTCTCTCTTCTCTCCTCCATGGTCTGAAGAAAGGACTTCTGCCATTTCCAGCCCCAGGAAGGGGGGTATTTTAATCCCTAAATAATAAAAACCAATTAACTGTATCCACCACTGCCTCTTGTAATGTTTGGGTTAGTGCCAATTGCAAAACCTCCTGACTTCAGTCCCAGCATCATCAAAACTTCCTCCAGCTCCAGGTAACTTGGAGATCTTGCTAAGCAGCTGCACTTGGTTTTGACAATTCCTTCCCAGATAGAGACAAACTGGACAGGACTCAAGTGGCACTGCCATGCTGTCAGGTCCTGCCAGGAAACAATCTGCTTAACACTGCCTGTTGGAGCCTCTGCTATTCAATATTGGAGCCTCTCCTGTTCAATGTTTGGAGCATATCTAATTTCTGCAGTCAGGGCATGACTCCTGGGTGCTGAGGCTGTCAGTGCAGATTTTTTTCCTGATAGTTTTCCAAAGACCCCACTGAAACCTTTCTCCTGTGAACACAGTGATGGGGACACACCCAGACTGACACCTTTGCCAACACCGTCCCTGTGTGGTGCAGTCCTGTGGAGGTGAGAAGCTGATCAGTCAGTGACAAGTAAAACAAAGAACCATGGCCACAAGTTGTGCTTGAGTCCTTCTGGGTATAAAATGTCTTCTCTGTGTGGGTGTTTCTTTGCCCTGGCAGGTCACCAGAGAATTGGTGCTTTTAAGAAGCTGTTGGGCCAAACCATTAACACTGGCATGGTCCAGCTCTGAGCAGATTGGACCAGAAATCTTCAGACATCTCTTCCCATCAACGTTTCCTTGTGTCTGTGATGGATGTGGATGGAGAAGCCATTGGTTTCCCTTTTGTTCAGTAACAAAGTTTGGGTGCATCATTTTCCTTTATTGTCTCCTTACCTGGGCTCTAGGATTTTAGCTCCTGTAGAGACCTTGTTTGTGCAAAATGGAAAATGTAGAAATTATAGACACAGATCACAATTGGTTTACACTGATTTAGGCAGGATCTCAGTCAACTTGAAAATGTGTGAGAATCTCTCACACTGGGCCCAGAAAATGGGCTGGTCTCCAACTCACACCAAACTTGGCATGGAAACAAAGGACATTGGAGTGTTTCTGGATGTCAAGAGCAGAAGCCCTTCAAGAAGCCTTAAGATATTGGATTTGCTTAACAGATACTCTCTGCCTCTTCCCTCTTGGGTGAAGTATGGCCAAACAACTGGGTCAGTGACAGAAACAACATGGGGCAAAGGGGGATTAGTCTGCCCCATGCACCACAAAGTCATGAGCTATCCCAGTTAGCTTCTCACACCCCATAGCTCCTTATCTAACTCTCAACTTGACATCTGAGCTCTCTTCACAGTCCAACCACCAGTGTCTTCTGCTGGGACAAACTGGTCTCTGAGGTGAGAGGTCTCCCTTCCTTGTCAAGGGAGAGATCATATGAGGCACTTAGACAACAGGCTTTTGGTTTTCTAAAGTCAGAAGAGTTTCACATCGTGGGGGCAGGAGAACAAGACTCCCCAGCTGTTGGGATCCCTCTCTGACCGTGACACCGTCTGCAGGAGGGTGGGTAGATCTGTATGAGCAGATGGGGGATAGTTACTTCTCCAGCTTCCTTGGGAACTCTGGCTGTGTCTTATCAAAGGCCAGTGGTCATGCACAGCTTTCCAAATCCGCCTTCCATCCAACAGTCCCCTTGTGGTGACCATCTCCTCTACTGACAGTTCAAGGACTCCTCCTGCTCCAGGCTGACTTTGTGTGTCTCTCTGGAGACCTCAGCAGCAAGACATGTCAGCTCTGAGGTCCAGGTTTCCACAGGGGATAGCAGGAGATAAGAGAATCCAGCAACTACTGTACATCCCCCTCGCTGATATGCAGCATGTCCTGACCCTCTGTGCTCAGAGTTTTATTTGCTGAGATGCTGTAAAAAAAATACTGTGAGAAAAGCCCAGCTCCTGCCTGGAGAGACACGGCGTAAAAATGGCACCTTCTTACTCAACCCACCAGCTCCCTTGTGCATCAGCCTAAACTGATGTGGTCATGACAGGAATAAAATCCTGCTGCCTGGCGTGACTCACAGCTCTGCAGAGCTGGGCTGGCTACAGAGGAGGGAGCAAGCAGGACGTGTTTTCTGGGGAATCATCAAAAAGGGCGTCCTACCCTTAACACACGTGCAGGCCCTGGCACAGGCCACGGAGCAGCCACGCTCTGATGGGCACAGAAAAGTGACTGGCAACTCTCCCTTTTACACCCGTCCTTTCCCTCTGGAAAATGAAGGAATGGTGGCAGGGGTGGGAAGTGAGGACTAGAAACCCTCGCTTCCCATCCACTGAGAATGTGGGCTGGGACACTCTGGAAGGACTGGCCCTGTCTGGGTCACTGATGCACATGGGCCACAAAGGCAGGTTTTGCTCCACAACAAAACAGGTCTCACAGTGCTGTAGAGGAAGAGAAAGGTCTTTCTTCCCTGGAACTGCACAAAGCCTGGTCCTTCCTTTGTGCAGACATGTGGCTTGGAAAGACTCTCTACTGTGCTTTGTTTTTTCTAATATGGCCAGTAAGGGGTAATCACCACGGACTGGTCTCTCCACAGAACTCAGAGCTCCCCTCTGGGAAAATAACAGTGGTTTTTTTGTGAGCGTGACTGTTCTTTCCAGCTGTCTGAGCCAAGGTAGAGAGAGGAAGACCAGCTCTTGGGTAAAGTGTGGGGAAGCATGGTCAGGTAGCAGTCATTTTCAGTTGGAAACATCTCCAAGAGACCTGGAGAAAGATCAGGGAGTCCTGCAATCAGACAAATAAGTGATACCTAAGATTGTAGAGGTTACTTATTTTCAAATCTGCATCCTAAGAGAGCATCTGCAGGAAAATGGCATAACTAGACCTTTACAGAAGGACTGTAGGGCAGAAAAGGGCTGAGCAGGTGTTCAGTGAAGTCGGCTTTTATCCCAGAGAACCTTTGGTACGGGTGGTACCAGCGATGGAAAAAAAATTGGAATCTCAATTTCTTACTGAGCTGATGGGATGGAAAAACATCTGTTAGCTCCAGGCTGCATGCATTCGATGTGGGATCCTTGCAAACTGAAAGTGGGAGGCACCTTGGGTGAGAGCAGCTGTGAGAGTTCACAGCTCCGAGTGGCAGAAGAGTGGCAGGAGAGTGGCAAGAGAAAGGCAATGGGCTTGGGAGACATCTCCTATGGCCTTGGAGAACCAGGAGGTGAGGTCCCAGGGGTTTAAGGGAGACAGAGACGAGGCTGCTGACACTTCTTTACAGAAATGATCTTAAGGATACAGGTACAAAGGAAAGCAAGGAAACACAGCAAATAACCAAAGCAGCTGAATCGTGAGCTATTCACTGCTCTGAAACTCAGGAAGTTAAAAACAAGCTGAATAACTACAGCTGAGTAATGGATAAAGAAGAGTATGAAAGCACAGGTCAAACTCAGAAAGGCTGAGGCTTAAGAAGAGGTACAGGTAGCCAGAGGACAGGACAGCAAAGTCCCTCCTTCCTGCCTGGATACGTGCCTGTCACCCACACTGAGAAGCCCTTATGGGCAAGTTCATGCTCCAAAGCTGTATTCCAGGCTACTGGCTGGGGACAGTGGGACTTGTCACCCACCCCTGCCAGCACAAGGTCCATAGTGCCACTGGTGACTCAACTCCAGAGCTCGTTCAGGACCCTGAAGCTGAGCAGGACCCTGCTTGATGCAGACCTGCATGACAGTATAACTGAGCACAGGAGCTGTAGCACAAGACAAGGCCTGCCTAGGGCTACCTGGTACACTACCTGGAAGTGGTTCAGCTGAAATCTGACTCAGTCCCCATCTGGATGCTTGGAAATGCGTTTTGGTGGGTGAGACTGGCTGACTGCTGAACGCTTGTGCAGAGATGTGTGTAAGTCAGTGCCGACCCAGAAAACTGGCAGGAGAGTGGCAGTGATGCTCCCTTCTGGCTCTGCTTGTATCTCTTTCTGTTTAGTTCAGGATTACAGAGATAAGTCCCATTTTATATGAAATAAGGAGATCTGAACCATATGTTGTGCAGGTTCACATCACATCTTGTGGCACAGATCTGCGGGGAAACTTCCGCGAGTCTTGGACCAAATCAGTCCGTATCCAGGTGGAGGGTACGTCTTGTGGAAGAGGCAGCTCGAAGATAAACAAGGGCAGAGGGAGGATGACACAATATCTGCACAACAGAACCAGCACCATGTGATTTTACACCACCCATCTCTGTCCCTGATGTCCCTGCAACACCACCAACCCCTGCTGCTGGCTTCTGCTCTGGCAACTGGGAAAATGAGGCACAGGGAAGTGACTCCACTGTTCTTTGGGACACCAAAGTGAAATGGGGGTCTCCTGACCTCCTACACTCCTACATTCTGGCTACTCCCTCTTCCCTCCAGCCTCAGGCTGTCTGTCCCTTCAGATCAACAGAGGATTTTCAGGGGAAGATGGTCTTGATGGCCTGTTTGTGTATGTGACATTTTAGAGCCCTGTGAATCTTTCATCCATGGCAGACAGAAAGTGGTGCCCCAGGCACAGAGTGGCTTTGTGGGCTAAAGCTTTTGGGGTGTAATGGGTCTGGCTGGAATGAAGTTAATTTTCCTCACAGCTGCCCATATGGTTGCTGTGTTCTGGACTGGTGACTAAAACAGTGTTGATAACACACCGGTGTTCTGGTTAGTTCTGAGCACTGTTTCCATTGTATTGAGGATTTGTCTATTTCCCATTCTATCCCCAGGCATGAGACTGGGAGGGGACAGAGCCAGGACAGCTGATCCCAGCTTACCAAAAGGATATTCCAGACCATATGATGGCAGCAATAAAAGCTCAGGGAGAGGAGGATGAAGCAGGGCTGTTCGTGGTTATGGTGTTTGTCTCTCCAAGTAACCAGCACATGCACTGAAGCCCTGAAAACTCCAGGAAGCAGCTGGACATCTTCCTGCTGATGGGAAGGAGTGAATGAGCTCCTTATTTCCCTTTGCTAGCACTCAGCTTTGTTTCACTCCTAAAACTGCCTTACCTCAACCCACGAGTTTTCTCACTTTTGCCCTTCTGATTCTCTTCCCCATCCTGCTGTGGGGAGGGAGCAAATGAGCTGCTGTCTGGGTGCTCAGCTGCTGGCCAGGGTCAACCCACCACAACAGGCCTAAAATACATGGCCTTCAGCCTGGAAAATCAGGCTCATATGCCGAGACCACAGCGATGTTGTCATCCCCCTTTTAGAGATAGAGAGCTCTGGGGTGGAGCAGGCAGGGCAAGCTCCTCAGGTACTGCTGGATTCTTGAACCTCAGGTACCCACCACGTCCCAGCTGTCCATGAAGGTATCATTTACATCAATACCCTGTGTTTATCTACCTGCTCTCAGCTTCCAGGAGCCTGAGAACTATCGAGCAACAGCATCAGGCAACGCGTGCATGGTGTGCATTTCTCCAGGATGAGCCCAGGGGCTGCTTGGACATGAGGACACAGATCAGCTCTGTTGTCCTCACATCAAAAATCACCCTTGGCCTTCTTTACCCTCCTCCACGCAGAACAACACTAACAAAAAACCAAAAGCAAATGGTGTGTTACCTGGAACACGACTTGCTCAAAGTCATCAATGCATGGACTTTTGGGTTATGGATTTTTGCATGCAAAGTCCCATTGATTTCCTATGGATCAATGGGAAGAAGCCAAGCATGGAGGAAAAAGTCCAGAGAATGATTTATCAGCCTTTGTCACTCAAACACTGCCTCCCTATTCTCTGTGGAGTATTTGTTCAGCTTTAATACAGTGCCGGTGCTTTACGTGTACCGGGGAGGGCAGGTCCCTTGCAGGGAGCAGGAATCTGAGGTTTCCAAGTACCTTAAGAACTGCTCTGGGAATCGGAAAGGGTTTTGTTTTCCAGCTCTTGTGATGTGTTGCAGCTGCCCACTGACTTTTTTGTTTCCATCCTTGGCACGCAGAAGAATTTCATCACCACACTCTTTATCATGGAAACATGTCATTCAGTGGCATTCGTACATACTGTTCACATCAAATCAGCAGGTTTGGCTCGAACCCCTGCAGAGATGGGACCTTTCCAATTGAACCTGCCTCCATAGGTTTGGTGCCGGGCTGAACGCAAAGCCAGAAGGAGACCGATTTTTTTCAGGCAGGTTTTTCAGAGACGACAGAAGATGCATGGAAGCCTCCCAAGAACCGCCTACCCCATGAGATGTTCACCATTCAGGATGTTGGCAAACTTGTCAGATCAGAAGGTTGTGCAAGATGCCAACCCGCTCAGGGCCAGAAGTGTTCGGGAAGTTTTGGGGACTGTCAGATTTTCGCTGAAGAGCTACCTGAGGCAGCCGTATGGCCCAACACCAAGAGCTGAATTGAATCTAGGTCTTCCTCAGGATCTGACGCCCGCTGCTCTCTTTCCCTGCTTGGGATTTGGAAAGCCAGACCTGGAACAGGATGTGATTTGTTCATGTTGGTCTGCGTGGTGCCAGCTGAGGCTACTGGCAAATTCTGCTCGCTGAAAAATTATCTCATGTAGATGAGGGTCAGATGATTAACTTTGATGAATCTTGCCACAGCTGAAATTACTGCCAGTGCTAGGTATGAGAAGGAAACATTGGCAGAGCTGTCTCCCTGCCATGGGAAGGATCGCTTTTCCTCCTAGAAAGTTAAGCAGGGGTGCTGTAGCTGCTTTAGCTGGACTCCTCAGCCTTGATGAGAGAGCAGGGTGTAGTTTCAGACCTGACTCAGAGTCTTTCCTTCTGAGGTACTTGCACAAATGAAGTATTTTGCCTGGGGAAAGAGTCCCTGGAGAAGAGATTTTCATCTGGAATAAACAGGACAGTGGATGGCATTTTGCAACGAATTCAGCATCTGCCATGCATGAGGCAAGGGCAGTGGGAATGGGTGGGGATTGCTGCATTTGTTCTTACGTTTTTTTCATCTAGTCTGCCACCCAAAAAGTGCCCTGGCACAGGAAGTCCCTCTGGGGCTGATATCAGCACTGAGGGATTGATAAGTCTGGGAGATATGTCCTGTCTGCCAGATTCCAAAGCCCACGCCTGTCACCAGCTCTTTAGAGGAAGGGGAGGTCCTTCAGGAGGCCAGCACAAGGGTGGATGTGGGGCATTGCTTGTTTAAAGTGGCAGCCATACCCAGTTACCACAGAATCATGGAATATCCTGGGCTGGAAGGATCATCCAGTCCAACTCCTGGCCCTGCACAGGACACCCCAACAATCCCATCCTGTCCCTGAGGGCGTTGTCCAAACACTCCTTGAGCTCTGGCAGCCTTGGTGCTGTGCCCACTGCCCTGGGGAGCCTGTTCAGTGCCCAACCACCCTCTGGGGGAAGAACCTTCTCCTGAGATCCAACCTAACCCTCCCCTGGCACAGCTCCAGCCATTCCCTTGTGTCCTGTCACTGGTCACACAGAGCAGAGATTGGAGCTGCCCCTCATGAGGAAGCTGCAGACCCCGGTGAGCTCTGACCTCAGTCTCCTCTTCTTCAGCTGAACAAGCCAAGTGATCTCAGCTGCTCCATGTATGACCCCTCCAGACCCTTTCCCACCCTCATGTCCCTCCTTTGGACACTTCTAATAGCTTTTAGTTGCCCCAGGTGTGGTCCGAGGAGGGTGAAGGAGGCTTCCTATCTGTTACCAAGTCATGTCTGAAAGGTGCGAACAGAGGAGGTGAAGAAAAGCACGTGCAAGACAACCAGCACAACACCCAGCACAGTGCAACCACCACAGTGCTCCCACCAGCCTGGGCAGATCCATGGAAGCCACCACTGCTGGCAGGAGCTTGAATTGGAGTCATGCAGCAGTTGCTGGTTGTCCTGCACCTGTTGGCTCGTTGTGGGTATCAGGAGGGCTCCCCCAAAGGGCTTCAGCTGACACGAGTTCCTGTAGGGCAGCCACAGGCAGTGGTACCAGCAGCAGGAGTCACAGGGTGCTGTGGGACATCTTAATGCATGGGATGCTTGGAGAATGGGGACAGAAAGGCAGGTCTGCTTGTAGGACCCCAAAAAGAGCGGGGCCATGGGTCTAGGGGAGCACAGAAAGGCAACGTGTACTGGCTGCAGCCAAACGCAGCTGGGCTCTCACAGCTTTTCGTTAAACATCAACCACTCTCTGTGATGACACCAATCAAATTCCCATCCGGTTGCCTCACTAAGGGCACCCAAAGCAAGAGCAGAGAGACAGATGAATCAACCATAGGTTTGCTTGCTGTAGCATGCCCGCTGCCAGTAGATTTCCATGTTTCCAAGAGCAAGCTAAAAGCTTAGTTCATTTGCTGAATGGAGGGATGCTCTCCCAGATTGTCTGCGGTTGGAAATAGGCTCATCCAAAACTTCTAGGCTGGGCACCTTTCAGAGAGTCAGGCTTCAGCTCAGCTGCAAGTTCACTGAGCATCACCTATGAAAGCTGAGGTGGGATGTTGTGCCCTGCTCTGCAAGGAGTCTGATGAGACAAGGACAACAATCTCCCCAAGGTGTGTAAAGCCTCTCTAACAGAAACTGTGGCTTTACAATTGCAGAATGAGTGGGGGTTTTTTCAAAGCAAAATGGAAAAATCATCTACTGGTGTGTTATTTTCTAATTTCTAATGGATCCACACTTTGTGAAAGCAGTATCTCATCTACAGCCTGGGCTGTAGCTATTACAACCAAACCACTTAGGTGAGGAGAGAAATTCATGGAGCAGCCACCCGTCCCCAAGTTCATATGCCAGAAACTTCCTGATATTGAAAAGGATAGGGACACTGCTGCACAAATATCCCTGCCAGAAGCTGATCTGTCAGGGAACAGAGAGCAACTCGCTGAAATCATGTCAGAGGCAGGCAGAGACACAGCACTGGCAGTGTCAGTGTCACTGATAGGAGACGGTTGTCCAGAAATAACAGCCCTGCTTAGCTCAGGAGAGTGGCACACAAAGGACTCAGAAGAAGCTGGAGAGAAAGTGGTGAATAATCCACAACTTGTAACTCCCAAAAATCACACAGAAAAGGTGCTAAAGAAAGAACAGGGAAGCACAAATGCTGAGAGGTCCTCGGTGCTGCTCAGTCGTTAAGATAACTGATAGAGATATGTTTACATCAGCCACAGGGATGTGGCTGGATCCCAAGTGAAGGAGATCCCACAGCTATAGTTCTTGTCCCCCTTCCATTTCTGATCCTCACTCATTACAGCGTGGCAGCCATAAGCACTAATGGACCAGGAATTGCTTCTTTCTTTAGTTTTGGGAATAATCTGTCCTTCTTAAGCATGCACAAATGCATGTGATTGCTCTGTCCCAGGCTGCTGTCTGGGCTCCTTCCAGAGCAGAAAAGATCAGATTGCGGAGGAGGGAGGGAAGAAAAAGAGGGAAAACCAGACTGTTGGTTTCAGTAAGCTCTGGTTTCTGTTTGACAGCTGGGGTCAATGTTCATCTACCTGAATGGGGCCTCCCTGAATGTATGAGATGGATGGCTGAGAAATCTGATAGGCAGGAGGTGAGAGGAGGTGTTCCTGATGATGGTTTGAGAATGAACAAGACACCAAGCACCAGAGACCTGTCACTTTCCCAACATCCCACCCTGATGAGGGGATGCGGCAAGAGGAATGTTCCGGGGATGTCTTACATCGTCTGGACACCCACAATGGAGACAACACAACTAATGACCAGGCACATCTTCTTGACTCAGACATTCGTCAGGGTGGAACTGAGTGATCATTCCCCTGCTAGGTTGCCACTCTCACCCTCCTCTGTTTACAGGGACCATTCCCAAGGGAAGGGAGGGGATCGCTCAGCCCACACCACTTCCTGAGCTCTCGCTGTCAGTGCTGAAGTTCCCTCGGGGTTCCCCACATCATATGTGCCAACTGCACTGGTGACAGACCTGCTCACTCATTATGTACAGGTGTTGTGCTGTCAGGGTCCAGCCTAGATCTCAACTGAGGCCTTTATATAATACTAAAAATAATAATGGAACAAATCTTGGAACAGAAAATAGTGCAGAATGCAAGAAAACGCTGTGAAAAGTGAGAGCTGCTGGAAATGATCCTGCAGGAACCTTCTTCTGGAAGAAACCGAAGCGATGCCACTGGAGAGGCAGCATCTCTCATCAGCTTTCTGGAGCAGGGGATACATCTGTCCCTGCTATTGGCTTCATGGAAATGCACAGTCATTAATAACAGCCGGTAACGAGGAATCTGGAGAGCCTCCTCCTGCACAGCTGCGTCTGCAGCACACACACATCAGAGACAGGAGAGGGAGCGGCGCTGACGGATCGGGGAGAGCAGCTCCAGGCTGGAGTATTGGCAACTCTTTAATCACTCAGGTGGTAAATGGGAAATGGATGCGGTGGAGCACACCACGAACACAGACCAGCCGCTCACCTCTGCCTGGAAAGGTGGAGACAAGCCCTTGTCTGGCAGCAGGCGAGTCCCTGTGGATTTGCTGCAAGAGCAGTGAGGTGCCCATCGTTCGGAGCAGCAAGGACAAGAGGGAGGATGATGAAGGAGCTGCAGCTGTGACCTTGCAAAGGCCTGGCACGAAGTCCCAGGGTCTGGGAAGGGAGATGCTACTGGACCCTGTGCTTGAGCTGCCCCACGGGCTCTGCCACTGGGGCAGGACCACGATGAGCAAAGGATGGAGACACACTGAGAAGAGGAGGTGGGACACACAGAAAAGTCAAAACCAGTGCCTTTGAGATGAATTAGTGCCTCTTCACCACTTTGCACAGTGGAAGGTGGTCCCACTGCCATGGCAGGAGGAGAGCAGCAGCCAAGTGAATGTGTGGTGCTCTGGTACAGTCCCTATAGGAGCCCAGTGGCCCCTGGGTTGCCACACTCACCCCGTGAGGGTGTGATGCCCTGTGGGTGTAGGCAGCACCACAAGCCCAAAGCTGTGCTGTTTGGACCATGGGAAAAGAAGTTTGCATGGAAACACTGGAGAGATTGCCAGGCCTGGCTGAGTCACTCACCCAGGCTGTCCACGGGCTGGCTGGAGGTCGCCTCTTGCAGACTGCAGCTTTGTCACTCTCCATTATTTAATTGATAATTTATCATGCCATTCCAGACAGAGAAGAGTTCCTGTTCATGCCACTGTTTGTTCCCTGTCACATAGTCAATTCCCCAATCCAATACACCAGTTGTACTCTTATTTTATGAACCATACCTTAGGGCCTAATTAATGCAATTAATCAAACTTTTACTTAGGCAGGCATATCTTCATTTCTCCGCTGACTGTCTGCTTGGACAGCTGGGTGTGTTGTCTGCATAGTATTCATCATCTTAAGGCATTACAATGCTCTGGAGTGCACTGAGGAGTGTGGGGAGGGGAGGGGACTCTTGGTGACTGAGCACTTCTGACCAGGATTCAAATACAGACACCGAGGGCAGATCCTGCTCTGTCTGAAGCCAGTCGCTAGGAGGGGAAAATGCAACAACAGCACCAGGGAACTGTGGGAATGCAGAAGTGGTTGGCTGTAGGTAGGCTCTCAAAACCAGGTCCCTGCACCGCCTGGAGTGTGCCTGCAGTCCCCACAGGACGTGCTCCCAGCACCTCATCCATCAGCACAGCCCCCATTTGCCTGGGGGAGCCACTGTCCAGGCTGCACACAGGGCACATTGCAGGACTGGAGATCCTGCTGAGGCAGGAAGGTGATGCTCTGATCTATTCTGCTGCTCTTGGATGCCCCTTGAGTCAGGAGATGGGATTAGGGGCGTTGCTAGTCTGTTAGCAGATGAAAACCAGGGGTCTGCATATCTGTAGGACAGACCTAACAGACATTAGGTGAGGGAGAGCATGAAAACTGATAAATAGCTGGGATCCTTCAAGGCCCCTTACTCCTTCACCTTCAGGGCTCCCTACAGGAGACATCTACATCCTTTGCAGTGGGAGGTGAAGGTGACGAGCTTACAGCAGAGATGGGTACTTAGGTGGCTCCACACACAGTCTGTGTGCTGACTTTCTGGCATGTCTTGCTGGATCTACTGTTCACTACAGCTTTGAAAACGGTGTTTCAAAGGCACCCCACTCACAGCAAACGTGATCAAATCATTGCTTTCCAGGAAAACCTCTGTGGAAATATTCCTTCATTAAAATTATTGAGGAACATCAGTGTATTTTTAGGTCACTCTCTACAGCAGATGAAAATCTAATGATAATTGGAAGTATTGGCCAGAAACATAACAGTGATTTTGTGACTAAAAGGCTCATGAAATGGAGTAAACTGTCAACTGGGACAATTTTCTAAGAAGCCATTTCACATCAGATATCCCAAAAGATCACTTGCAAAAGACACAAGTAACCTTTCCTATAAAACCAAATGGCTTTATTCTCTTTAATTATCTGTAAGAATCTAGAAAGTGACTTACAGGGGGTCTTTTGCCACCAAAAAAATTGTCATCCTCCATCCTCTCCTAAAAATAATGAATAGATGAAGATGTAAGGAGAATCTTTTAAAGAGTCTTGGAAATGAACACTTGGCTGAGTTGTAACTCACTCATGTGGTGGAGTCATGGTTATCAATAAACTATGTCCAGCCCTCAACCTGGCATTCAAAGGTGATAGGACAAGGTTATCTCCTACATCTGTAAACACTTAAAAATGTGTCAGGACCCACCATTGTGGTGAGTGCTTATCAATCAGATACTCTTGAAAGCGCTGCCAGCGAACACCAGCACCAGGGATCACAGACTCAGGGATATTTATAGTGTTTCCCCCAAACTGGCATCCATTCCAACTGTCAAAACAAGAGGAAAAAGAGCTCTTTCCATAGCTGGCAAGTTTATAAGGGAGAACTTTAAAGAGCCAAGCAAAGCAGAGTCATAGCTAAAACTGGTCAAAATGTGTTGCATCACCAGTTCACATCATCTCAAGGATCGCGCCTTGTAATGTGGCAAACCAGACAGTGGGACACTTCTGCACAGAGGTGACAGCCCAGGATGTGTCCTGTGGCAGCATCTGCACCCAGGCTGGCAGTGTGGCACTTCTTGACACTTCGGTGGTTTAAAACTAGAAAACTTAAGACTCGTTATCACACTTGGTATGGAAAAGGCCCAGCTGGTGTTCACTGATCATGAAAAAGCCACTGGTCTGTGCATTAATTCGCTGTAACATGGTTTTGTTCTTTGCAAAGCAGGGTAGGCATGCAGAGTGTTTGACATCACCACGGCTGCCTCAGTAAACCTAATGAGATGGAAATCCTTCAAAGACTGAAAATACACCTCTTGGGTTTTTCCCTTTACACCACATGGCCACTGTGGGCTGGATCAGCTCTGTTTTTCATGGACAGGAACATATCCTTGCTCATGCAATAGGGTTAATGCTCACCAAGCAGCCCTACCTGTTACTGCCTGCTGGTGAACATCTCTGAAAAACAAGTTTTAAACCATCAGAACCAGGAGGATACGAAGAGATGGAAGAACTATAACAGTCTGTGGAGAACAAGAGGCTCTTAAAACATCACTTTCCAGAGCTTTAAGAAGTTGTTCCAGTTTTTAAAGGTAACTTTCCAGTCAGTCCATCGTGGCAAAATATCACTAAATGCAGCCATAGTGTCCAGTATAAGAACCATGTGCAAACTTCCAAAGCCATGGTGTGTGTGACACCATGAATTTCTGGGATATGCTACAAACACTCAGTTATCCCAGAGAGGTGGCTGAAGGACTTGCTGCTGTGTTGTTATGGGACACAGATTAAAAAGCAGCCTGAGCTGATAGGTAAAGCCAAAGATACAGAAAATTTTACCAAGTTCATAAGAAGCTGAAGCAACTATTGCTTGTATTCAGCATTAATGAACCTGCAATGACAAGCATTTAGCTAAGCCTAGTTTTAAAAGATATACTGCTGTCTGGGAATTCAGTTTCTGCTCAGACTAAACCCCACATATGTGACAGCAGTATGATATAATAATGATGGCATACTGCATCATTTTAAAGGAGCTTAAATCAGTCAGCATAAAGGCTCTGCCCATTGCTGTGCCAGATTTCATGTTATCAGCAACCAGACCCCCACAGTGTTGTCAGGACACTCTGAAGCACCAGCATGGAGAGAGATTTTGGTGGATTTCATCACTATTCACTATGCAGGAAAAGCTTTGCTGTTCCCAGCAGTAATGGTAGGTGCCAAGGCTAGTTTTGGACAAGGAGGTTTTATCCATTTCTTAGCACGCAGACATGGAGGAACAAGCACAACTAGGTGTCAGTGAACCCACTGCTTGGCATTTTAATGAAAACAGGAGCTGGAGACAAACACTTGACGTGGCCAAGTACAGCCCCACACAGATGTCTTACAGGAAGAGAGCAGAAGAAGACACACCCAGCTGCTCTCTTGTTGTGTTTGAGGCTACACTATCTCTGCCTCTTCCTGTTCTTGCCCTTCACCTCCCATCTTCAGTTGGACCTGAAACCTGGTGGAAACCCATTAGTTTTCCCCAGAGATGATAACTGTGACCCTTAAGGTCAAATTGCAGTTCTGGAGTGCAGAGCCCGAGGTTCTTCCCCTCAGTTTAGCTTTTTACTGAGAATATAAAATTGATCCCCTTAAGACAGAAGTAGAAATGAAAGGGATGGCTGATGGAGGCAAGAAGGAGACCACAATGCCACTGGGGACATGGCCTAAAAGTCAGTAGGAAAAGACTGGGGTATCTGTTAGCCTCTCTGCTGGAGCCACAGCCGTCAAACTCCATCTAAGGGTGACACGCCTTCTGTAGATTTCAGAGTGTGTTTTTCCATGGAAAGGATAAGAAGAAGAACAGATCAGGCTGCCAGGAATGCTTTGGGAAAGGAACCTCTCTCTTTCTTAGATCCTGGTGCCTTTAACACAGGATCTTTGCAGAGCACAGCCTTAGTCCATAAACATCATGTGTCCAAGGAAATATGTGCTTCAGCAGTTTATAGCCTTTGCACACAGTGCTGAATCTGTCACACCATGGTGACAAAGACCATGTGCCACTTGGCATCTCCCACTTTTCAGGTAAGGCCCTGAGCACTAAAGGCCCAGGATCCTATTGGCCTCATTTGCATTATCCCAGACCAGATACCTGTGGGGGCAGCTTTGCCTCTGTTACTCATGTGGCATCAGAAATGTCACTGTACCTCATCAAAGCAGTGATGTCCTTCAGGGTGGAGGCTGGGAACCTCCCCTGTAGTGTTTTTACTGGTGGGCAGAGTGAGGTTTCAGGGTAGCTCTCAGTCTGGCAGATACCTCCTTGCAGGCAGGCACCCACTGTGAGACAAGCACCAGGAGCCTTGGGAACCAGATATTCCCTGCAGGGCTGCAGCAAGGATGTACAGGGATACGTGGGAGCCTCTGGAATAACCAGTACCACCTAACTCATGAGGCAGGGGGGGAATCTCCAAGAGTGGAGCTATACAGAGAGATGGCTTTGCCTTTTCCTTGCTGCTGCCAGTAAATGAGCTGTCTTCTCAGCTGCTTATTACCAGGCACACGGAAAACATCTGCATAGTGTGAGCAATTACACAAGAACAAGAGCCCAGCCCCACCTCGGGGAAGCCTTGCCATGGCTGCCACTTACAAAGGATATTTCCAGCTCGTGTTTTCAGATGTTCTGGAAGAAATGAGCTGTCCTTACTGGAAACCACCTTGTGGCAGTGTCACGGAGCCACACAGCTGCCCTGCTGCTCCTCAGCTTCCCTGCCCCAGGGGTTTATAAATCACCATCTGGCAAGACAGGGGATGCCAAGGACGGCACACTTTGGGGTGAGGGCTGGGTCTCCACCCCAGAGCTGTGGTAGCTGAACTCCTCACCAAGGAGGCAGCAGCATCACTGCTGGTGGCTCAGGGATGGAGGAGAGGCAGAGCTGCTGTGGCAGCACCCCTGGTGCTCCCCATGGGGCAGATCCCAGCCCTGCTCCTGCCCTCACACGTCCCCCACTGCAAGGGCTGCGGCCGCAGTGGAGCTCAGGCTGGTCCCAAAGGCCTTGGTGGTCTTTCCATCAGTTCAGCCAGCTCTGGCTCAGCCCCAGAGGGACCAGCTTTCCGATGACTCACAGCGCTGGCCAGGGTGAGATCATAGGAAAAGTGGCCAGTGTGGCACTTTCCGTGACAGAACACACGCAGGCAGGCGCCGGGCAGGACCTGGGTGCAGGCAAGGGCTTCCACGGTGTCTGCAGGATGGGCACGTGAAGCAAGCCAGGTGCTGCTGCTGCCTCTTGGCTCTGCTGCCTGCAGCTCCCCTGCAGCGTGGAAACAGTTCCTTTGGAGCATGGAGGGAAAGCTGGGGGCAGGAAAACAGGCAGTGGAGGCAGGGGCAGGGAGCAGCCAAGGGAGAGTGCTGGCAACTCTGCCCTGGCTGAACTGATCCTTCCTGGGGTGGCTGCCCTTGGGAAAGATGATATGGGATCCAGGAGATCGCACATCCCCACCCCAAATGCCTGATTTCCTGTGGTCTCCCTGGTCCTGAAGGAAAGGAGTCAGTCTCTTTTAGGGTGAAAGAGGGAGATTCCTGCTGCTGCTACAGGGGCACATCCCTGCCACAGCATCCAAAGTGACAGTAGCATGTGCCAGAAGTGCCTGGGCTAACCCTGGCTGTCCCCTCACTCCCCAGGCACTGACAGCAGCGTCACTATATCAGGATGGGATGAAGGGCAGGTTTTTTAGCCCATGTTTCCAGGAATTTGATGTCTGACTGCCTCAGAGGGCTTTGGCCAAGGAGCGTCTTGCTCCCTGAAGAGCAGAGCTGAGTGGCCAAGGAGAGGCTGTGTGCAGGAGCACACATGATTTATGGACAAGCCTCACCAGACTCCTCCCTGTAGGACACCTCCCTGGTACTGCTGCTCTTTCGAAAACCTTGTGACTGTTTTCCCTCTCTTCCCCTCTCATTTTGCCCACCAACCTCCCCGTCCAGACGGGTGTTCCCAGACGGCCAAAGGGGCCTGAAGAACACACAAAGCACGGCGCTCATGGGATGGAGCTGCAGGAACCGTGATCCAGAGGGAGCTGCGGGAACCATGAGCTCACCACAGCCTGGGGGCCAACACACACCGTGCGAAGAGCCCCCGCCCCACCGGCACGGCCCCCCGGCTGGCACCGGCAGGGCTGCGATGCAGAGACATCTGTGCTGCACAGCCACAGCCATGAGCAAGGGCTGGGATCTCCCAGGGCCCCTCGGGTTGGGGGGGATGGCTATTTTGGCGCTGCCCCCCGGAGCTGGGTGGGTGCCAGGGCAGGAACGGGATCCGGGCAGGGCTGCAGGATGTAGGTCACACTCTCGCTGCAGAGGCAGCGGGGTCGGGGGCCGGGCCCCGAGGAAATTGCCTGGCAAGGACTGCGGAGGGCAGCCGCCGCTCGCTCTCCATTAGCATTCCGCGGCACTGCCCCCGCGCGAAGGAGAAAGCCACCCTCGTAAACACAAGGAGAGGAGATAAAAGCACTTAGTGCGGGCTGGCGAGCGAGACAAGGGCACTTCGGCTCAGGTGGCTGGCTCCTTGTCGGGCTTTTGTAGTCTGGCTGCAGCCCTTCCGAACGCGGCAGCGCGGCAGGATTGCGCCCCAGCGCTCGGCTACGCCTGAGCGGCACTGGCAGAAGTTCCCCAAAGGTTAATTGATGCTGCAGTGCTGCAGCCACCCTGGAGACAGCCGCCTGCCAGCAGCTTCGCCCTGTCAGCTCTGTGCCGGAGCTTCTCCTCCCTCCGCAGCATCCTTCCCCGAGGTGAATTGCCAGCGCAGCCCTCCCACCCGCGGGGGACAGCCGGAGGGATCCGCATCTCCCCCCGGGCACGGGGCTCCTTGGGCTCCGGCGCTGAGATCTCTCCCAGGACCGAGAGCGCTGCCAGCAGCAGGAATCATGGTGTCCATACCCCCTCCTGCTCCTGTCCCCGCAGACAGCAGTCTGGCGGGCTCCGTGCCCTGCGTCCCAGGGTCAGGAGGAGGGACGTGCAGCCCCGAAGTCTGCCGTAGTGCTGCCCCCACCTCACTGCGATGGTCTCCGCGCCTCACAGCCCTTCACTCTCACACCTCCTGCCTCATAGGCAGGGGCAGCCCCGCTCTGGAAACACAGCCTGATGCTAAACCTCCCCTGGTAAGGTCTCCCGGTAATTTCAGCGGCTGCAGAGCACATCAGCGGCAGTGTTTAACCCAAGGGAGGACAGAGGATGGCATGCAGTGTGCAGCCCCTGCCCCTTAGCCCCCCTCCCTCCAGACCCTCTGTATCCCCTGGGTACCCAGTGATGAGGGGGTGCAGAGATCCTCGCCAGCCTCAGAAGAGGGAAACATTCTGTGCATTTCTACTTGAGCAGCTTGCTGGGGGGCACAGCACAAGCCTCTGGCAGGGAATCCAGCCATCCTGAGCAGACATGAGACCAAACTGGGCAGCCCTGCCTTGGTTTGTACTGGAGTCACCATGCAGGAGGCCTCTCCTCAGCCGTATTTCTAAAATCTCACGTGATGTCAGCTTGTTTCCCTGTCTGCAGGCTTTAAAAATAAGCCCATCTTGGAGCGGTCATCCCTATTCAGTCAGTATTTTAATTGTCCTGGACTCTGCCCCCCTGTTTACCTCCTCAGAGCTGTAAAATAAATAACACTGGCCTTTCCCCCTCAAATCTGAAGGATCTTCCTTTGTTCTTCCCTCAGGGATGGTTGTCTTTCCCGTGAGAGGCAAATCATTATCCTACAAAGTCCAGCAGCCCCCTCCCCACAGCAAACAAGGTCAAAATTCAAAGCCCAACAGGATCTACTTGATCCTGATCGTTTATACAGGCACAATGCCCTGGATGAGGGTGCTGTGAAGGCTCTTCACCTCAGTGGGGGTGTTCCCATCTGAGGGAGCTCACAGCCTCACCTGTAGACAAGGCCCAGCCAGAAGATGAGCCACGACCTGTGGCAGCCCAAAGCAAAACACTGTTCAACAGAAGCATCCCAAAAATATGATGGGAAACCATCTTTTGCATCACCAGTGACCAAAAACAGAGTCAAGGAATAAAGACACATGTCACCAGCAGCTGTACATGTGTGTGCACAGCCGTGGCCATCGCTTCCCGTGTCCCGGCTGTGTTCCTCCTCTGGAGAGCTGGCATCTGCAGTGGTCACTTCTGCCAGGCCCGAGGGTGCTGTGGGGTGCAGGGGTGCAGTCTGTGGCCCCAAGCACAGGGAGCCACTGCAAGACCCAAAGGAGAGGCTCCCTCAGCTTTTACATCCATGAGAGCTACAGGGGTTGGCACATCCTCCCACCGCTGTTGACACACAGGACTTTCCAGTGCGGGCCAGCAAAGGTGCATCCCTGGCTGGAAAACCAGCTTCCAGCACAGGAACTCCTTGATGTGGGTGCTGTCAGAGTCCCCATTCCATGCCAGCCCCTTCTCAAAGAGAGAGCTGGCTCACCCTCCCTGTCACTCTGCTCTGCCCGGGCTCTGCAGCAGAGCAGTGCTGGGACAGCCCGGCATCGCTGGCCAATTGGGATCAGAAACTCTGCAAAAGAGGCTTTGTAAACTACACAAACACCAGCCAAGGAGCCAGTTTCTTCCCTCTCCTTTGTGCTCCCAGTGCATGCTGGCAGGAACCGGTGCGTGCATGGACTGAGGGCTGCAGCTGGTGCTGGGGGAACTCGGTCTCCCGCTGAACCGCCTTCAGCTCCAGGGCAGGACAAGGCAGGAACTGAACAGAACACACAAATGTTCTGCAGCAAACAGACCTGATCCATTCACTAGGGGACAACAGCACTGAGCAACTGGAAAAATCAAAATTCTCCTGTAGAACTGAGCTCAGCCTCACCTCCCACAGGCCACCGAATAACTCAAGGGACCAGGACCTGTTTCAGATGTCCTGGGAGTGTGAACTCCACTGGCAAGATAACTGATGGCTGGGACAACCTCAGCTTTGGCAGCCCTGATTTTCCTTGAGGGGGTGTCCAGCTCCTGAAAGCAGACATCCTGATGCATGAGACCCCAGAACCTGTGAGCTGGAGGGCCTCCTTCAGGTGGGAGAAATTCCCACTGCCTGCCTCTGACACTGCTAAACTGTGCACCGTGAGCCCCGTGCTGGGAAGTAGCTGCCCTTGGCTCCACCACGTCGAAGGCACTGAAGCTCAGTCCCCAGGAGATCTCCTGCTGCAGGTCTTGTTCCTACCCGGGCTTTTCAAAGGTGCTGGTTGATGCCATGGCTGAGCAGCACAGATGTGGTGTGGTTATGGAGCAGGTCAGGAGGGTGATCCATTTTAAAGATGGCAATCAGAAGCACATACAGTTGTCTCCTGGTTATGACTAGAGGCAGTTTCATTCACAGAAGAACTGGAGCAGTGTTGAGTGTCCTTGGAAAATCCCAGCCCTCATAAAGGCCAATTTGGTCTAGAATAGACCTCAGACCTCCTGTCTCATCCAACCTTCCAGCCACAAATCTCCTGTTCCTTTAGATAATGGGAAGTGATCCTCACTCCTCACAGTCCTTTGAATGTCATTGCCCTCACAGTGGGGTCAAGGAATCGATATTCCCTATTGCTTGGAATCTCCCAGAAGGAGATATTTTTGTGCTAGAACATATTATTCATTTCCATCAAGTAGGCTTCAGTCTACAGATGCCCACAGACCTGGTCCAGGCCAATGGAAGAAGCATCTTTGTGCAACAACAGGAGAAGACACCGGAGCCCACCATTGCAGACTGGCAGCACTGTGGAGAACCTTCACAGGGAGCTCAACAGCAAACACAAGGATTATTATGTTGTGTCAAGTGGAATTCCCAATTCAAGTAACCAGGAAAAAGCCTGAAAACAAGGCAGTCTTTTATGGGCATGGGAAGGAGCTGAAGAATGGAGGCTTTGGGAAGAGGATTGAGCATATGGGTTTGGGAAGGTTTTGGGAAGCAGTGAACACCTAGTCCTAAAGTGCATCCTGGCTTTTGAGTCTGTACTTGAGCAATAGAATCTCGTATTAGTTCATAATAAAATCAATAGACCCAGTAGACCCAGTGTTATTAATATTTTTCCCTCCCATAAAAAAATAATTCTTTAGGAACCTAAGTATTATCTGATGTTTCAGGTCAAAGCAGAAAGGACCAACAGTTCAGACACTAATGAAGGGTTGTCCTTACAGCTGTTCCTTGGCCTGTATTAAGTAAAAAAATTACACTTATTTGCTACATGAACTCTTCTGCACATGCTTTTCAAATATTTTGCAACTGCTGAAGAGCCCCACTGCCTTGTAACAGTGTGCACAGACCATATATAAATGTGTCTGCAGTGGAAGGGCTGTGCCAAGGAACTGTACCAGTAATGCACCCACAGAAACCAAATGCAAAATGGTGAGAGACAGGGGTGGGGATGTCCCCAGTAGAGTCAGCCTGGCTAATGCCAGGGGAATATGGAGGTGCCACATGGAGAAGGGACCAGGCAGATTAGCCACAGGGTGAGCTCTCAGCAAGCCAACCACTCCAGATACCTGGGCACACACTGGACAGTGAGTAGCTCACACTGCTTTGAATGAGAACAGGAACATATGAATTAGCTGACACTCAGCACTGAGCAGAAAGATGCAGATGAGCAATTACTGCATCATCTAATGCTCAGTGATCAGTGTGTGTGTCATGCCTTGGACTACAGATTCATCCAGAGACATACCAGTTCCTGCAAGATGGAAAGGTTATCACAGGGCAATCTACAGCACCAGTGCCAGTGGGATACTCTGGGATCCTGATTTCCCAAGCACATGGGAGCTGGAGGAATAGCCTGTTAGGGCTACAAGAAGAAAGGAAGTCCTGCTTTGTAGTGGGGTAACATGAGAAATTTGGACTAAAATATAGTGCTGCAAATCATATGTGATTCAGGGCAATGGGACTGGCTCTCTCTTCACCAAGCAGAAATGGTCTGATGTGGCTCAAAACCATTTTTCCACAGCGAAGGTAAGTTCAGCTCCTTGAGGATCTGATTCATTCCCATTTTCCTGTTTTGCCTCAAAGGAAGCTTTTGGAAAGAAGGGTAGTAGAAGAGGAGAGGGAAGATCCTTCACATAAATTCTTTTTTGTTGTTTTTGTTCTGCCTACACACGAAAAGGAATAGACTGCTGGGAGGGAGGGAAAGGAAGAGTTGGAGGTTGCCTTTAATGTTTCTTGGGCCAGTGAGAGGAACAGTGGTGAAGATTTTCCTGCAGATATTCTGGTACGAGCTCAGACTCTGTTTCAGGCTTGTCACCAAGCTGTCAGGCTGGGAAGACAAGGCAGGGATGCTGGCTGCTGACTGTGGAAGCTGGCCTTTCCCACTTAGAAAGACGTGTCCCTCGGGGATACGTGAAACATGGATCCCACAGCTCACCTGGTCTGCTGTGCAGCTGCCCCCAGTGAATTTCTTAAGACCTGAAAAAGAAGGGAGCAGCAAAATGTAGCAGCAGATCACTGATGGAAGAGCAGACGCAGCATCTGGGTGCCTTAGTAACTGTAGGGCAGATTTGAACTTGACTTCAACTTGGAGCAGCTGAACCAGACCAAGAAGAGGGAATATTTCCCAACAGGAACAAAAATTTTGCTGAAATGAGGGAAATACTTCGGTGAATAAGATGAATTAGCAGGGTATGGGCAAATGCCCGTGGACAGAGAGAACATCACACCTTCAGCACTCTGACAGACCTCTGCTCCTTGAAACTGCTTTGCAGATGTGGGCAGTACAGATTGTGTTCCACTGGATGACGTTCCAGCTTTGCCATGGACTCTGTGGAGGGGAAGGCTACGGTGACAGTGCAAGATGGAGAGCACTTCTCACCACTGCTGGCAGAAAACACAGTCTGCTTCCTGCACACTCCCAGCTCTCTGTTCCCACTGCTCCTTGTCTTATTCTTCACTTTCCACATTTAAGTTCTTGCAGCAGGGACCAAACCCTGGACAGTTCAGGGTAGCTGAGGTCTAAGAGAGGAGTCTGAAATGGTGAGGAAGAGCAGGAGGAGCTGGACAGCTATGTGGAGACACATCACAAATGACCACTGCACTGCTGTGGGGCAGCAGAACACCCCAGGAAGTCCTGAGGAAATGAATTTAACTTCTAATGATGGCAATGGGCCAGAGATGTGGAAACACATCATGGTTACAAGACAACCCATGCAGACATCCCTGAACACAAGTACTTGGGGACTGCAAGTCCTCCCTGAAGCAGAACAACAAGCTTCCAGCCAGCTACTGAGCTCAAGCAACTTCTCTTTGTAAACTCCTTTGCCATGGTAGAAAGAAGCCCAAAAAAGAGACCTCAATGCTTTGAAGTGAGCACTGAAATTATTGCCAAGGACTCATGGCAAAAGATCGTGGGAAAAGACTCTCTATTGATTTTTTTTTTAATTAGTTACTTAAAGCTTCCTCATCTTGGCCAAGGAAATGTAACCATTCACTATTGCCTGCTGTTCAGAATAGCTCCTGCATCCATTCATCATGTACTGGGAGATGTAAGCTACTTGTTCTAGGGTTGTAACTCCATTGGGAAAGTTTTCAGTTAAGGCTAAGGCAGCTCCTCAGCTCTGGTTAGATTATATATATATATATATATATCTTTTTAAATCCTCTAAAGTATCTACATTTTGGATCTCAATCCCTTTTGAACAGTTGGAGCACTGCAGTTGCCAGCCAGGGGCCAGCAGCAGATGCTGAGAAGCAGAGGTGAGAACCCCTGATGGAAGAGATGTGGGACAGATGTCACCCCGCACTAGGACCCATCCCAGCCTGCACCTGGCTGGGTTGCAAAGTGGAGGTTCATTTCCTAAACTGTTTTTGCTGCTTGTGCTGGGAGACTCTGGATAACTGTAGTTAAGTACACGAGTGCCCAGGAGAGTCAGAAAAAGCAGCATCAGGATGATTTAGGAGACCTGCATTGTCAGCCAGCTGGAGTGCTTGGGAGTGCCCACCTCTACCAGGAAGACGCTACAGGCTGTTCTGAATTCCTGGGAAAGATTTAAGCATCACCAATTCCTTTATGGGGGCTGTAATTCACCTCCAAACACCAGTGTGAGCTACAGCCCCAGTAACAGCGGGCACGTCACCCAGAAAAAGGGTTTGTGGTGATGTTGATCAGCAAGAATCACTGTCCATTGAGGAGAGGGTAAGAAATTGTATTCTTCTTACAGGGGATATGAAGGGGGTATGTGGATAGGGACAAACCAGCCTGGGGAAGTGATGGTGAAAGTGTGGATCCTGTGCCTGACTCAGCCAGTCACCTTGGGGAAGTGACCTTGGCCTTATCTACACAGAGACAATCAGGAAAATGAATCTGAATTAACCTTTGCAAATTGGATTAGCTAAACTTCATTAAACTGTCTATGTGGACATTCCTGTTCAGAATTCAAGTAGCCTCCACTCATCCTACCTTACCTCATGTCCACAATAAATGAGAAGAAACCAAGCCCAGATTTTTTTCCTTTGCGAGTGGGACTGTCCTTACAACTGTTTTAAGTGCAGTTTAACTAAACCACTGTGACATCCAACTTTCTGTTCCTTCAGACTAATGATCCCTGGTGTTCTCACGTTTCTTTGTCTTCCTACCACGGCGTCTATTTGGACAAGGAAATCTAGAGTCTCTGGATGAAGGAGCAGGTCTGATTGTATGCACAGACCATGCCTGCTGCAGGATCAATATGATCTGTAGATGAAATGTAGCCTCAAGCTGCACCAGGGGAGGTTCAGGTTGGACATTGGGAAGAATTTCTTCACTGAAAGGGTTGTCAGGCATTGGAAGGGGCTGCCCATGGAGGTGGGGGAATCCCCATCCCTGGGAGTGTCCAAGAAATGACTGGACGTGGCACTCAGTGCTCTGGGCTGGGGGACAAGGTGGGGATGGGGCAGAGGGGGGACTCGATGGTCTTGGAGGTCTTTTCCAACCTAAATGATTCTTTGATTCTGAGAATCTTTTGCATAAATAGTAGCAGTGGAATGGAAAAGCTGTTGCTCTAGGAAGGCGAATGTCTGTCAGGAATGGGTTGGTTTGAACGCAGCTGAACAAAGCCTGATTGAGCCCTGGTCCACACGGGGGACTTCAACCTTCCTGCCCTGGAACTGTGGTGGAGCTGGGTGCAAACAATGCAGGAGATTTGTGGGGTGTCTTGAGGACAATTTCTTCAGGGTAACAAATGAGGTAACATGGGAAAATGCTCTGCTGGATCCAGGACTCAGAAACCGGAAAGAGCCAGTTGGGAGTGGGAAGGCTGAGGGCAGCCTCAGTTCTAACAGCCATGAGATGGTGGAGTTACAACCTCTGAAATAAGGATACCAGGCACACAGCAGAACCCCAACCCCAGATGCAGAGCAGGTTTCAGCTTCTTTGGGGATCTGCTCAGCAGAATCCTGTGTGAGACTTCCCTGGAGGGCTGAGAGGCCAAGACAGCTGGTACATCTCCATGGACACCTCCTCCCAGCACAAGAGTGGGTCTCTGCTGTCTGGAGGAGGTCAAGTGAGTGGGGCAGAATCTACCAGCAGTTAACAGGGAATGCCTGACTGAGCTCAGGTGGAAGAAGAAAGTACACAGAAAGTGGAAGTGGGCGCAGGCCACCAGGGGAGATAGGAGAGGTGTTGCCTAAGTGGTACAGGATACACAGACAAAGCTCAGCTGCAGTGAGATGTGAAGGGCAAATGAATCAGTAATGGATGTGAAGGGAAATGAGAAGGCTCCTAGAAGCACGCTGGCAGCAGAAGGAAGGCTGAGGAAGACCTGGACCCAGTGAACACAGACTCAGAGAAGCTGAAGTACTCAAAGGCTTCTTTGACTCATTTGTTGTTGCTGAAGTTTGCTCTAAATCCTCTCAGGTCCCTGGTTGCAGCAGCAGAGTCTTCACTGGTGAGGCATCATCCATGCTAGAGGAAGGTTGACTTAGGACACACTTGAGCCATCTGCACATACATAAGCCCATAGGAGCAGGTGGGATGCACTCAAGGATGCTGAGGGAGGTGGATGGTGCCCTGACAAGGCTCCTCTCTGATCTCTTTGGAAGGTTGTAGCAATCAGGATGTTCCTGCTGAGTGGGAGAGGGCAAACCTCACACCCAGCTCCAGCAGGTGAACTACAGCCTGCCCAACATCACCTCTGTCCCTGGGGAGGTGAGGGAGCAAATCCTCCCAGCAATCAGTGCCAAGCACCCAAAGGATGAGAAGGGAACAGTCAGCAGGGATTTACAGAGGACACGTCACACCTGACCAACCTGACTGCCCAGGCTGGAAGGAAAACTGGCTGTGAGGATACAGGGTGGATAAGAGACCAGTGGAAGTGGTTTCCCCTGCCTGTAGTAAAGCCTTTGATGCCTACTCTCCTTATAGCCATGCTGGGGAGATATGGATCCGATCAATAGGAAAGGAGGAAGCTGGAAAATAGGTTGGACTGCTGCATTCCCAGGGTGATGAGCAGCAGCACAGAGCCCACTTGGCAACTTGTTGCTGGTGAGACCCTGGGGGGACTGGCACTGAGGCCAGCACTGGTACAGCTTCACTGATGGCCTGGATAATTGGCAAAGCACACTCTCAGGAAGTTCTCAGATGGCACTGAAGGAAGCAGTGGGGAGGGGAGCACTCGACACCCAAGAGGCTGCAGCTGCTGTTCAGAGGGACTCAATGGCCTGGAGAAATGGGCAGACAATGACAGCAAGTCCCAATGGAATAACCTCACAAGGGAACAGGGCAGGCTAGGGGACAGCTGGCTGGGAAGCAGCTTTGCAGAAAGGGAGATGGGATTCCTGTCAAGAAAGGAGTTAAACAGGAGTCAATACTGTGACAACAGCAAAGGCAACCTACACCTTCAGCTGTCTTGGCAAGGGATAGACAGCATCTCAAGGAGAGTGATAATTCCCCTTTGTTTGGCCCTTCTGAGATTGTTTCAGAAACACTGGGTCCAGTTTGGGGCTTCCTAGGACAAAAACAGCATCGACAGATTGGAGCAGGTCCAGCAGAGGTCACCGGTATGGCTGAGGTACGAGGAGAGGCAAAACCAGGTGGGTTTGTTCATCCTGGAGGAGAGCAGGAGGAAGATCAAGCTGCTTTCTGCAGCTCCCTGAGGGAATGGGTAGAAAAGATAGAAGGACTCTTGGAGGTGCAGAGCAGGGCTTGATCTAGAGACCTCCTGAGGTCCCTTCCAACCTGAGATGTTCTGTGATCTAAGTCTGGGTTTTGAGACCCCAGACACAATTCCAGGCTCACCCACAGGTCCTCAAAGGAAAGGAATGCTCACACCACGATGACCAATCCACTTCAGGGTTTGAGGATGCTCTCAATCATCATGCTTGGGCACTGCTGGTGAGGGATAGAGAAATAGTCCCCCCCATACCCATATAATCTCAGTAAATGGAATAGTAAGTGTGCAATAAAGTAATAATAACAGCCTTTCTAGATTGATTAATCTAACTGCTAATTGAGGAATCAGTGTGATCTCTACTCATGTGTAAAGGTGCTTTCCAAAGCTACTCCTTTTGCTTGCTCACACCTTTCTATTAGTGCTTCCATGTTTGCCCTCAGAGCTCCAGGGAACCTGTGAGATGTGTCACTGAATTCACCCTTGCTCACAAGGAGGGTGAGTGAGGTTCAGAGAAGACAAGCAACTTGTTTGGAGACGTGGTGAGCGCTTTGCTAGGTGGATCATCAAAGTATTGAATGCACCAGCCTTGTCTTCCTGCCCTCGGGTGGTTTTACCCGATTTTTAAACCTGGGCATGGTCCATTCTCACAGCTCAGCTGATGGATGGTAACTCATTAAGCAGCAGTAATGCAAGTGGGTCTCTGAGCCCTGCAAACAATTCCCTAAGGACACACAGCCTCCCCTCTGTTCACACAGGGAAACTGCTTTTATTTCCCTCACTGTCCCTGAACCTCTTATGGCTCCCAATTTAAGTCTTTTCCTGGGGCACTTTCAATTGGATGGCTGGAAAAATCAGGGGGTTTAATCTTTTTTTTTTTTTTTTTCAATTTAAGGAGATCATAATTATGGATATCATTGTGTTGATGCTCCACTAGACAATCAGAGAGGCTCAGCACCAAACTGCTGGCAGCAGGTGGACTGTGAATCGCTATCTGCTCCAGTCACCTGCCAGGAGTCCCCCACCCCTCCTCGAGCAGATCCACTGATGGGTTGTTGTGTTTTTGTTGTTGTTGTTGTTGATTGCTGACATAAAAGAAGCTGAAGCGACACCGTTTTTAGCTGAGTATCCAAGGCGACCTCATTAACATCTCTGCAGAGGAGCCCTTTAAAAAACATCAGTCACGGTGGTCCTAAGTGGAAGAGAAACTGTTCCCTGTTTTCTTGATCAATTGCTTAAAATTCAAGGTCGGGGTGCAGAGCAGGGAGGGCTCCCCGCCAGTCACTGCGGGGTTGGGCTGAGGGTTTTTTTGGAAAATAGTGATGCTGTCGTACTGGAGAAAATCCATGTGCTCCCTCAGAGGAGCACTATTGGGAATAAATGCTGGAAGCTGTTCCACTTGAGCAGATGGCTGAAAAACTTTGGCTGAGAAATAAATTGAGTATGACGGTCTGAGGGCCAATCACAGATGGATGAAATTCTAGTGATGTCCCAAATGTCCTGAACATAGAAGGTTCTCTTCTTTCCCCTTTTGTGCTAAAAAACCATAGTAGGATTTTTAATACAGGCTGAAAAAAATGCTGATGGAGTGAGACACAGAGATAACAGTTTAATGTCTTCTGGAGCAGCACCAGGTTAACTGGAGCCCTCAGGTTCTGCCACCTCCAGGTCAGCAGTGGAGGAAAGTGCTGATCGTGCGTGGATGGACCATGACAGAGGGGCTGGGGAATGTCCCTCTGCTCCTCCAGGCACAGTCTGGTGCCCATGTGCAACACCAGACATTCAAATATTCCTCCTGAAGATAAGTCATGCAGAACCTTAAAGCAAATTATTTTTTCTTCAGGATCTTTCAACCCTGCCTCAGAGTAGACTGGAAAACTGTGCTCCCAACATGGAGTTAAATGGAGAAGTCACTAGGAACTCCCTTCCTTGGTTTCAGGCCATCTCCATAAACCCAGGGATGACCACTGAGGTGTATAATCCTAACAAACCATTCTCCCTCCAGTGCAGCAAATAAAAGGAGCCATGAGCATTGGGTTTCAAATCATGGGCTCTGGGATCCATCCCAGTGCAAATCCCAGACTTCAACTCATCTCTCCTCATGCTCAGAAGTGAGATGAGCCACATTTCAAGTGGCACATGTCTTGCATGTCCTGAAAACACCCTGAGCCCAGATCCTCCCTTCCCAATTCCTCAATTGACAGGATGCCATGAGAGCTGGTAAGACATCAGCTGTTTAGTTAGGTTAGTGTAGCCTGGCAATCAGCAGCACCCAAGCCCAGCATGATTCCCCAGGGATGCAGTCCTTACAGTGTGAGGACTGGGGCACAGAGCAATCCTGTGCCCTTTCTGGCAGGCGAGGCCACACACCCACCCTATTCAGATTTTCCTTGAACAACTCCCTCCCATTCACTGTTTTTCATGATGGGAGAAGCTCATGGACGTGAAGGCTGCTATAACCCAGCCACAACGTGGAATCTCATGGGGCAACTTCAGCAGCTTCCAACAGGAAACATCTTCTGTGGTCAAGTGACCAGCTGGACTGATTACATGGGATTTAGTCATTGCTTCAACAACACAGGACACCATAAGCCCACGGAGCTGCAAGAAGGGTCCACGCTGCCCATGGAATCTTGCTGCCAGCTTGCATCAGTGTGTGCCATTTGCTGAGGTGTCAGCCCGTGATCTATGGCCAGGTCAGTGACAGCTGTGACATGTCAGACCACACCGTGAGGACTTGTCAGGACTCACTGAAAGCTGCACAAGAGCTGGACAGGGTTACAATAATCCTGGCAGCACTGCCTGAGAGCTCTGCCTGCAGGACTGGGATGGATATTAAAGGCTGGACTTAGCCTGCATCTGCAGTGCCCAGCAACAGCTTTATCAAATGAGCTTATCAGCAACGCTGCTTATTCCTCTCAGCCAGTGGCTGGTATGGGCTGCATTAACTACCCTCAGCCCTTTGTGGCAGATGCCCCTTTAAAAGCCAGTCTTTGCAGCTCAGGGATGTACTTGGGTTTTTTTAACAAACATACATTCACACTATATCATCTTTGTGGATTCTAGTCCAAATAACAGAAGAAACAAAAAAATGCCTCACTAGGAACAGTCTTCATTGATAAGAATGTAGATGATGGAAATCCAATGGGAAAAGGATGTGAAATGTGCTCTGTTTGTGCAGGGAACAGGACCTTCCCTGCCCCTGAGACTTCAGGCCAACCTTACTCCACTTTATGTTTGCAGGCTGAGCCTGGCACTCAGGGTGTCCTGCTTAGTCCCACACCAAGCTGACAGAGGAGTTTTAAATACTGGAAAAGACTCTTCACCAAAGACAGCAGAGATAATATCCTGGGCTGGGCCCTACCTTTGCACTGTGATCAAGCAGTGAGGGGGAGTCCAGGTTTGAAGATGTTTTTGCCATGTGCTCCAAGGACATGGGTGCAGCTCCCCCAGGGCACAGCCAGTGCAAGCGGAGAGGGAGGGTGTGTGACATGCACACCAAGGGAGATGCTCCACACCTCATCTCATGGAACATGAGCAGGGCCCCTCACTGTCTGTCTCCATCACCAAAATTTGGCAAATCAGGTCATGTCTGGGTGTGACACAGTGGTACAAAGGCTCAGCACCGTCCTCAGCTCTGCCCAATATACAGGACAGGACACAGTCAAACATTTCCCCATGATGTCCTTCCAGTCTGCAACAGTTTGTGATTTAGAGGCTTCCTGACCCGGAGTTAAAGTCCTTGTATTCAGTCATCCTCAATGGATTTCTTTTCCATGACCTTGTTTGTGAGTTTGTACCCCCCAGTAAAGTCAGAAATTCAAGTGCTTCATTATAAGCATTTTCTTTACCATTTCCTGATTAATCATCCCCGCCACCACGGTCATTACAGCGGTTCCTAGAGACCAAGCAATTGTAGGGCTCATTGGTCAGGCACCAGGCAGCTCACAGCCCTCACTTTGGAGGGTTAGGATGGAGTAACTGAGCAGAACCAGCAGTGGGGTGTGGGCAAAGTCACATCCCCAGGAGGAGAGCACAGGAGATATTCAGCTACGAGGCACACGCTGAGCAGCACGGTACTGGAGGGGCCAGGGAGGATGTCAGAGGACAGTGAGACAAGAGGAATGGAGAATTGAAGCTGGAGATGCAGATGGATTAAATAGTTAATCTGCATTATAAACAGCATAGGTGAGAGTTTGCTACTGAATCTCTTAATCCAGTTATTACCATGCAACGTGGTCATTTCCTGCCATTCTAATGCACCACTCATCCTCGAGGTCTGGAGAAGCAACAGCAGCAACAACAACAACAAAGAGACACAAAAGAACTTTTTGTGGGTTTGTGCAGTTTGGGATTTCCCTACTGTAAAAAATGTACCAACTCTTGAAAGAGAGAACATCATTGGCTGCCTCATCCAAGCCTTGATGTTATAGTTAATGGTCCTGAGCAACTCAGAAATGAGGAGGCTGATGCTTGGAGTCAAATCTTCTGGGCTCCTGTGTGTGGCACAGCAGATATGACCTCATGAGAATCTACTTAGGTGCAGATATAGGGGTTTTGAGTGGTGGTGCTGCCTTTACCCTACAACCCCTCCATGACCCAGCAAGTACATGACAAAATACAAGGGGATGGACGGGAGGATGGAGGGCAAACTTTGAAAAAATTAGGGCAAAGAATGATGGATCTGCTCACAGTTTGTGACTCAAAAAGAGGAAGCAAACCCCTTGGACTGTGCACCCCCAGCTGTTAGTGCCTCTTCCCATGCTGAGGCAGACATGAGTCCCTCCCACTGTGGGAAGTGCCACAGCAGGTGTGTCCCACGTGCCGTGTCACAGCAAGATGGCAGCACCACAGTGATGGTGCCGTGGCTGCCGGGAGAACTGACCCAGGTGTGACCTGGCACATCTGAAAGGCAGCAATGGGAGAGCCCGGTGCCTTCCCCAGGGCCATGTGAAAATCACGTGAAGAATCTCAGTGTAGGAGAGGGGTGGTTGGCCCGGGAATGTGAATCTGTGTGACACACAAAGCCCCGGGTCCCTGTTCTGTCTCAAGCTCACGCAGCCATCGGTACCTGTGCGGAAAGTGCTGCCCTTGAGTTCCCATCCAAGCGGTTTATGTCTCAGTTACGTGCCACTGAACACGCTAAGACCTTCATTTCTAAAGAGAGCAAAGCAGGGATGTGCTGTTCCTGGAATTTCGACCAGTTCTGGGGGTGTGTTTGAAGGCAGCATGTCATCTAGTCCAACACAGAGACAGGGGCTGGAGGTCCAAGATGGAGCAGAGCAGATCCACCCACTAAGCTGAATTCACACAGCACATCTCAGGGAAAAGGACTGGATTTAGCTGCTTTTTCAGGCACCACCTGGGATTTCAACAGGCAGATTGATCAAATAAGATGGAACCCCCTCCACTGACAGCTCCAGAGGACACAGCTGTGTGGAGGTGCTTGACAAGTTGCCCAAGAGTGCACAGGACAAAGAGGTACTGCTGACAGTGGTAGTGTGTCCTCTGACTCTTAGAGCACTGGAAGGTGTTCTAATATTTTCCTGGAGCCTTCTTCTCTCCAGGCTGAACACCTTCAGCTCTCTCAGCCTGTCTCCATAGCAGAGGTGCTCCAGCCCCTGGAGCATCTCCATGATCTCCTCTGGACTAGTTAGTCCATATCCTTCTTGTGCTGAGGACTCCAGACCTGGATGCCGTTTGAAGACTTCCCCCAGTGCTACCTCTGGGGGAGCAGTGATGGAGAGGAGAATATTGTAGGTTTAACTCCTTTGGTAATTCTTCGCTGACTGATTGGAAAATTATGTTATCTAAAAAAAAAAATCGAAAAAACCCACAACAGCAAGCCACTCTCATTAGGAGGCATTTTCTCACTCCTGCTTGTGAGATTCTCCATGATTCAGCAGCAGCCACATCTTCCTGCTTTACCTCCACATAGCAGCTGATGTGGCTTTCTGAGCCCTGCAGAGACTGCACAGTCCTCCTGGAGGGACTGGGACTGGGACTGGGACTGGAATGCATCCAGGACAGGCATTGGAAGCCCCTGGACAGCAGAAATCTCTGGTTTCTCTCTATCAGATTTCTGCCTTAGTGTGCAGGGTTGGGAAGGGTGTTTTCCTCCTGAAGGCCAAGGGAAGCTACCTGTGTGCAACTTCTTGAGTGACTCTCTGAACCAGAAGTTACTGGAGGTGCAGAACAAAGAGAAGAAAAAGTTGCCCCTGAAAAATGAGCCCAGCCCAGCCTGATTCCTTCAGACAAAAGCACCTGCAAACATCAGCCAAACACTTCATGTTGGCAGTGCTGCCTGGAGCTCTCAGGCTGTGTCACTGCAGCAGAGCTCCGACAGCCCCGCTCCGGCAGCAGAGCAATCCATCTCCTCCTCTTGCTGGCCTTGGCACCAGTCAATGATCCTCAGCCATTCCTCCAATACCTGCAGGCTCAGTACCACTGCTGTAAGTGCTGGTTCTGTGATTGATGCTGAAGGAAGGGATGCTCAACCCTGCACAGCACTCAGCTCTCCCCTTCTGCTGCAGTGGAGGGTAAAGCAACCCCCCAAACCACAAGAATCAAGTCCAGCACACCTCAGTTTTTTGCTCATCATGTTAAACATATGCACATTATTGAAAAAGTGGGCCTTGCAGAGACCCCTTTAACACAGGAGGGGAGTGAAGGGGGAATTCTGCTCCTTTCAAGCTCAAAGGACTCAGGGCCTCCAGTTTAGGCTGAAGATGCTAAAATGTCACAAGACTCTGGGTAGGGTCAGGAGTTGCTGACACAACTGCTGGGGCCTGTCAGCTGACTGGTTGATGCTCAGAGGAAGAGATCAGAAAGGGACAATAGGAGACTGCACCAATTCTTGCCTCACTAACATCATTAGGATGAAATTTTTCCTTGTGAGAGTGGTGAGGCCCTGGCACAGGTTGCCCAGAGAAGCTGTGGTTGCCCCATCCCTGGAAGTGTCCAAGGCCAGGTTGGACAGGGCTTGGAGCAACCTGGACCAGTGGAAGGTGACCCTGCCCATAGAGGGGGTGGGACTGGATGATCTTTAATATCTCTTCCAACCCAAACCATTCTGTGACTCCATGATCCTGAGAAAGAAGCAAATATGGACAACCCACAACAAACATTACCAAAACCCCCAGCTAAGATCAGTCCCCTCGTGAGCTACATCAGCTACAACAACATTCCTCCAACCAGAGGTGGATTAGTATGTTTAAACTCTCCTTGCAAATCACTCCTAATAAGCAGCTAATTTTTTTGCAGAGCCCAGGCAGGCAGGTTGATCCAGAGGGCTGGAGCTGCCTGCAGAAATATGCAGTCACCTGACCGGGGCCTCGCCGTCTTCACAGGCTGTTTGGTAAACAGTCATTATAAATAATAAATCAACAGCATGCTAATGAAATGAGCTCTTTTTAGGATGCTTTAGAGAAAGCCTCTAATTTAATATAAAAGAAACTCTAATCCACTCTGCCAAGTTATGAAGAGGACTAAACCATCTTCAAATAATGGCGAAATATTCAGTTCCTGCCTTACTGGCACAGGAACTGAGGGGAAAGCACAGGCACAGAGAAGGGGTCAGTTCTCCAATCCCTGCATTCAAAGGAGAAGTGTTGTACCATGGTGCCTGGAAAACCTATTAAAACACTGATCCTATGTCCATGAAAATCAAACAGCTGCTATCAGTTTGGTGGGAACTGCCTTCACCCTTCAATGAATTTTAAAAAGTCTTTCTAACTCAGTGCTGCCATGAGTTGGTCACGGCCAAGTGGTGTTTAAAGAAATTTGTTGCTCCAGTGTGTTTTCCTGTGAAGAAAGGATCTGAGATAGCAAGGACCTAAGAGACACTGAGGTCAGGGTGGGAAGGACTGAGAACAAGCAAAATGAGTTGTATGAGTTTGCAATCAAATTTTGGGCTCACTTAAGTCAAGCCGGGTGTGTATAGAACAGAACCCTGGTCTGAGAGCCTCATCTTCCCTTTACTTTTGAGAGTCTGTCCTGAAAATCAGAAATTGTTGAAATTATAGCAAAGACACAGACACACAAGCATCACTTAGGTGGACAAAGACAGTCATCAGAAGAAGGGGAAATAAAAGAAATGAGTGAACACAGAAAACTGACTGGGAGAAGGTTGCATGAGAGGCTCTGGGTTTTTTCTCAGTGGGGTTCAGTGGCACACGGATTTGAGAGAATTGAGATGGACTGTTCTATACCATTCCATCAGTTCTTATGTGAGGAACCGTGTGGAAAAGCTTTTCTTTAGAAGTCATTTATGGATTGATGAAAATTTCTGCCAGCTCAGCACCCTCAGCAATTCCCTACACTTCCCAACTCATCCACACTGCTCCATGCAGCCCACAGCATTCCTGGAGCTGGGAACCTGAATGCTTGAGCTGAGGAACTGTGAGGAGGAAAAGCCTGAGGCATGTGGGAGGGCTGGGGAATAAGGAGTAGGTTGGCTCTGACCTGTGAGGACACAGGGAAGATCTTCACAGCTATCTCTGGTGATGAAGAACAAGAAATGTCCAGCTATAGCACAGAATCACAGAATCTTTAAGGTTGGAGAAGACCTCTAAGGTCATCAAGTCCAACCATGAACCCAGCACCACCACCACACCAAGTGCCACAGTCACATGTTTTTTGAACACCTCCAGGGATGGTGACTCCACCACTGCCCTGGGCAGCCTGTTCCAATGCCTGACAAACTTTTCCATGAAGAAATTCTTCCTGATGTCCAACCTGGACCTCCCCTGGTGCAGCTTGAGGCCGTTTCCTCTTGTCCTGTCACTTGTTACCTGAGAGAAAAGCCCTACCCCCACCTGGTCCCCCCTCCTGTCAGGGAGTTGTAGAGAGTGGGAAGGTCCCCCCTCAGCCTCTTTTTCTCCAGGCTGAGCACCTCCAGCTCCCTCAGCTGCTCCTGGTGCTCCAGACCCTTCCCCAGCTCCGTTCCCTTCTCTGGACATGCTCCAGCACCTCAGTGCCTTTCTTGGGGGCTAGATCAGCTGGATGCAGAGCCTGAAATCTGCCAGCACCCCTGCCAACAAATGGAGTTTTAATCAATGATCAATTCAAAAGTGCTTGACAGACACATGGGAGATGATGACATTCCACAGGATGCAACAACTGAATACCTGACTCCGTGCACAGAAGAGTGAGCTGCAGCTGGACAGAGGCTGCTCAGCCCAGGGCATCCTGTTGGTCGTAGATGTCCAGTTAATCTTGATCCCCACCACACCACCTGAATAAAGCAAGGCAGAAACCAGTCCAGAATGTCTGGACAACACCAGAGGGCTGGTGTTGGATCAGAGCTCCCAGTCAGTACCTCAGCTGCTGACAGTGACCTGTGGTCAGAACAGGGCTGAGAGGAGCAGCCAGCACTCAGTGCCTGATTATTTTCTCTCATTTCCTATGCAAGTCTCTCATCATCAAGTCATCCCACAGTGACCCACAGCTGCACTGATTTACGATGCTGTGCGTGCACTGGCATCACACACCAGGGAGTGCAGCTGCTGGATTTTATACTCCAGCCTTCCTAGGTGCTGCATAAAACACAAAATACAGCCGGTCCCTGTCTCGACAGAGCATGCAGCCTTCTGCAGAGACACCAAAACATGCCTCACCTTCATGCAAGTTTTCAATAGATAGAGTGCCTCTTGTCTATTTAATAAGGAACTGTCTAAATATGCATGAATCCAATCAAGTAAAACAGCTATCTGTCTGCCTGGGAGTTTGAAATGGCTCCAGGTTACACTTTATTCCTTTATTTAAATTTTTTAAAAGGACGGTACTCCAGTGTAACAATGTCTTGCTGTATTATATTTACACAAAAGCCACATTCATAGAACCATAGAATGGTTTGGGTTGGAGAGGACCTTAAAGCTCATCTCGTTCCACCCCCTGCCATGGGCAGGGACACCTTCCACTAGCCCAGGTTGCTCCAAGCCCCGTCCAACCTGGCCTTGGACACTTCCAGGGATGGGGAAGCCACAGCTTCTCTGGCCAACCTGTGCCAGGGCCTCCCCACCCTCACAGGGAAGAATTTCTCCTAATATCTAATCTCACCCTGCCCTCTGGCAGTGGGAAGCCATTCCTCCTTGTCCTGTCACTCCAGGCCCTTGTCAGTAGTCTCTCTCAATCTTTCCTGTAGGCCCCTTCAGGTATTGGAAGGTTGCAATTAGTTCACCCCAAAGTCTTCTCTTTCCAGGCTGAACAATCCCAATTCTCTCAGTCTTTCCTCACGGCAGAGCTGCTCCATCTGATCATCTTGGTGGCCTCCTCTTGACTCCTTCCAACAGGTGAATGCCCCTCCTGTGCTGGAGCCCCCAGAGCTGGGTGCTGGCCTTTGTCTATCCTGGGATTTCTTCTGGATAAAATTGGGCTGGGCTTGGCCATGGAAACAGCTCCCTGACCTGAAGGGCAGAGCCCAGCCACGCCTGTCCCGTGCTCTCAGACACACAAGAGCCTCTGCTTCGCTCCATTTGTCAGCTCTGCTGGCATGAGATGAGCCAGCTCGCAGAAAACAAGACAGTCCAAGAGGCTGGGTGCTGCAGAGATACCAAACCTCTGTGGTCTGCTGAGGGAGGGCTCTCAGACCTTGGAAAGCCAGGTCAGACCTGGGACTTGACTGGGCTCTGTCGCTTTAGAGCCATTTGTGACCATTTCCCCACACCCCTGTCTGCTCAGACTGTGATCTATCTGACATGGACACACACCTAGAGACCATTGTAACAAAGGCAACGGGTATTTGTGCTCTCCTTGAAAATCTACAGCCGTAGCAGCTCAGTAGCATCTTCCTGAGGTTCTTACCAACACAATGTGAGACCAAGATGCTCATCAGACACTGCTGGTTTCCACCTGCATGGACAGAAGTGAGAAGTGATGCCTTTTCAAAGGTGGCACCGTCCCTGCCAGTGAACACAGCCATCCAAGGATCCCTGCAGCCTGTGAGGACTGGGATTATTTTAAAGCAACACTGTTTACCACAGTAACAGCAGAGACTGTCTGTTTTGGGGAACCCCTGATGAGATCCCACCAAGTGCATTCAGCTGCAATTTGGAATAGCAGCAAAAACTGTAGGCAAACCTTGGGGCAGGTTTGTCATCCTCCCTCTTACACTGCCTAGTTCTCAATGGTATCAAAGGCTTTGGTAGACACCTCAGAGACCATTTATCTTAATGATGAGCTGCCCTTCATGTTGCTACACTTCCTGATGTCACACTGCTTTTCTCCAGCCTCCCTCTGAGGCCTGAGCCATGTTCTACTCTGCCTCTAAAGGCAGGTTAGGCTTAGATTTAGGATTAGAGTTAGGAGAACAGTTGCACCTTGTAGCAAGTCCTGAAGATAATTTGCTTGAAATTCATGGAGAACAAAGCAGGGTGCCCTGATGAAGTGTCAGGCATGTGCCAAAATCACATTGCTGTGGACCTTCCTGTGTCAGCCAGAAATTCTCAGCCTGCACTGCACACCTGATACCCTCTGGGAGACAGGGAATAACCACAGCAGGCAGGGCTGGGGGAGCCAAGAGCGATGGCCACAAGTCAGTGAGGAGACATTGCAGCACAGGAATCCTCAAGGGCAGCCAGAGCCATCTGGCAGAGGTGGCAAAGTTCGTGTCCTACAGAGGTGTCTGCTGTCACCTGGGACCAAAGGCTCCACAGGCTGTGTGATGGAAATCCTCCTGAGCTCTGCAGTGTGGCCAAACAGTTCAGACATCAGAGGAACTGACACAACCCTTCCAAGTTCCCCCAGCCTTGCCTTTGCTGGCCACAGCCACCTGGAAGCTCAGACAAGTCCTGGGAGCCACTGTCACACTGGAATTATGTGTCCGTGGGTGGAAAGTGATTGTTCCACAGCTGGAAGTGGAGCATTCCTGTCCCATGGGAGGCTGAACAGCTGCCTCCCCAGCCTGACTACAAAACCCAACAGGAGGCCACTGTGGCGAGAAGCAGCAGCTCCCATGCCCCCATTTGCACAGGCTGTGCTCTGAAGAGTCTCTTCAAAGCTGACGCAGCCCCTGGGGCTGCCTTGGCTGGCTAAGACTGGCTCATGAGTCATTGAAAATTACTTTGCAGTGCTCAAGCCCACGGGCTCGAGGGCAGGGAAGAGTTATGGTGACCCAGCCACCTAAAACACTGTCCTGGAGCCGCTGTTCTGTCTGTGAATGACTGAATGAAGAGCCCTGGGCTTTCAATAGGAGTAAAAACTCCATGAGAACTCTCAAGTTTATTCTGTGTTCTGTCTCCCCTCTCTTTTCCAGACCTTTGCTGTCTCCAGCTCAAGCAGCAAAGTAGTCATGCAACTTTGATATTTGCTGTAAAAGGAAACCACAGCAGCAGCAGGCTGGTTGTCCGTGCTGCCCCACTGCCTGTGTGTTCCCAGTGCCTCTCACAGGAGCACTTTAATGGATGCTCCCAGCATCCAACTGCCTGCATGTTCAAAGAAGGGGAAGTTGTGATGTTACCACCATCATGACCTTCAGAGAAAGGGCCTAATTATTCCCAAGCAGGCAGCTTAATGCTGGGCAGCTGCTAATGAACACTGATAGGGAACGAAACGCATCCAGATGCAAATTTCAGAGCTGGCTGAAGAGGTTTATGGTGGAGATGATCCTGTGCTGGCTGCAGCTTCATGGTTTTGCTGTGGCTGAACCTTTCCAGATTTCTGTCCATCTCAGACACCCCTTTTCATCCCCTTTCCCACATCCTCCCAAGCTGATTACAAACTGAATGCCCGTGGCCATTGCAGGGAGCAGAGCTGTGGGCTGGAGGCTGCAGTTTCTCTTGCAGGGACCAGGTTTTGGTCTTCAGGGAGGTCTCAGCAGTGCAGGGAATCACCACCTGCAGCATCAGCAGCTGCAGGAACTGCCTTTTGTTTTGGGATGCATGGAAAGTGAGCTGCAGTGTCTCTGCAGAACTGAGCCAAGCAAAGGCACTCCCAAGGAGAACACAACAGTTCGAAGTGCCAGGCTTGGATCACCAGGAGCCCTTGGCAACAGCAGTAGAAATGCAGCAAAGTAAGGAGGGCATAATTCTGGGGAGTGGTAATGCTGTGAGAAACAGAGAGGTGGGACAGAGCAGCTGAAAACAGCCTCTGAGCTGGGCAGGTTGCAAAAGGAGCAGTTGCTGGTTCCCGTGTAGCCAAACTGCATCCCTAAAGGCTGTGTGTGCTTCGCACAGAAAGCTGTGCTGGGGGCTGTGATTGCAATCACCACTGGCAAGACCCTTTCTAGGTGATGATGGGCTTGTGTGTTGTCAGCATCCTGAAGGAGCCCAGGATGCCCTGGCAGGCTGTTCCCAGCACGTGCTCGGTCCCTGCTGCCTGGCTGCCTGTCCAATTCCACCTTGCACAAGACAAGCAAAACACAAAGAGGAGGTTGCGAAAAGCTCAAGTGCCCTGAAGACAAGAAGTGTCAAAAACCAGGCTGCCTGCTCAGCCTGGCTTTGGCAGACCTCAGAACGCCAACAGGAACAAGTCTTACATTTTTACAAGGAGAAACACGCCCTGCCCAGTGTTGAAGAGGTTCAGCCTGTGGAAGACTGTTTGATGTTTTGCTTCCTCAGTGTCTCCAGTGGGTGTTCTGGCCTTGCTCAGGGCAAGCCTCCCTAACGCTCTCATGGTGATGGAAGTGTTTGTCCCTCCTGGGCTAGGCTGTAAGATGTCTAATTCTGATTTCTGGCTGCTTGAGGAAAAAATATCAGAATCAGTAAGATGTCCAGTGTGTGAAGATCTCACCCTGCACCACCCCTGCATGACCAAGTGGACTGGCCCCTGTGCTGCACAGCAGCTCTCAGCCAGCACGAGCACTGACAGCTCTGCTTGGACTACACCTTTGCCTCTGCTCTCCCAGTGCCTTTCCCAGAGGGCAGAGGTGGAGGGGACTGCAGACAGCACCCCTTCAAGCAGCCATTCCTGCAGAACCACTCAGCCTCTCAGGAATGTGTGACTCCATCAAGGGCCAAGCTCCTACCAGCCCCATTCCCTCTCATCTTGGAGGGACACACACGAGGGACACATCCAGAGGGCATAAGGATTTTGTCAGAGCTCATCTCAGGGGTCATCTGCCTTTCCCAAAGTGCCTCACATTCACCTCATACTATTCATGATCTCACAGCTTGCTGTTCACTCACATTTTTCCTATGGCAGTGGCATGACAGGTGGCAGAGGTGCTCCCTGGAGCAGTATTCCCACATACCTCATTCCCTTGCCACTCTGGGACCCAAACCCCTCAATCACTCATCATCAGACTTGTGCTCCAGACCCTTCCCCAGCTCCATTGCCCTTTTCTGGACACACTGCAGCACCTCCATGTGTGTCTTGTACTAAGGGGCCCAAACACAGCATGTGATTCCAATATGATTCCAACCTGCGTTGGAATGAACTTGACATCTCTAGGCGTAAGTAAGATTATCAGGAACACCACTGATCAAATATCCACAAAAAATAGCAAAGGAAATCCCTAATGATATCACTGGCTAAGCAGAGGAACACAGCCTGGTTAAGCAGACTGGCAGGTAAGACAGGACACTCAGAGCATCCATCAGGCAGGTACAGCTCCAAGAGCTGTTGGACTCAGCTGCAAGGTTAGAGCATCCCAGGGGATCTTCCACTTACAGACATCGAGTTGAAAAGGGACCTTGAGCAGTCATCTGCTCCATCCTCCAGCTCAAAGCAGGGCTAATTTAAAGAGTAAATCAGGTTGCTTGGAGCCTTATCTTCCTTATGGGTTATAAATAAACTGGACAATTCCAAAGCCAATGCAGAGGCAGGATATCTTCTTGTCAAGAGCATTGATTAAGTCTCAGTGTTTTTCAGGGAGCAAGAGCCTGAAGTTTCTTGGTCATTTTTGTTTATATCTGCACTAGGTCACCAGTGACAGAAAAATTGGTTGAATTGTACCTGGCAGGACTTCTAAGAGATACCCAGTTTCATGGGAAAATGCATCTTGACAAAGTGGAACTGCTTGGTCACATGGTGATCTTGGATGAGGAGTCAGAAGGGATAATTTCCAAAATAACAGACTCAGGGATGAAGATGTCCCATGAACTGTCCAAATGAGATCAGGAGACTCCTTCAGCAGGACAGAAACCTGTCCACCCAGAGGAACCTGGACATCCCTGAAGTTACCAGTAGCACCAGAGCTGCCAATCCAGTAAAACTGAGCTTAGACAGACTCCACTTGGATGTTCGGGTAAAGTTTACCTTGCAGGAGGAGACAGTTCAGTCCAAAGAACTTGTGCAGTTGGAAAGGATATTTACTAACAAAGTAGTAAAGATCTAGATCTTGATCTAGAATTCCCACATGATTTCTGGCTGGGAAACAATAGGAAAATGTCCCAGTTTAAGCAAAGCCAGGTTGTCTCCAGCACACTTTTTTTCCAGCAGAATTCATGTCCGTGTCACATCCACTGGCCCTGGATTAGCTCTGTGTCTGCAGCTGACCTGACTTGGGCAAAGTGGACTAAAAGAAGAAGACAAGAAGTCTTACTGTTGACTTGAGAAGAGGTGGCATCAACCTCCCATCTTTGTTTCTTGATATATTTGCCTTATCTTTTAATGTACCACATGGCATAGCCCCATTTTTAGGGATGATAGGTCTAGATGTTAAAAATGCAGCCCATCAACGCATCTACTTCACTAACTCTGTGCCTCTGAGCCTGCCCCAAATCCTCTAGTGCTGAAGGTGTGTGATCAAGGGTGATTTATGACAAAGAAGTCCCATTTCAGCAGAGAGGTGGCTGAGTGCTCACCCTTCACTCTGACTACAGGCTCTCCCTGGTACGTGTTGTCCACAAAACAAAGGAAACCACCACGGTGACTCTTTCCTGCTGGCACAGGGCTGGGTCGTGCCTCTGGAGCCGGGCCACTTGCGTGGAACTGGGGGTGGCTGCACAGCTGCAGCACAAGCAAACTGTCCTGAGAGGAGGCAGAGGAGAAGACTGCAGTGACTGCATTGTGATACAGAAGAAGTGTTAGAGCTAATCCATTGCCATCTGTCTTTATTTTGCTAACCCGTTCAGTTGGACGCCACAGAAGTGCATTCACAGCAGATGAGCTGGGAGAGCCGTGGCATGGCAGCTCTTGGATTACTGGCATGAAAAGAATCCTTTTGTTCACGAGCCAGGAAGATTAGCTGCTGCCACGTCTGTGTCTGGTTTGTAGGACAAGAAAGAGAAGATGCAGCTCTCTTGCTGCCTTGGCCACTGCTTTGTGGCATCCCAGCTCCAGCTCTTTTCTCACCTCCCTCTTGCTTTATCCTTCCTCTGCTCCTTCCTTCCTGCTCTCTCCTCATCTCGAGCTTTCTCTGTCTTTTCCATCTGCTTCTCTCCTCTCTTGGCATCTCCTCTGCTTCTGCTTGAGTGCACACAATATCCCTTCTCCTCTTCCCCGAGTTCAGGCGGGCAACGGAAAAGTTCAGAGCGGCGCAGCTCCCCTCCGCCGAGGTGCTTTACCTGCGGCCCCTGCTGCGAGAAAAATTGGCTCGCACCACCTGATCCCAGGCAATTCCGTTCACAGCGGGCGCTGGGGATAAAGCGCTTCAGCGCGAGGCGGCTGCATCGTCCTTAATCGCGGGGCTGTCGGTGCCAGTCGGGCGAGCGGCTGCTCTGCAGGCTGCCCTCGGGAGAGCGGGGCCGGGCAGGAGGAGGGCCGGTCCATCCAGACCCCGTGGCCCTGCGCTGCCGGAGCCTCCGGAGCGCCGTGACCCATTTAGCGGCTCCCCAGACGACCCCGGGCGCGCCGTGACCCGCGGTTTGAGAAGCGCTTCTCTCAGCAGGCGTAAAAGCCCTCTGTGTCCTTTAATTCCGAGAGTGCCACGCTGGGAGGAGATGCCTTTCAGATGCCCTCCCCACTGTACCTGCAGGCTCTCTGCAGAGCACAGAGGAAACCCAGTCCTCTCTGGTTTAGGGGTAGGGGCACAGCCCAGGGTAGGAGTGCAGGGTTGCACATCTGCCTCCTGCACCCGGGGCAGCGGCTGGAGGCTCGATGGGGGTGATCCTGCCTCCGTCACGCACACCTAGGCTTTGCCAGTGTGGGTCCCAGCAGGACCTGCAGAGATCAGAGCTGCCTCCTGCTGATGTCTCCCCTGGAAGAGGATGAAGCGTGGAGTTGAGGCGGGGAAGGGAGGTGAGAAATGTTCCTGCTGCTGCTGCACTGCCCTTCCCTGAGCTCCAAGAGGTCTGGCACAATGTGCATCCTGCAATCAGGCTTGCTCTGGGCAGATTGACCTCAGGGCTGCATTCCCAGAGAGACGCTGGTGAACAGGACTGTCCCTCACAAGCTATTGGGGAAATGCAGCCCTGTACCAGCCAGGATAGTTGGGGACACTCACAACCTGCTCAGTGGTGTGCAAGAGTCCCAGACATGCTCTTGTAACTCCACCCTGTACACTGCAGTTACCAGGATCTGTGCCACAGCCAACATTCCCAAATGCATCACTGCTACACATGCAGTGTCTTCTGTGTGGGGCTAAAGAAGGTAAAGAAAGGTGTTTGGTTGCTTCAGGTGCTTCCAGTTCCTCCCCAACAGAGGTGAAAGCTCACCCAAGTAAAAAAATTCCCCAGAAACAGGTCTCCTAGTAGTGCCTGAAGCAGGTGCAATGGATGAGAGTGAAGATGTGCCTCCAGGAGCCAAGCTGCTCCCTGTCCCTCCAGAGACTCAGCCCTCCTCCAGCATCCTTCACGAGCTACCTCTGACTTTCAATCCACGTTCGTGAAAAAACTTCATAATCTCCCTGACTAGGGAAGGTTTTGGGTCATATACAGATGGATGGAAGGAAATTAATTTTCTGCTTGGGCACTGAATCGTCCTAGGAGAAGACCTTCATCTCACACTGCAGCTCACTGGACCATGCCAGCCTGTTGAATTTCCTCCTGTGACACTGCAAAGGGCTGTTTGGGCCCTTCGCAATCAAATAAGAGCCAGAGATACATAAAAGATGAGAAATGAGAATCCCTGCTGCCCTGCAGGGTGAAAAAACCCTCGCTGGCAAGAACACAGTCAGAATTTGACCCCCCATGGTTTTCAAAGCTGATCAGTAATCTGGGGGTACCCAAAGCTCAGCACATTCACCAGCATGGGGGTGTCATGCTGGTCAAGTGGTTTAGGGTGCTGCCAGCCAGGTGCCTGCAAGCACCAATGGTTTGTAGACTAGAAACTCATGAGACCTCCACCATTGCCGTCTCCTGGGAGCCAAGAGGGAATCTCGTGTCCTTGCACATCACATCCCTGCATTGCTCAGCAGTTGGACAATCAGGGTCCTCCCTGATCCCCACAGGGAAGCTGAGCTCCCCCCACCATAGGGTTGGAGAGCATCCAAAGAGGGGCAATGAAGATGGGGAGGGCCTTGATTTGAAGCCGTGTGAGGACACTGAGGGCACTTGGTGTGTTCAGCTGGAGGAGACTGAGGGGAGACCTCATTGCAGCCACAACTTCCTGGGCAGGGGCAGAGGAGGAGCAGGCATTGAGCTCTGCTCTATGTGACCAGTGACAGGATCCCAGGGAATGACCTGAAGTTGTGGCAGGGCAGGTTTACGTTGGATATTAGAAAAAGGTGCTTCCCCCAGAGGGTGATTGGGCACTGAACAGGCTCCCCAGGGCAGTGGGCACAGCACCAAGGCTGCCAGAGCTCAAGGAGTGTTTGGATGATACTCTCAGGCACAAGGTATGACTCTTGGGGATGGTCCTGTGCAGAGCCAGGAGTTGGACTCGATGATCCTTGTGGGATATTCCGTGATTCTGTGATCCTCTGCAGCCAGGTAAGACCGCGCAGCTTTCCACTTCAAAACATCCTTGCACATTGACCTTTATAAATGGTGGTCGCCTTCCCAGTTCCCACCTTTCTCCCTCTGACTTGGAAGCAACCTGTGTGGTCATGGGTCTGATCCTGCCTGACGTGACTCCCATCTGCCCTCCCAAGGGTCGAGTCCTCCTGCGCAATCGGGACCTTCTCCCGCGGGAGCGCCTGGCTCCGGATGTCAGATCCAGCACTGGCCAGGCGAGCAGATGGGGCGGTGGGCACGGCTGGCAGGAGGTGCCCAGGCTGGAGCAGCCATACCAGCACTGCAGGGCTTCCAAGTGTTGGGTTTCCATGTGCAGGAGGAGAGACGTGTGGGATCATCGCTCCCTGCACGGGCAGGGGCTGGTGATGGCCCTGCCAGCACCCCTGGATCAGATGGGAGCTGAAGGGCTGCCTGGCTCTCCGTGACTCAGCAATAATGCTTTGGGTAGTTAACATTTCATTATCACTTTTAAAGGCTAAGTGGCTTTTACCACCTGAGAAGTATATTAATGGCCCCAGTAAAACACTCCCCTGAGTGCCCTAATGCTTCTGTTATATCGATTCATTTCCCCCCTCCCCCCTTTCTTTCTTTCTTTTTTAAAACATTTTTTCTCTCTCCCTGCATGTATTCCCCCATTATGAAAAATACACACTCATTTATACGGTGCAGACAGGGGGAATAATGCCGTTCTCCAACTAATAACACCGCTGAATCCTCCCCTCCTCACTTGCTTATTACTCCCCTCGGCAGAGAGACAAGAGGCAGATGGTGACAAATTCCTTCCCTGCCCCCACAGATGATCAGCTTATTCCCTAGAGTACAAGGGGGTTTCTTGGGGTTTGGGAGTGGGTTCCTTCAGCCTCTGGAAACCTCCTTTCCCATGGGTTGTGTTGCTGCTTGTGTCTTGCCCCCTCACTTCAAGAAAGACAATGAGGGGCTGGAGCGTGTCCAGAGAAGGGAACAGAGGTGGGGAAGGGTCTGGAGCACAAGTCTGATAAGGAGCAGCTGAGGGAGCTGAGGGGACTCAGCCTGGACAAAAGGAGCCTCAGGGGGGACATTCCCACTCTCTACAACTCCCTGATGGGAGGGTGGAGCCAGGTGGGGGTCAGGCTCTGCTTCCAGGTAACAAGGGACAGGATAAGGGAAACAGCCTCAAGCTGCACCAGGGGAGGTTCAGGTTGGTGTGATGGGAATGCTGGGAAGACACATCAGGAAGAATTTCTTCACAGAAAAGGTTGTCAGGCATTGGAACAAGCTGCCCAGGGCGGTGGTGGAGTCCTGAAATGTAGCACCAAACTGCTCCCTCCACGATGTAAGGTTTGAGATGGATGCTCAGGGATCTTCACACAAGGTCTCCATCCCAGGAAACGGGTGCTACACAGAATCACAGAATTATTAAGGTTGGAAAAGACCTCCAAGATAACTGAGTCTAACCTTTGACTGATCAGCACCTTGTCACCCAGCCCAGAGCACTGAGTGCCACGTCCAGTCATTACCTGAACCCTCCCAGAGATGGGGACTCCACCACTGCCCTGGGCAGCCCCTTCCAATGCCTGACCACCCATTCAGTGAAGAAATTCTTCCTGATGTCCAACCTGAACCTCCTCTGGTGCACATTGAGGCCACATCCTCTTGAAGAAGATCCTCCCCTCCACAAATGCAGACCCCAAATTCCTTGATGCCACCTCCTGCACAGGTCAGGCAGGAGCCTCCCAACCCAGAGCTGGTAGCTGCTACTGCTGCTGGGTCCCACAGTGAGGGATTAACCACATCACCAGTGGCACACTGGTGCCACGTGAGCTCCTCTGAGCTACTGAACAGCGAGAGGCTGTTACATGGTGGGTTCTTACACAGCAGCACTTCAGGCTTGATAGCAATGAGAGGTTGTGAAAAAACAGGAGAGTTCCACATTCCCAGTGGAAGACTCTCACAACTCTTGACCCATGCTGAATATGGAAACTGGGAAGGGTTCAGGTCAATGCACCAGGAGTTGCAGGAAGCAGGCTAGGCACCATTTGGTCAGAGCTGTGTTGAATTTGGCACCAGTGGCACCAAAGCCCAGTGTGTAACAGAACACACCAGTCATGTAGCTCATTATTTCCAGTCACAAAACATAATTTTTCGCAATCAGTGGGGATGGAGCTTGGGATACTTTAAACCCTTCTTTTCTGACTGGGGTAGCAGCCACCAAGGCAGACTTCAGCTGCACAACATGCAGCCCCAGGCCAGCTGGGGTAACGGGAGCTTCATAATTTCCTTTTTTCCATGAAAGTTTTCTGCTATTTTTCAATTTTCAAAGTTTTTCCTAATTCCTAAGTTCCATCCATGTAAAATTAGCTGTTTGTACAGCACCAAGAGCCAGTGGATCCCACACTCTAGCCGCAGATGCTCTGTTCCTAGGATCCTCAGTTTTTCCCCCCTCCCTAAATCTGAGGAAGCATACTCCTCCCAGCATTTGTTCTTCAACAGGCAAACTCTCTATTCTTTGCCTTTCTAAATGACCTTTCCCTATCTTGTCATGAATCCCTATCTAAACTATGTGGGACAGGCAACTTCTTCTCATTGTTTCTAACATTTGTTGATGTAAAACGGATTTCTTATCTCTGGTGAAATACACCTCCCCTTTTCTCATTCAGCTTTTTTTGCTATTTCAGGTGAGCTACAGAAATTAATTTCAGCAGTTTCTTGTCTCAGTCCTTTTCTCCTTCAGGAGCTCAAAGGCAGCTTCCTGCACTTCTCAGCCCTCTGGGAGGGAGGCTGCAGGCATCCTTAAGAGCCACTGAACCTTGTTCCAGCCCAGAGGGACTCAGCCCTCCCCTCCTCTCTTCCAGACCTTGACATCCTTTGCATATATATCCTGACCTCAGGCTTTCTGCATGCCAGGCAGGGGTGTGCTCCCCTGTGACTCTTGGAAGCTCTGGAGGGAGGAGCAGGGACAGTTTGTGGGGAAAAGGCGCAGCAGCAGCAAGGAGAAAGGGAGGAGGGTGTCACCACCCGGGCCAGGAGTGAGTTGTGACTTAATCAGCTGGATCCTCTGAGCACACCGAGCTGCCTCCAGAGCAGCATAACCTGGCAGCTCTCAGGCATGGTCACCTCCTCCAGTTCATCCTGGAGGTTTCAGAAGCCACCCTTGCACACACCAGCAGTGGCACAAGCAGTAGGAGCCTTCCATTCCCAAGAGCTGAACCTCTGATGGACCAGTGGTCCATCATACCCTCCATTTCAGTGATTCCCTGACCACTTCCCAGCCTCTCCAGCCCCTCTCTCCACTTGCCTGCTCCCCACTGGCTCCCCAAAGCATTACCCCCTCTCCTCCCACTGTGTGCCCCCTTTCCCACCCAGCTCCTGCTTCTTCCATTGCCTCCAGCTCAACGACGTGCTGCTGGAGTGGAGGGGACACGGCTGCTGGGGGGATCTGCAAGATACGGTGAGATGAGATGAGGAAGCTGGCTGAACTGATGCCCAAGTCTGCAGACTGTCACATTCAGAGCTGCTCTCCTGGAAGTGAGAAAATTTGGTCCCGATAGTAACACTTGGATCGCTGCTTTGCACAGATGTAACTCCTTTTTCCAGCTTCTGTTTTAATACGCGCGTTCCTGCCTATTCCTGGAGATGCAGTTCGGTGCACGCTGCCGGATGGAGGGAGCAGCCCAAGACACGCAGTCAGCCTGACTCTGCAGCCAAGGGGCTTCCCATTGTTCTCCCAAAAAGCTGGCCAAATTCAGAGTTCTGTTATCCCAGGGGGTCACGCCTGGATCCCAGCATATCCCACTCAAAAACACCGCCCAGCCCTCAACTTCCAACCATCGCATTTCATCTGGGGACAACGAGAGCTTGACACCACACCCTCCTTTTTCTTTCACCTCTACCAGGTTCGTGCTACCTGTGCCAGGTGTGCTGGAGCGAGGAGGCTCAGGGGATGCTCTTCAACAGCACGTTGCTGCAGCCATGTGGTGTCCTGGCAGCCGGGGAGCCTGGGCTGGAGCGGGAAGGGCGGCTGCGCACGGGCGGCGGGACCCGGATCGTGCTGCAGCTGCAGCAGGAGCTGCCTGGCTTTGGGGCTTTCCGATTCACAGCCCTAATGCAACATTAATGGGCTTTGCTGGCGCTGAATATTTATAAACCAGGAGCAAGTTCCTACCCATCCACCGAGAAACTGAGGGCTGCAGGGCACAGAGCAGGGACTCGGCCTCTGTCTCGCCACGGGGGCTTGGCCAGGACCCTTCCCGCCTGCCCTGCCCATCCCACTTGGGAAGGGGAAGGAGGTGTGGGCAGGGAGAACCCATAGCTGAGCTGTCTGCATCACCTCTCCCTCCCCTTTCAATCCTACATCTCTGCCTAAATTTGTGGAAAACCACACCAGCTCACACCAACCCACATCCCTCCCTCTCCTGTCTCCCCTCCCAACACCCCTGTGCTGCCGAAGCCCTTCCCAAAGCCTGACTCTCCCAACTGGAGTCTCCTGTCCCCTTCCTCTTCTCCCCTCAGCATCTCCTTTCCTCCCCACCTCCCCGACCAGACATCTCCCTTCCCCAGCCCTGCTCTCCTCAGCTCTCCTTGTCTCTGATTTGACCATCTCCCAAGGCTCCTTCCCCTCTTACTGCACATCCTGGAGGTGCCACTGGGACCTGGTGGCCACATGGCCCCTTCCCTCCTCCCACCATGTCCCTGAGGCAGCTGAGCCATGCAAACCACCGGTGCAGGCGGGTGGCACATCACACCAGGGGACTGTGCCCACCAGGGCAGGGAGGAGACCCTGAGGACACCCTCTCCCAGGCCCCTGCGGCTCCATTCCACACTTCTGTGCACAGTGGCCTGCGGTGATTGCTCCAGCCTTTTTCAGCAGGAAAAGCACGTGGAAAAAATTCTTTTTTTCCCCTTTTAACCCAGTTTCGGAGGGATGCTCTGGTTTTTGTTTGTCTCTTTAAATCTTTTGTGTGGAGATGGAATGAGAAATCACCCTGTGATGGCTATCTGGCCGGCCAGAGGGAGATGCCAGGCCCCAGGGGACATCACTTTTGGGATGTGGGGAGTTTCTGTCTCACCCAGCCTCCTTAAACCACTTCTTCCTGGGGTGGGGCAGGTGGAAAGCCCTCCTTGAGGGTGGAGGGAAAGCCCAGGAAGCCTCTGACCCACCTGGGGCGATGCTGCATGGTTGGGCTCTTCTCCAGTTCACCTTGCACCAGGCTCTGCAGCTGAGGGTGCTCGGGGGGGGGGAGGTCCTGGGGGCCAGGGACATCCCCCCTCCCCATCCCCACCGCCCGGGGAGTGCCCGGTGGCCCAGGCCACCTCTCTCCTCTCCTGTTTGTGCCGTCAGCTGCAGCAATAAAAGCACCTCCCCTTCCCAGCCCTACATTAAAAGAGCCGGACCTAAAATTAATTTAGCCCTGCTCTTTGTTGTGGACAATACAGAGGGGATATTGTGTGTGGGGAGAGAAAGGCTTTTTGTTTGGGTGAGGAGACAGCGGCGGTCTGTTCTTGCGGACATCTGAAAACAAGGCTGGGAAGAGCGGCCCTTTAAGTTCGGCTGAAGCAAAAACACACAGCCCCATCTCACAATTAAACACAGTATCAAACCGAGAAAGGATCAATTGAGCCTAAAACAGAAAGCTCCCCATGTGACAGATTCCAGAAAGTACGTGATACACCATGCCCAGGGCTAGTACATGCCTGCTGTGTTTCCCAGTACATGATTAATTTGACTCAGGGCAGGAGGCTGCAGGCAAGGGATCTGCAGCACACACTGAAAAGTTTTAACACTTTGAAGACTGGAAGCGCGGCTGAGCGCCGGAGACAAAGGCAAAGGCGGCAACGAGCGGTGGGAGCACGGGCTGGACGGACCCACGGACGGGCGGTGACTCGGTTTTCAGCCCGTGGCCAGCACGGGGAGTGCTTCCCGCCGGAGGCCAGCACCGGCATCCCCCTCCCAGCATCCCGCCTCCAGCCCCGCGGGAGGCTGCTCCCCACGGCCACGCTCCGGGAAAGATTTGCCGCGGGGGTCCATAGGACAGTCCCTGGGCTGCAGCCTCATCCCTTGGGGAGTGACAGGGGTCGGCTGGGGAGGAGGTCTGCTTCCCTCGTCCGGTCTTACAGGTGACCTTGGAGATGCGCAGATTAGAAACAATTAATATATTAGTCGTTTAATTGCTGGAGAGTGCAGATGAAGCCAACGGGCACTTTCCCCGGGAGGCAAGGGGTGGCGCTGCGACACCAGCGGAGCAGCCTGTCCTGGTGGGGTGCAGGCTGGGGACACTGGGGTGGCATCCCCAAAGCTGCCCCCCCTCCCTCCGCTGGCTGGCCACAGGGGGACACAGCTTTTCTAAGGGCAGGATGCGATCTTGGCCAAGGCATGCAGGCTGGGGACACAGGGGTGGCATCCCCAGAGTTGGATGCTCCACTGCCCAGTTATGGGGGACACTGCCCTTCCAACAGCAGGGCACCATCCTGACTGAGGGGTGGAGGCTGGAGACACAGGAGAGGCATCCCCAGCATTGGATGCCCTCTGTCCCCTTTGCCCCAATGTGGAAGATGCAGCCCTTCCAGCAGCAGGACAGCACCCTGGCTTAGGGGTGAAGGCTGGGGACAGGGGGGTGACGTCCCCAGGGCTGGGTCCCATGCCCATCCTTGGGGGACACAGCCCTCCCTCAGGCAGAGCTCACCACCCCAGCCAAGGTCCACACCAACCAGCCCTGCACAATTTGTTGTCCAGGTGGTCCATCCTGGTGGTCCATCCTGGGGGCAACGTGTGGCCCACAGAGGCCACGACCATGGGACTGGGGGGACTGGTGTGCAGCATCTGTCATTACTGGGCTAAGACAGTCCAAGTCTCCCATGAAAGCAAACAGAGCCCAGGCTCTGCTCTCCCTGGGATGGCTGGAGACAGGACCTCGCAGCTCTGTTGCTTGCTGTCGGCCTCTTTTCCCAGGCCTGGGAATGGTTTTAGCTTGAGAGCTGCTGCCCATCCTCAGTCCCAGCCCTGGACCCTGCACACTGACACAGAGGTGCTGCAGCCCGTCACAGGAGCCCCATGGTTTGGAGGTGGAGGAGCCCTGAGACCGCTTGTCCCTGGGGGATGTGCTGCACCCAGGGCTGCTCTGTTCCCTGCCACGTCGAGCCCCAAACCAGCATGTCTTTGGGCAATTCAGGCTGTCTCAGGAAGGAACCAGACCCACAACCTACCAGGGAATGAGCCTCACAGACATTTGGCACCAACCATCCCCTCTCCAAGTGAATCTCTCTTGCTAAAGCAGTTGAGGCATCTGCGTGCAGGATGTGGAGCAGGACAGAGCCAGAGAGCAGCAGGGTCAGCCCATCCTTGGGCTCCGCTCCCCCCATAAAATGCAGACACTCCTGCCTGCCTCACAGAGGGGCTCCGTTCATTATCCGCTGCAAAGTGCTCCGAGATCCTCGGATCAAAGGTGCCGTCACAGCGTCGAGCCTGATTATTATTGATTATCCGTTTCAAGCCAGGTCCCAAACGAAGCCAGCGAGCCCTGAACGCAGAGGAGCCGAGGGAGGGCCCAGCAATCGACTGGCGATTTTTACTGCGGATGACCCGAGCCAGAGAGCAATTTCTGTTCATCCATCAAGGAAGATCCAGGCGTGAGCAAACAGCCAGGTCATGGGCATTCATTTTATTATTAAATCCTAAAGGGGCCGCGGCTCGTGCAGCTGGATGTAAGTGATCTTCGTGTTAAAAAGACGAGCTTTGAATTTAATTTTGCAGCCAGGCTGATAGACCTGAGGATGACTCAGCCAGAAGAACCAGCCAGGCCTTCTCTTCGGGGAGGAACAACACAGCCAGGAAGAGTCAGGGGCCAACTCCCAGCACAGCACAGCCCTCAGGTCCCTCCTGGAGCTCCCGTTGTCCCCACTGTTCTCTCCTGTCCTCCTGCACCGTGTGCCAGGGTGGTTCCCTCCCAGCCTGGGCTCACGTGGAGGCGACAGGCTCTGAGCTGTGCTGCCCAAGCGTAAGCAGAGGTGGAGTGAATTGCAACAGTGCTCTGCTGGTGTGAGCTGTCCCTGGAGCAGGGGCACACACTGCGCCACGTGTGGCTTCACTGTGCAGGGCTGTGCCACACACCATGCACACCACACCGTGCACGCTTGCTTTCTCAGCCAGAAACCCTTTTGCAGGGCACTGCTGCAAAAGTGTTTGGTCATTAATGTCATTTTTCTGATTGCAGTCAGACCTGGGCTCACAATCACCACCGGGGAAAAGCTGCTGGTGCCAGCCCAGGGGGTAGGGACAAGATGAATTCGCTCATGTAGGCTGCTTTCTGCACCGTTTACCAGCCCCACCCATGGTCCCCACTGTGCCAGGGAAGGGGACAGGCTCTGTGCCCCAGTCCTGCGGGACCAGCAGGGCAGGAGTCAGCAAGGAGGTGCTGAGGGCTAGAAGGATGCCCGTGCCAGCCAGCCATGAGGGAATGTCCCTGGAGGGGCTGCAAACGCTGCTGCAAGTCCCAGGACTGTGGGTGTGGGAGCTGAGTCCCCTCTCCTCGTGTTCCCCAGGGTGGCACGGAGCAGAGCACCCCGGGAGCAGAGCACAGCAGCCGCCTCTAATCCCTGGTGCCCGTCCTCGTCCTCCTCCTGCCCCCACAAGACTGGCTCCACTTTCCCCAGCAGGAGCCCAGGGAAAAAAAAAAAGGAGAGAGAGAGAGAAAGAGAGGAAGGGAGGGAAAGAGAAGCTAAAAATCTGTCTTCTTTAATTAATGAGGCAAGCCAGCCTGGAGAGCACGTTTGGGATCGCAGGCCCCCAGCCAGGGGCGAGCCAGCAGCCAGGGCCGGTGACATGGAGGAAGAGAGATGGGGGGAGCGTGGGGGGACACAGGCACGGCTTTTTATACTCTCCTGTTAACTGATCCACGGAGCTTTCCTGGCATCGGTTTCAAAGGTATCCCTTCACTAATCCGCCGGGCTGTTCCAGGATGGCGGTTTTGACCAGCAGGAAGGGGGAAGGGAGGGAGGAGAAACGGTCACAGGCAGACTGCACCTTTTCACAGCCCGCAGGAAAGAAAAGCAAGGGGGGGGGAAGGAGCAGAGTGTGGTGTGGGGCCGAGGAGGGGGGGATGCTGGTGCTCTGGGCTGGGAGCTGCACACGCAGCGTCGCGGCTGCTCGGCCACTGCTGCGGACTCTGTGCTGCGGGAGGAAACCAAACAGCACCTTCCAAATATAGCTCCCACCACGCATCTGCCCGCCCGGCACTGCGGGGATCCCAAACACGCCTCCGAACACGCCTTCCCCAGCGGGCTCGGCTGAATATAGGCTGACCCCCTCCCCACTGACCTGCCCTGGGGGGCCGAGCAGGATGGCTCCTGCTCCAGGGCGAGCGCCGTGGGGCACCCACCCGAATTCCCCGCAGGGCACACCTCCCACCCCGAGGGAGGGCGAGCTGGCAGCCGTGCAGTGCACAGGCACGCCGGGGGCAGGCAGGGGGAAGGTGGCCCTGTGGCATCTGTCCTTCGGGAAGGGCTGTGTGGGTGTCACTGGGCCGTGTGAGGCGGGGATGGAGCAGACACACCAGTTCTCACATGGAAGTAGTCCCTCTGGACCTGATCACCGGGGGACCAGACACTGCCTACCATTACAAAGGCCAGGGGACTTCTGTAGCCGTAGTTCTTGCTGCTCTGTTGTTGTTTTAATTTAAAAATGCAGCCCCAGAGAGAGCCTGCTGCGTGCTGTGGGGACTCTCCAGCCAGGTCCAGTCTTCCCCAGCAGCTCCCCAGCATTCCAGAATCGTTTCCCCACCCAGCCCTATGAGCTACTGCCCCTCTACTTCAGCACCTTCTCATCCCAGGGCAGGGATGCTGGGCTGACCCTGGCTCTGCTGTGCCCGTCACCAGTGGACATCAGCACCCGTGGCCTCCAGGGTGGGCCACCATGAAGGACAGCAGCACTTTCACAGGACAGAGAGGAGAGTGCAAGCTCAGCAAGAAACCATTTGCAGGGCACCACTGCAGGCAGCAAAAGTGTTTGGTCATTAATGCCATTTTTCTAATTGCAGTCAGACCTGGGCACAGAGTCACCACTGGGGGAAAGCTGCTGGTGGTGCTGGCCTAGAGGGTAGGGACAAGATGAATTTGCTTATGAGCTTTTCCTCCTGTTTTTTTTTCCAAGGGTTAGTGGTTAAAAAGCTCAGTCTGTGTGACACAGAGAGCTGTGCTGAGACAGATCTCGCACCACAGCTCTGATTTCTCTGCCAGTTTGCTAAACCTCATGTCCTGATGTGTAAGATTTGGGCAAAGTCAGGTAAAACCCTCAGTCTCCCTGTGTCTCTGAAGTAGCTGTGCTAGCTTGAAAACCAGATGTATTCTGCTCTTCAGCACAACTACCTAGTTTAGTCTCAAAATGGCTACAAAATTCCCCTTCAGTATAGGAAAAATGTCAATCCTCCATTCAATAATATTTTTACAGCTTCTTGGTTCCCAACAAACTCCCTGACACAAACAGTGTCGGTTTTGCATCATTTTTGAAAGGTCCCTTTTTGAGTGAAGGACCAAGCTTTCTGCGTATACGAAAAAAACAAAACAAAACAAAACAAAACAAAACAAGCCCTCCTGCACAGCCTAACAAAAATCACATGGTGCTATTTGGTGTTGAGGACTGCTCTGGCTTCCTGGGCTTTTTTGGTCCCTCCAGACCTGGCCCACCACATGGACACTTCTCCTTGAGGGGTGCTGGGAGGAGGGTGTAGCCTCATGCACAGTCCCATCTCCCAGGGTGGAGTTTGCTCACCCATCCTTATGTCTACTGGAAGGGGGGAATGGTTCCCCCCACACCTGTCCCTTCCTGGGAGCCCCTAAGGAGAGAGGAAAATCCTCTTTCCTGCTAAGCTCAGCCTCTGATGCCCCCAGGTTCCAAGGTACTGAGGAGGAAGCTGCTGCACACTGCTGTGCAGAAAGTGCATTGAGGAAGATGGTGGGAAAGGAGCTGGGAAGGGGGGCATCACCTGATCCAGTTTTATACCAGAGTGTTGGACATGTGAAGACTCAGTCTCACATCCTCCAGGCGGGGAGGTTTGGGTGGCTGCTGCCTCTGAACAGGAATGCCATGGCAGTATCCTGTGCATAGCCAGCATGGAGACCTGACTGACACACCACATTCCTCCCTGACCTTTGTCCATGGGCTCATTAAAATAATTGATCCGAGCCATGACAGTCACACAAGGACCCCATGCTTGTCACATCACCTCCTGGGTGGCTCCTTCCCTTCCCACCGCTCTGGCCAGATCCAAGTTTCTTTTTGCCAGACCTTCCCTTGCCCTGTGTCCCCTCGGGGCCGCAGCAGAGCCGTGTCCCAAACGCCCCAGGATCAGCAGCAGGCTGGGTTGGCTCAGGGGGCTGGGGAAGGTGTCTCGATGCTGCCCACGGGGAGATCCAGCCGGTTGTTTTGCCGGCTTTATCTCCAGAGTGTTAATTATTCCAGCCCCAGGTGGCATTGTCCCTCACTATTACACGGTTGACCTGTATCTAATCCGTCATCATCTGAAACCCTCTGCCCCGTCCTGGCATCCCCGTTCGCCCCGAATCCCCCCAGCCTCCGTGTGCTTTATTACTCCTGCGTAAACCAAGTTACAGTCACAGGACAGAATCAAAGAAAAGCTCCTTAATTTCCATCCGGCAGAGCCCGGTGAATCTGGAGCCCCCTGGGGTGGCTGAATCCCGGCCAGGCAGGAGCTCAGAGCCCGCCGGCGGTGGCGGAGGGTCCCTGTCATCCCGCCCTCCTTACCCCCGGCTGCGAGAGGAGATGTCTCTCGGCTCAGCCTGTCTTTCGGGTTGCTCCCCACTGCGAGAGCCGCACAAAGGAGCCCTCCCCGCTGGTGTCCAGGCCAGCAGCATCTCCAGCGCATGACTTGTAACCCGCCGAGCTGGTCCTTCACACGCCGTGAATGATAACAGGGAGCTGCAGCCCATTGTCTGCGGCCCTTGCGCCGGTTTGTCAAGTTTGCGGTTGCATTTTAATCCTGACGCCTTTTCAAAGCCCAGCTGCGCATTGTGTGGGCGCAGGAATTCTTGACTTGCAAATCCCCCAGCATTAAATTCAACCTTCTGGGGCTGTGGTGATGGTCCGCACAGTGAATGGGGGGCGGGGGGGAAGCTCCTGCCCCCTGCCATGAATAACAAGCAGATGAGAAGCAGCGGAGTACAGCGGAGGGGCTGGAGGAGCCTGGTGCAGCCAAGGTGACAGCAGTGGGGACCCCGAGGCTGGTACGGTACGGGATTTGTACGCAGACATGGCCAGCTTGCCAGCTCCCCTCACCCCTTCCTGCCACGCTCGGTTTGGTGCCCAGAGCCGTTAAAGACCATATGTGATCCCCAGGAAAGAGGTTTCAAGCGTCCCTCGGTGTCAGATCGCAGGGACAGTCCTCAGAGCTGAGCCAGAGGGAGGGAAATGGGAATCACAGAATCACAGAACTTAGAAACATAGACCTTAAGGCTCATCTCATTCCAACCCCCTGTCATGGGCAGGGACACCTTCCACTAGCCCAGGTGGCTCCAACCCCATCCAACCTGGCCTTGGACACTTCCAGGGATGGGGCAGCCACAGCTTCTCTGGGCAACCTGTGCCAGGGCCTCACCATCCTCACAGGGAACAATTTCTTCCCAATATCCCATCTAACCCTGCCCTCTGTCAGTTTGTAAACTGACATCCTTGGGGGTCATTCCCCCAAGGATGGGTATGGGACAGCAAAATCCTTCTGGTGCTGCAGTGCCAGCTGATGGGTCATGCAGGCAGATTTAGCCTTGGCCTGCCTGTCTGGATGTGCTCCAGGGCTTGGGGAGCCATCCTGCAGGCTGGAGGTGTGGACACTGCATACACAGAGTAGGGGTCTGCCGGGTGGGGGGGTCCAGCTGCAATGGTCCCATCCTGTGCTTAATTCAAGCCCTTCTCCTGCTCTGCATGGAGAACAATAGGCAGACTGTGTGCGGGGACATGGGCCTGCTGCCCCGCTCTCCTACGGGCTGGCTGAACTATCCTCCGACCAGTCAGGCAAGTTTTCAATGCAGTGGAGTTGGGGTTTTCATTTAAAAAAAAAAACAAAAAAACCCAAAAACCAACAACAAAAAACCACACAACAAAAAACCACACATTTGTCAAAGCTGAAACATTTCAGGGAGCTGTATCGTTTGGGCAGATTTTTGCCAAAAGCCAGGCAGACTTAAGATGGCAGTCTGCCCGATTTCCTAACCCTTTTCCTAGCAGGCAGCCTCAAAAACCAGGTTCCCAGGATGCCTCCAGGCTGCCAGGGCTCGCAGCTTCCCGGCCCTGTGCTTCCCAGGAGGCAGCAGGAACCGAACCGCCTCTCCCTGCTCCGGTGGGAGGACATCGACTCCAGGCACTGCTTTGCACTGGACCCTGCACTGCAGGAATCCCACGCCTCACCCCACGTCTCTTGTCTCTTCCCTGACGTCTCTTGTCTGCTGGAAGCGGCCCCAGCAACCCTCCGGAGCCGGGGCAGCGCGGGAAGTGTCAACTGACAGCTCTGCTTTGTTTCAGGGGGAAAAAAGAGTAACACAATCCCTTCTCATCTTCTCTGGTGGCCTCGCTTAACTTCTCAGTGCCTCGGTTTGCCAGGTTCTGGGATCTTAAAGCCCTGTAAAAGACTCGGAGATCCTGGCACTCTGGGGAGGAAGGTAAGAATTAAAACAGGAGGAACAACTGGCTCCCAGACCCCTCCACCACCTCCTGGCCCAGCACTGTCCCTTCCCCTCCTCTTTGCACGCTATCATGTGCATGTGATTTCTCTGCACATCTCACTATGCTCTCCCTGTCCTGCTTTCCTTCTCTCCAAGGCCCAGGAATGCTGCAGCTATCCCTGCTTCTGCCAGGCTTCCCTCACTTGTTTCCCTGCCCTTGCTCTGCTCTATGCAAGAGGCTGTGCCTCTCTCTCGGACAAGGTGGATTCCTTCCTTGTGTCCCTGAGCTTTCTTCACCCGGGGAGAGCCCCTGGCTCTGGACACAGACCATAGTCAGGCTCAGCAGATCATGGGAGCGGGGACCACTCACTGGAAGCCTGGAAAATGCAGGAATACAAATCCTGCAGAAGGAAAAAAGTCTTTAGGTTCCCCAGGACACTGGCCAGGAAGCAAGACCTTGAGCCCAGCCATGCTGTCCCAGTGAGGAGCTGCCCACTGCCTGTTGGCTGTGCAGCACTTGGAGTGACGTCTGTCCCCAGAGCATCTCTCTCCACTCAGCAGAATTCCCCACACCAACCGGAGAGAGAATTATCTCCTGTTTGTTTGCCCTGGTTTGTTTTTACCAAAACTGTGCTGCTGGCTGTTTATCACTTCATTTTCCTCCAGGAGATGAGGCAAGTGAAAGAGATCAGCCAGAATAAAACACGACCTTTATGGGCTCTGCTGTGGGCTTGGACTTTCCACCTACTGCCTCGATGTACCAATGGGGTCTGAGATGAGCAGATGCCAGGTGCCATGTTTGGTGCTGGCAGAGGAGCAGCATATGTAGCTCTGAGCTCAGGCCCACGGGATACTCCCCAGCGTGTGCTCATGACACCCACCCAGAGAGTTTTTGTGCCACAGCTCAAGTCACTTCCTCACACCCTGCAAATTCCTCCTCCTGGTGCCCGTCCCCCCCTCGGTGAATCTCAGCAGAGGAGGGCTGAGTGCTTGTGAGGGAACATCACACACACAAGACACCATTTCTGGGTTGCTGTGAAGACCCAGGCGTGCAGGGACTCACTCCCTGGCATTGCTCAGTCCCCAAATGGACTAATGTGTGCAGTATCCTAGGCATCCCTTGGGAACTGAGAGACTTTTCTCCCCGGATGTGCTCAGGACACAAAGGCAGAGTCTGCACTGAGACACAAAACACAGCCACGTGAAAGATGCTCTTATTGGGGTGCCCACAGCACCCAGCCCATTCCCACTCCTGCCTCTCCACTCAGCTCTACAGCCCATCCTGGGACCTGCCCCAGGCTCGGGTGGACCTGACTGGCTTCCAGCCAGGTCATCACCAGCCTGGGCTCCAAGCACAGCTCAGGTCTTTGCTGTTGGGAGTTGTTTGGAGCAGGCTGGCTCACCCAGCTCTCCAGCCAAGCCCTGCTCTCTCCCCAGGCCACCACACACTGTCCAGCCCTCCTGTGGGCTCCTCCTGTGTCACCCGTGTGCACAGCCACCCCCCTCCCCATCTGGGTTTTTGGGGACAACTTGTGGTGAGGGGTCTGGCTTGGGGGTAGAAGTGATATCTCAAGGGGAGGCTGAGGAAGGCAGAGCTTGTACCGCAAAATGCTCTCACCACCACTCTGCCCACCCAACACTGAATGCCAGCTGGGCCATTGGTCATTCTGGGGTGCTGCTGAGCCTCCAGGGTGTCCTGCCCCTCCTGCTCAGGGATTCACACCCAGTGCTCTCACAGCATTCTCTCCATCCTCCTCTAGACTCAGCCTATCTCTCCTTCCCTGTTCTCAGAGAGAGGGTGAGGCTCTCTCCAGTGTCACTGTTATTGCCTTGAGCCCCAAGATGTTCTGTCCAGTGATTCCTTGGACTTGTCATCCTTTGGAAGCACAGTGTGTATAAGTACACCTCTTCCAAATGGTCCTGAGAGGGGTCAGGGGGTACCTCTGTCCTGCCTTGTGGGTGACTCACATAGGAACTGAACACTCATTGTATTTACCACAGTCTCTAGCTGTGGAAAGATCTTTTCTGACCTGTTTCTGAACAAAATCCAAAGCGTTTTGACCCATGGATGCATCCTGAGTTTTGAAGGTATTTACTGAGCAGCAGTGGGCATCGAAGATGTGACAATGGACCAGGGAAAGAGTGTCCTGGTGGGGGTATCTCTAAGGGAAGATGGGAAAAGATCCCTCCTGGCTGCCACTCTTCACTCCTCACCTGAAGGTCAGCCTGGAGAGAGGTCCCTGATCACCCGAGCGTTTGGGCACAGCTCCAGAGGATGCTCTGGCACTGCCTGCCTTTCCCAGCATCTGCCCATTGTGCTGGTGGCTTCTGGGCCACTAAAGACCTGAGCCACAGACCCAAAGGGCAGCTGTGGGGACCTGTGTGAATGGGGACAGCGAAGGGGACAGTTTTGAGCTTCTGTGAGAACAAAGCCTTTTTCAATGCTATCTTTGGCCTCTGCGTTTGGGTGAAGGTCCTGAGCTTCAAAATCTCTTGAAGCACCAAGAAAGGTGCCCTCCACCCCCACCAGCACCCAGGCACGATCAGATCAGGTGGGTTTGGGTCATAACTAAAGAATTCCCCTTCAAGACCCAGGAGAGCCTTAGGGCACGCACAGGGAAGCAGCAGGGCACATGGGAAGGCAAGCAGCTCCCTGAGGGCGTTTAAGAACACCCTGGGAGAGGAGTGGGGCTGGGAGGTAGCCTGGAAGCTGCCCCACAGCCTGCCTCCCTGTGCTGAGTCCCTGGCAGGTAGTGACAGAAACCGAGCAGGTTTGCTCACAGTGACATTTTGGAGGATGCCTCCTGAAGATGAGTCAGGCTGTGCCTGCTGCGGAAAAACAGTGATGCAGAGTCTTGTGGGACAGTTTTAGTGGCTGTGGAGGAGGCAGGCTCACCTGAGCCAGCCTCACTGCGCTGGTCCTTGGGATCTGCCTACCACAGATACAGCCACTGGCTCCTCCAAGGGCACCCTGAACACCCTTCCCTTTCTTCCACACAGTCGTTAAGGCTCTTGGAAACTCCTGCAGCAGCTAGAACCGAGGTGTCCTTTCAGTGAGGTGCCCACCCAGAGGTGTCTCACGTACTTCTGCCTGCAGCATTCCCATCCCATCCTGTCCCTGTTGCTAAGGTGCTCAGCAATGCCTGCTGCTGACACGAGACCCTGGATACTGCCTATCACATTTCCCGTGAGCAGCAGAGAGCAATGAAAACAGAGATCAGAGAGCCGAGGAGAGGAGCTCAGCCTGCTAATTACAGTGGGAAAGCAACATTCAGCACCTGCTGCTGGCAGTTCAGTGCTCCTGCCAGGGGCTGTACAGCAAAACAGGTTTGGTCGGTGGTGAGACAGGGCAGCAAAACAGGATCCAGGAGGGCCAGGAGTGGAGGGGGAAAAGTTAGTTTTACAAGGAAGGAATAAGACAAACTGGTGGGATTAGGGGTTGGGTGAGCACATCCATGATCCTGCTGGTCCAGAACTGCCCCCTCCAGATGGATTGGGTCTGCAGAGAGGCGAGTTGTCTTGATCATCACCCTTCTGTCGTGTCTGTGCTCATCTCTGTGCAAATCACAATGTTTTCTTCCTCCTGCCGCCCTGCCAGGGTGATTTGTGTCAGCAGGGTCTCTGGCCAAGGTGATTGCAGCAGCCTATTTTTGGGACTGCCCTTGAGAGTTGCAAGCCAGGAAGGTGGAGCCCAGCTGTTCCCGGTGTCCATGCCCTGGGGAGGCACTAACACCTGCAGTCCGTGCTGGCTGCTCTCCAGTGCCACGCTAATTGCTCCAGGGTCGTTAAATAATACAGCGACGCTGAAGGGGCTGCCTGCTGGCTCTCCCGGTCCCCGGGAGGAGACAGAATGGCTCAGCTGGGGGCCACTTCAGGCTGCAGGAGATGGGAACACCTCCATTCAGGCCCTGGGGTTTTGGCTCCAAAGGTGCTTTCGGACTCTGCTTGGTTGCTGGATGCCCGCTGACTCCCTGGGATATTTAATTTGGTTCTGGAGATCAGCAAGGGGCTTGTAGATCCTCATTGTTTTGAGGCCATTTTAGGTACAGAGAAGGATTTAAGGGACAGGTCTGCACCTGTATGCAGATGTATGTACATCCTATATTGACCATGGAGATTTATTTATCTCACCTTACAACTCCAGGTATCATCCCCAGGTGCTGTCCACCCCCCAAAGCTGCCACAGTTCATCTGAACACAGCAGGGATCCATCTGAAAAGCTTGTTCCTGGTCCTCCCTTGATTGTCCTTTTCCAGCTGTGGCTGCCCTATCCCTGGAAGTGTTCAAGGCCAGCTTGGATGGGGCTTGGAGCAACCTGGGATAGTGAAAGGTGTCCCTGCCCATGGCAGGGGGTGGAGTGAGATGGTCTCTAAGATCCCTTCCAAGCCAAACTGTTCTGTGATCTGTTGACTTACAACACCACGAAATGAAGGCAGAGACCTGGCTGGAAGCATGCTGAACAACACACAGCTTTGCCTTCCAGACCTGCCCATTCAAAGAACCCAATCAGTCCTTCTTGGCGTGGGTGTCACTGCAGGACCCAGGCTGACGGTGCCACATGGGCTTCCACTTCTTTCTGTGTGCTGCTGCACCTCAGGGGCTGCAATTTGCCCTGCCTGAGCACGGTGGTACTGCCAGCCCAAAGACCCATCCTGCCCAGGCCATGTGTCCAACAGTGGTTGGAGGGGAAGGATATCCCCTATACATCCTTCCCTACGACATAAGAAGAAGACAAACATACAGTACTTCCCACAGCACTTTCCCAGCCCCTCTCTGGTCTTCCTGAGCCAGAAGCCATCTGCAGAGTACATGCTTTTCCATGGATTTCTCTTCCATGATCTTGCATTGACACTAATGCTTTGATGCCCTTTATTAAGGAGTTCCACAGCACCACAGCACGTTCCCTGAAAAATTACTTCCATCCATCTGCTTCAACTCACTGACTTTGCCTCATGCCCCTGCTTCTCAACTGGGAGTGAGAATGAGCCATCCCTGTTCACATTCCCTGTGCTGCTCATCTTTTCCTGGATCTCTCAGCCACCCTGCAGGAATCTCTTCCTGCTCCGCCTGAGAGGTAGCTGCAGTTCAGTGGTGTGGGTAAGAAATGCTGTGGCCTGCAGAGTCGCCTGAGTAAAGCTGTAGTCTTGTGATACCCTCCAAATATTGCTGGATTTATCTTTCCAACACACCTGCCAAGCTAAGAAATCCTGTTACCCCTCTTCCAGTGAGGCACAGCACCGCCAGGTATCAAGCACTCCCCTGATGCAAAACAAGGAGCTGGAAACCAGGTGCTGAGCCTACACATCCTTGTTCCCACCTGAGAGGTGCTCTGCTAAGCAAACCAGCTAAACCAAGGTTAACTAAGCACCTGGCTTAACTCAGTACCCAACAAGCTGACCAAAAACTTGTCATTACGTTGACCAACCCACCAACTCTGCACTTCGAGCATCTCCTGGGGTTGTCATCCAGCTCAAATGCCGGCAAAAAGCTGGAGAGAGAGAGAGAGACACCGCATTTCCCAGACAAAGGGAAGGAGGGGAGGGAGCAGCTGAGCCGGTGGAACTGTTTGTGCAGCCATAATCACACCGTAAAGCACAGCAACAGCACCTGGAAAACAGCCCTTGTGTAGCCTGGCAAAGAGGCCCCGGTGACCAGAACAGCTCAGCGTGGAGCTGCCTTTTTGGGGGGACTCACTGCCCTGCCTGGCAGGTGCTCACACACAGGCTGCCCACGGGGGCAGTGCTTTGATCATTTTTGGACATGGGAGAATTGCTACCCCCAGGTTTTAATGTCTGTTTACATCCATTAATTTTTTTTTTTTTTTTAAAAAGAGGAAGGCCAGTGTATTTTGGCAGTTTGAAAAGGCCCCACCCAATGGAAACAGAAGGGAGCAGAGGATGGGGAAGGTCAGGAGGGATCCCAGCTCTGCCTGGAGCATCTGGCACTCCCTGCCCCATGACTGTGATGTGTGTGCCCTCCAGCTGTGCCCTGTGGGCCCTCCAGCTGTGCCACCTCCCTCTGCCCATGTTTCCCTTGCCAGGATTCCTCCTGCTGACCCCTCTGTGGGACCAGAAGCACCATCACTGTCGGGGTACAGCAAAGACACTCAGGGCTCAGCTCTGGGACACTGGCAGGGAGCAGGAATCCAAGGACAGGAACGGGAGAGTGTGGGGCCAGACCCTATAACCCACTGAGCCAGGCCATGCACCTCCACACTGTGTGTAGTCCAGGTGGGCACTGGGGCACACAGAGATGCTCAAATCTGTCACCAGGACAGAACTTGCCATCCCTGGCATTCAGAGATGCTCAAGTGCCATTCTGGGAGGCACAAGCAGGGACTGGGAGGAGCCCGTGAACTGAATCAAGTGGGAGAAACAAGCCAGGCTGTGCCTTTCTCTCAGCCCTGTCCCCCACACACGCTGCAAATGAGAGCTGCAAAGACCTCTGTTCTCTGTGCTGGCCTCTCCCCCTGCTCCCACTCTCAGCAGCTCAGCCCTGCATCCAGGTTTACATATAAATAAAGAGCGAGTGTGAAATCCACCCTGGGGTCTCTCCTGACTCCCACTTGGCTCCCTAATTGGAAAGTCTGCCAGCAGGAGATACTGCAATGAGCTAAGGCAGAAACAAACTCCCTTTATCCCAGGCAGAGATGACGACTGGGGTTGGATCCCCAGCCCAAACCACACCAGCTGGGAAGGACTCAGAGCAGGTTTGCACATGTTCTCGTTCTCCATCAGGCTCTGGGGGCTTCACTGCCCTGCTGTGCCCAGAGAAAAGGGACAGGGATGTATCAGAGAGCATCCTGCAGCAGCTCATCCTGCTGGGAAAGGGCTGGTCTAGCACTTTGCAATCCCTGACCATTTGATGCCAATAGGGAGGGACGTTAGGACAGGGGCGTGATCTCTGTGCAGCACTGGGGAGGTGTGTTGTTCAAACACCTGCATCTTCAAAGACACCCGATTCTGAGGTTCCCCTACCTTCCCAGTGCTCAGGAGAGGGGTTTTCCCAGTGCACACACAGCTCCCACCACAACGCTGCTGACCTGCAGGAAAACCCTCTCCTTTTGGTAATTCAGCCTAAAGGAATCAGGAGTCAGACTCTTCACCTCCTTTCTGGAGGGGGAAACTGATCCTCACACCTTGTGGCCTCTCTTGCTGTCCCCCAAGCCCCCTATAGCACATGTTTGTCATCACCTTCCATGGAGGCAAAGTGCCCACACATCCCCAGGCTACGTGGCACCTCCAACACACCAATCAACAGCCAAGAGCCACCTGGCACTTGGAATGACACCGAGGAAACCTTCTCCACCAACCCCCCATTGATTTTTTTGCTGCCTCCTCTAGTTTTTGGAGGCCTCGGAGGCTCAAACCTTGCCTCCAGTACAGCTGCTTCAAAACCAACAATGATCTCAGTACAAGCAGATCAATGTCCCAGAGCTTTATGTTTTCAGAGAATATAGCAGAGATCTTCCCTCTAACACCGTGCCCAGTGTCCAGGGAGTGTGTTATCCACAGTAGGATGCCATGTTCACCTGGAATCAGGGATTAAGTGAGGCACAGGTTCATTCTCTTTAGGTCTGGCATCACCCGACCTCGATGAGCTCAATAGGTAAGCAGGAAGGGAAGAAGCCCAGGGAGGGAAGAGGAATAAAGTGTGGTTAAATATGTTAAACCAAGGATGGAGTCAAAACAGGTATCCTGAGCTGCTGAGCACTGTTGTTGGGCAGAACCAATCTACCCCAGTGAAGGGCAGAGCAGAGATGATGCTTTCTCTTTGATAGTTCATCACATGTAGGACCCAGATAACTGGGAAGTTAAACTTCTTCAAACAGAAATTTCCATTTCTGGCCAGTTCTCTAAAGTGAAAACTATCCTGACCTATGAAATACTGTTTTATTACCCATGTTGTCTGTATGAATTAAAGCCTCTACTGATGCAGCAAACGGTTTATGCCAAAACACCACCAAAATCAATAAATTCAGTGCTTTGATCATGACATTTGGAGAGAGAACCAAAGTGGTGCAGACTCACAGACATCTCCTATACACATAAACATCGTTCCTATGGCCTTTGGAGAGTTTCTGTGATCATTCCCATGATTTGCCCTCTAAGACCAGACAGACCCTTGCAAAGGCACCGTTATGTCCGTACCTTTTTCCTGGTGAGATTCTGCCAGCTGAGTGCTGCAGACTCTTCCTTCTACTAATCCTACCTCCTGGAGGCACTTAGCAACTAATCTGGATTACCTATTTCTACTGTTCCATGGCAAAAGAAACCTCATTGTTTCAAGTCCTGTGGGCTCACTCCGAGCCAGTGGCCCATGGGAACATCCCCTTGTCTTCCTAATTTGATTTAAGTTGCTCCTTTGCCAAGACCCCTCAAGTCTCACGTGGATTTAAGTGGGCCATTGCACAGGCTCCAAACACATCTCTAGCCAGGGACATTATCCTGCTGTAGCAAACACTCAGACCTGGGCTTGCAGCAGCAGGATTATCACTATTTAGCAGTGGCTTGTTAACAGATGCCTAAGGAAATACAGACAGCACAACGCTGACCCACAGCATGGAGCTGGAAACACCTTCCTGGTCTGATCTAGACAGGAGTTTTCTACTTCAGAGCATCCCTTGTCAGGTTTTAACCAGCCCATGTCACTGCAGGTCAGAGAATTCAAACAGGCAAAGTCCAGCTGACTTCCCCAAACACTGGAGCAAACCTTGGGCTCCAATCATCCCCAGAAACAATCAGCTGGAGTTGAGTCCCAGAATTTTGTAAGCCAAGTGGGCCCAAGCTTCTGCACACAAAAGCCCCAGGGTCTGCCAGTCTTGGAGCTATTTTCCCAGCCTCCTCCAGATCCGTGCCTGTGACTGTCATTTGTGAGGTGGGATGTGCAGCCCTGCCCACAGCACTCTGTGCAAGGTCATGGTGACACCCCCCGCCTGTCTAACGCCTTTGTGAAACTTCTGACATCCTTCTCTGCGGTCTCTTCCATGAAGCCTCTCATTTTTATTCACCTTTTTGGTCACAGCTGGGCTTTCAAGCAGAGGTCCTCATTGGGTTGTCACAAAATAACCCGATTCCTGGGAGGTGACAGCCAATTTAGGAGCCCTCTGTGTAGAGAGTGGCTTTACAGAGGCTCAGGATGGGCTCTGCCTCACCTTTATTTGCAGCACGGGTTCTGATCTGCCCCATACAGTGCTGAGCTCAGCTGTGTGATCCAGGCCTGCAGTGCCTCTCTCTCCAATCAGCCTGGCCACCCCCCTGAACCCAGCCCTCACAAGTTTGGAGCAAATTAACAGGACGTGGTCTCTCTCCGGATGTCTCTCTACGCTCCTTCACGTGTATCCCCTCGGTGCACACAAGACTTTTCACACAGATGCCACAGAGTGTCATGTAGGAGGATTATTCCCAGGAAATCTCATTTCTCACTTCCACTCACACATCCTGGTGGCCCCTTCTAAGGACAGCAAAAGGCCCAGCCCAGGAGCCTCCCCAAAGACCTCGGAGGAGTGTGGCAGATCTTTTAGCCCAATTACACTAGGCCAGTGTAAGAATTCATTCCACATACTGCTCTTGGGAAGGAGCAGCCCGGCTTGGCAGCCAGGGCTGACCTGCTCCAGAAGGAAGGATGCTGGTAGCTGTACCTAAAGCCATCAGCTTGTTCACTCAGCCAGGAAAGGCAAAGGCACCAGCTTGTCCCCAGCAGCAGCATCATGCTGGTCATGGTGCCGGATGGCAGCTCCCAGGAAAACCAGTTCAGGTGGGCTTGTCGTGTTTGCAAGAGCTCAAAGCTGGTTGTCACAAAAGCTTTTTCACTTGCTTGTTGATCCACTCCTCCCTTCCCAGGCACCCTCCAGCTGCCACTGGTTCATACATGGCTCCAGAGTTGCTGAGCCCTTGCCTGTCCTGGTGAGTCAGCACCACCACAGAGGGGAGCCTGGATTGTTCCAACCCTTCCAGACACTGCACCAGGATCCATCCAGCTATTCTGGGCTCTGCCCTGACTATTTCTGCTTTAGTGCCTCCTGCAGGGGGGCAGGCAGTGAATCTGGATAGCTGGGGGACAATTATCTCCACCCTACATGGGTGAATGAAATCTCTGGTGGTGGGGCAGCACCTCACTGCAGACCTGGGTATTCCTGGGATCTTTATCAGAGCAGCTAGGGAGTCGGTGAGGAAATGTTCATCCCTTTAGCACTGCCCCCAGGGGGTTTCCAGGTGGTAGCTGAAGGCATCAAGCTGGTCTCCTTCCCTGTGAGCAGGGCAGCCAGCTCCTCTGGGCAGGAACTTCTCCCTCCTGGCCACCCCATGGAAGAGCTGACTCAGCTAAAATTAGATTTTCTAAATACCTCTCCCTGTAGCCCCAGAGCCACTTCTGAGGGCTGGCACTTGCTAAGGCAGCCAACCCACTGTCCCACAGCAGAGGGAAGATCCACATTCCTCCTTGCCCCCCGCAGCACATCCCACCCTGGCCTCCACATACCTCTGGCCCTGCCTGGCCTGCAAATAAACAGGACAAAGCTGCCCAGGACAGTGTCCACCAACATGATAATCTTGCTCTTGTGGAGCAAAACCCCAGCCTGTCTGCGTGGTGGGGGAGAACCAGCTGGGACCGCTGCCTCCCCTCCTCATTCCAGCACCCAGGATTGCAGCCCCAGGCGGATTCTCTCCTTGCTGGATAACTTACACGTAGCTTCCCTGCTCCATATACTCAGCTGTTCCTCTGATATGGTGCCAGTCTCAACACATGGAATCCAGGCCTTCAAAAATCTTCCATAAGCTCGAGCAACTTTACATTAGCACACTGTCGACGATCCCGAAGCCTACAGGCTCAGACCGGCAAACCTTCCATGAAATATCCAGCAAAGTAATGGTAACTCTGCATGAAGCAGAATGAAACGATGGAGTTGTCCATCTTTCCAGCCACCGCATTTCTCCTGTCTGGAAAAAAAAATAAAATTGTAATTTAACGGTAGCGTTAAATTCAGTGCCACCTGTTGTATTCCTGTGTCACCGGGACCTGGAAGGGATGTTTTTCCTCGCAGCTTTCCATGCTATTTGCGAGGATACAGGTCCTAATTGCAGCTCTGCTATGTGAATATTTCCAGGAATTCCCATCAGACCATTCAACACCAATCCTTGGTTTCTGGGAGTTTCCCTTCTCTTACGAAACTTTTGCCGTTCTTCTCCCAGGGCAAGTGAAAAATACAGAGTGGAGAGGGGAGATAAGAGCATTAAATGTCTTGAACCAATTGGTCAATGAACAAATTTCTGTGATATTTTGCATATTGGGATTATTCACCCCCAGTTACTAATTCCTCCTTTCTCTTCATTATGAAGCCGCATTTGCTCCCTTCAAGACCACTTTCCACCCCAACCCTTTCTCAAACTCCTGCCCTACAGTCCACAAGCAAATCTGGAAAACCAACCCTGCTCTTCAGGAGCTGATGGAGGAGAGCTGGAGGAAGACCTGGATGCAGGTCAGTGTGGCAAGAGATGCTCCCTCCCCTTCTGTCCCTTCTCCAGGCTCCTGACAAGCAGCTGAGTGATGAAGGCTCGCAGCCTGACCCCAGTCAGCTGTCAGCAGGGTGACGAGGTTTTCATTCAGCATCTCCTGGGCAAGCCAACACCCCTGTACCCCTTGGGACAGCACTGACCACTGGGTCTTGCAACTCTGGGGAAGGTTCTCTCTGCCCAACAGGATGGGGCTGCTTGAGGTGCTCAGCACCACCACAGTCTGGTCCAGCTCAGAGATGTCACCAGACCACCAGAAATGCCTTAAGCTCAGCTGTGGGCTGATCCACTTGGCTGGCTCCCCTTATTTCGCAACAGACAGCTTCCAGCATCCCAGTGCCTCTACTCCCAGCAGATTTGCTCCCTGCTGCTTGTCCCACTGCTGGTGGATGTTTGCAGATGGCTCATCCCACCTTTGCCCTTCCCAGCCCACCTGGAGTCCCTTTTCTCCTGCCTCTGTCCAGACATCAGCACCGCCTGTGCCATCCCCAGCGCGCTCTGTGGGATAGCCTTGAGCTTCCTGCTGCCTTTCACCATCTCCCCCCACAAAACCCTTGGCCTAAAGCCCCACGGGCCAGGTTGATCCTCTGGAGATATCTGCCAGCACAGCTTGCCTGGACTCCCTGGAGGCAGGTTTCCCACTGGGAGGAGGGAGATGCTCATCCTCTGTTTCCTCATGTCAGCACCCGCTGCCCTAATCCCTGGGTCGTGCTACATCTGCATCCCCTGAGCATCCCCAGGACATCCCTGGAGGTCCCCACCCCATTGCTCACAGCCCCCAAGGCCTCACATCCCACCCACTGGAGCACCACGGGGGAGGTCCCCACGTTTGTGGCTCTGCCTGGGGACAGCTGGCTTGTTCCTGTTCCAAACCCTTTCCCTGGAGCTGCCAGCCCAGCTGGGAATCCTAACCCCATCCCTCATGCCAGGCAGGGGGGTGGGACAGGGATACCACAGTGGGGAACCCCATCCTGCCCAGCACCAGGGGGGCTGAGGGCAGGCAGCAGGGGCTCAGATTTCGGTTTCTCTGCCCTTGGGAAGTCCACGCCGAGAGGACTGAGGAGCTGTTTGGACTCGCCTGCCTCTCCCCGCCTCTGCAGGAGGGCGTGGGTGAGATTCCGCTTGCCAAGAGAGCCCCATGGCTTGTCCTTCTTGGCTGTTTATGGCTCGGACCAGATCGGGTTTCTAAGCTCTTCCCAAGCCAGTAACTTTGGGTTTTTTTAAAAGAAAAAAAAAGTGCTGATTTTCTCCTCTTTCCTCCCCCTCCCTTCCTCCACCCTGCGATTTGTGGCCTGGCCTGAAGATGGTGAACGAGCAGCAGTGCTCCAGAGCACAGCCGGGGCTGAGCCACCTCTGTGTCCACCCAGGTCCCCCTGAAAACGCCCACGGACCCAGGCAGGCAGCGAGGAAGGGGCTCAGCATCCTCCTGCTGCAGCCTGTCAAGCAGCCTCCCTCTGGTGTCCTGTGTGATCTAACCTGGTCTCCCAAGAGAACACAACTCAGGAAAGGAGGGGGGCAATGCTGTGACCCTCTCAGCCCCCTAAAAGACGTTTTCTGCTCCCTGCTGAGTGGCAGGCTGGCAGCACCAGCCACCACGTGTTTCAGTCCCCCACTGCAAAAAGGGCTGGGAGCCCTTTCCCAGGGTGCTGTGGGGATGAATGCAGCAGATAGCGTGAGGTTCCCAGAGCAGGTAACGTCCCCCTAATTAAGATAAATACTAATTAAGTCTGGGACTTTCAAAGAAGCCCTGGGAGCAGACTCCAACTCCTGTTGAATTTCAATGGGAATGAGACACCTGACTCCAGAAAAACCCAGCCTCTGATACTAAGCTTAAATGGGCCCTTCTCTAACGTTGATATATTGCTGCTCTGTAACTTCCCGTATATCCGAGCACAACATCAATGTCCTGGAAATGCTAATAAGGAGCTTTAGGAGGGCAGCAGCGAACAGGCTCCAAGTCAGATGCCCGTGATCATCCTGTGCTATTAAACATTATGGACAAGCTTTGAGCAGAGCTTACCCATGTTGCACATGAAGCTCTGGCTGAGCCCCGGGTGCTTTGTGCATCCCTCCCTCCTCCTCCTCCTCTTCTTCCTCCTCCTTTCCAGCTGTGGAGAGCTTATGCTCCCTAGTCCCAGTCTTGTGCTCTCTGGGAGACCCTTACTGGAATGAGTGTGGCAAAGGGACTATGCACACCTGGGAGCTGGTCCCCATGGAGCTGTGCCTGCTGGGAACAGCATCCCAAAGACCACTGAAGGACAACAGTGGGGAGCAGACCCCCAGGCAGCCACAGAGGGATGGGAGGTTGCAGCAGATGGGGCTGCCCATCCTGTGCTCACACATCTTTACCTACCCTCCCTTGTCCAGCAGAAGGTGTGGATCACCCCTGCAAGGACCATGCCATGGGAGCTGTGCTGGGCGACCACCACAGCAGGAGCTGTTCGGAGGGAGGAGGGGGGCGTAACACTGGTGTGGTGATGGAAAAAAAAAGGAAAACACTTGGGATTTCCAGCGCTGGCAATCCAGGATCATGGGCCGGCAGTGCTGAGCTCGGGCAGTGGAACCATTTGGGAACGGCAGAACCATTTGGGAAGGCCAGACCGTGAGACCCCTCCGCGAGCCACCACGTGTCCAGCTGGCTCAGACCCAGCATTGTGACGGACTGGCCCTGGCCGGCCTGCTGCCAGCCCAGAGGTCTGACAAACACAACCTCTCTGTCCTCCGGCCCCGCTCGCCAGCGCCTGTTTCGAATTAGCATTTCCCCTGCCCCCACCGCCTGCCATTTGGGCAAATCCCTCAGCTGTCCGCCAGCAGCGCCGGGCGAGGGGACACCAACCCCGGGAGCCCCGTTTGCTTTCCAAGGACTTTCCCAAGTCCCCGGTACACTTTAGCAATTAGAGGGTTAAGTTTCCTCCCGGCCTCGCTGCATTAACTGGAAAGGAATGAAGTGTCAGGCATGTTCTCACCACAGCAGGCTGTTGGAAAGCAACTCCCTTCTCCACGCACACACACCTCCCACTGCTGCGACCAAATTATTTTCTATCCTCCAGAGACCCAGTATGCCAGACAAAATCTGCAGCATGACTCTGATTCATTGCAAAAGGATGCAGATGTAATATTCCCTTTTTTGCCGGGGCTTCTCGCACGCTAATTCACACGGCATCTCGGCGTTTCGAGTTTTACAGCTCTCCTGCTCTCTTTATTATTTTTTTTTTCGGAGGGCTCTGACGCCCCTCGCTGACCCTTGGCCCCACGTCCTTTCTCCCAGCACCACCAAAATAAAGACACTAAGCCTCCCATCTCCAGCGTGCAAATAGGCAGCTCTCCCCAATGTGCTAATTAGCCGAGTGTTTGGAAGTAAATAGGTAAGATTGGTGGTAATTTCCTGGCTGAAGGGGTAATTATTTGTTTCAAACAGGCTGCAAAATAACCCCCGTAAGGTGAGATAGGAAACTAAATTCAAAAGAGGTTTCCTATTCCCACTAAGCAGGATTGAAAACTGGTTTGAAATTCCTTTTTTTATTTATAGTACATGGTATCCATGGAAACCTACAGAGGAGGTCATGGTAGCTAGGCCTCCGTTTCACCCTGCTCAGGGGATTACCGTTGCACAGTGGTACGCAGCCGTGTAAGAAAGTAGATTCACAATTCCCCGCAAACAGCCCCCCCCTGCCAGCCCCCAGTCCCAGCCTTCCTGGAGGGCTGCAGGAGAGCTTTTGGGAGGCTCATAAATCTGCTCCGGGATGGGAAAGTGATGGGAACTGTGTCTCCAGCGTCCCCCAGAAGCAGGAGGCTGCCGGGAGCGCGCCGGCTCCCCGCGGTCCCCTGATGCGATGCGCCGCGGGACGGAGCCGCTCGCGGCGTGGCAGCGGGATCAGCGGGATGCTCTTCCCCTTGCCTGGGCTCTCATCCCTGCTCCAAACCCCGCACGAAGGGGAGGAGCACCACGGCCAACTTTTCACTGGGCTCAGCCAAGTGAGGAAAGCCCAAGAGCAGTCCAGATCCCAAATTCCCACAGGCAGGGCATCTTCTGCGTTCACCTTTCCCTGCTGTTCTCGGGAAAACCGTTGCTTTAGAGGAAGCGGGAAAAGCGTGGGGAAAGGGATGCCGCGGAAATGGCTGTGGGTTTTGGCCATGTCCCGGGGGCGTGGTGTTGGGCACTGCTCCCCTTGGTGATTCCAGCAGGGCAAAAAGGGCTGTTTCCCAACTTCGGGAACTATTTGGGCTCTTCCAGGTGCGAACCTTTTGCCGCTGCGGACAGGAGCGACTCCCTGTTCCAGTCTGGCTGTGTGTGATTTGGTGGCAGAGCACAATCATTGCCTTTCACGCTGTATGTAAACCCCAGTTCCAGCCCGTGGAGCGGCTGGTGCTCCACAAACCCTCGGCGCAGCCACGAGCGAGCGGTGCAGGAGTGGGTGCGCGCTGCCAGCTCGCTCCCCCGTGCTGGCAGGGCCACGGTGGCTGGATGTTCCCCGGGAAGGCAGAGGTGGAACGTGGAGCTGCTCCACGACCGTTTTCCACCCAGCCCAGCCTGTCTCCCAGACCCCCCACCGCCCCCTCCAGCTCCCCGCGCTCTGCCCCAGCCGCGCGCAGAGCGACATTACGCCTGTGACCTTCACTAATTCACTTTCCCTCTCCACGCCGCCTTCCCCCTGCTCGCAGAAAGACTCGCTTTTTCACACAGCATAAAAATAGCCTGTGCAAGGCGTTGCCAGAGGAAGCTGCGGGGCCAGCAGCGTGCAGGCAGGAGGAGGGACCGGCTGGTCCCTGGCCCCGCTCACCCCACCCCTCGCCCCGGCAGGGAGCTCCCAGACCAGCCTCCCACCACCCACATGCCCTTGGCCTCCTTAACATCTCAGCTTCTTCCTCCACCACTCCCTTGCTGGTCTCGATGTGGCGAAATCCAAACGGTGGAGGTCAGCAGCAGGGAAATGCTGCTTCATCAACCTTCCCCCTTAAACTGAATTTTTTTCCCCCTCAGTTTTGGGGAAATTGAAGGCTGAAAGCAGCAAATTTAGGTGAATTGTGAGGCGGATTTTCAAGGCTTTCTAAACAAAAAAATTATCCAAACAGTAATTTCCATGTCCTTTATGGAAATTATTTTGCTTGGGTATCTGTCAGTGGGAAATAGCACTAGAGCCACTACCATCATGGAAAAAACTGAACTGGTGGTATCAAACTGATTTTATATTACCATAAACACCTCCAGCTCCTCTTTTCTTCACAGTGCTTTACCTTGATCCTTCCTCTGCCTTCCCTCCAGCTGGTCTGTGCATTGCACCTTATGACAGTGGCCACCCCACTGGCTTCAAGCCAGTACTGTGGTGTTTTCCCATTTCCCATTTCCCATCACCATCCCTAATGTGCCTCCCAGCCACCCCCCTGTTCTTCAGGTCCTTTCCTAGGCCCGCCCTTGGCCTTGGGAGCATCTCATCTGCTCGGCAGGGCTTCAGCTGGCAAGGGAGGAAGCCACCACCTGCGAAGTAAACCTCTGGGCACGTCTCTTGGCTGATTTGAGGAAGTGATTACATCCTAGGAGTGTTCTTTTCTCTCTAGCAGTGGCTACAAATGCTGGAGATACCAAAAGGGAGGCAGAGTGAGGCCAGCCCTGCTCTGCCAAGTGACCAGCCAGTGCCACCACACGCCGCCGTGCTCCGTGTTGGACTCATCTCTCCTTTCCCTGCCCCGGGGAGCTCCCCAGCTCAACACAAAACCAGCATCCGCCCCGTATGTCTTTTCCCACATTAAGTTCATCCCCACGGCTGGTGGTTTTCTAGTGCTCACCACAATTTTGTGCCTACCTTGACGCCTGCTATGCTACCGCCAGTGCAGTCAATCAATCTTGCCTCGGCCAATAAGCAGGAGAGAAGTAATGTTTTTCCTACTCCCCCAGCTCTCCTCTCCTCCCGATCTCCATCAGGCACTCGGCAAGTTCACAAGGGCAGCCCGCTCTCCGTTTCCTTGGTCACGCACAGCAGCTTGCCCTCCTAGAGTAATAAAAACAAATGACACGTTGCTGGTTGTTGTCAGAGCCGTTGCCGGGCCCCTCCGTGGAGAGCAGATTTGGGGGGGAAAGGAAGCATTTGCGTTTTCAGGTTCCTCCTTGGGCAGGTGGAGGAGAAGTCGTCAGTGGATGTGAGTTGTCAGCAGATATAATGCCAGAGTCAACTGCAAAGGATGAGCAAAGACTGAGGGATGCAAGGCTGAGAGACCGGGGTGTGTTTGCTCATGGAGATGGTGAAATGATGATGGATCTGATTATCTGGGAGCAAGTGAGACCCCAGAGGGGCCTGTGCCAGGTTCTGGTGTCTGCCAGAGGAGGACAAGCCCCCACTCTGTAATGCTGCCCTGCATCCCCCTCTCCTGTCACTCTGTCACTGAATTTAGTCACCCTAATCTGCAGACACTGGTTCTAGCAAGATGAAGAACAGATCAACCCTCCTTTGTGTCTGGAGCCAAGACCTGCCCTACCTCCATTTGCAGAGTGGCTGAGTTTTCTCCCAGTGAGAGAAGCACACGGACACACACCCATTGAACTGCAATGGAGGCAACCCCAGGACCTCAGCAGAGCTGGAGCTTGGGAGTTCAGGAGTTGCTTGTGCCAGGAGCCAGGTCTTCCTTTATCCCACACGTAGCCCAGGGTGATCAAGACACTGTTAAGCTGCCCCCTGGCCCAGGAGCCCTGCACCACCTATCCTGCAGGCTCTGCATCCCATGCCATGTTGGAGTGAGCAGCCAGGCTCTCCAAGGCCATGAAGCCCGAGTGAGAAGCTCTGTGCCTGAAGGACTTCACCATCTGCTTGCTGATTCAGACACCAGTCCCCGCTCCGGGACGTTCCAAAGGCTGCAGGATGGGAGGGCTTGCAGCAGCTTTATCTTTAGCTTTGCCTCTCCCTTTATTCCTATTTTTATTAGCTGGGAGACAGCCCATCCTTTTTATAGCTCTGAATTCAAGGGTGATCAGATGAAAGTGGAGAGGGGCTCCCGCATGGGTAGATGAGTAGCCATAAGGTCAAGGCACCTGAAGGAGAAGTTTCCAGCTTTCACAGCCCTAAAGATTGTCCCATAAAATTACTCATAAAATTAAAGTGGGTTTTGGGTTTCAAAGTCCTGACAAACTTGAAATAGTCATCGGCCAATTCTGGTATACGGGAAGCCTCAAACCTCTGGTTATTGAGGCAGAGGTTAATGCTGAGCTGTAACATCTCCTGGGGATACGATGGAGATGGCAGTGCCCGGATCAGCTCGGGGGTTATGGCTTAGGCAGTGGGTGATAAGTTGTTTTCACTATCACGCTATGGATCTGAATTTCTTCAGTCAACTTCTTCCAAACAAAATACGGAGCCACTTCCTCAGAATCTTCCACAGGATTTATGAGGACTGGGCCCTCTCCAGTTTTCTTTCTGTATCAAAGTGATGATTTAATTAACTGATGATCTAATTTGGGCTGGAACTGAAGCTAACCTGGCAGTTTGTTAATTTGACCTTGGTACAGATTAACCATGGTGGCAGTTAGTGTTAGTTTAACAGTGTTCAGAACAGCTTTGTGGTGATACCTTCCCTGGACTTTGTTTTTTAAAATCAATCTGTATCAGGGTAACTGGTGAGTGTGAGGGACAGGGATTCAGGTGGCTCCAAGCACCTCGGAAAGGGGGTAGCCCCCGGCTGCAGATGTCACTGTCATACCTATGGCAGCAAATGCCAGCTTTGAAGCAGGCAGGGGAGCTGATCCCTCTGAAAAATAGCCCAGGCAAAACACAGGAGGGTTCCACTCGGCCACAGATGTGTGGGGCAGCACAGGATGCAGGGAGAGGCTGCGTGGGGGAAGCCCCAGGGAGGCACAGCCAGCGCTGCCCTGTGCTGTCCCTGCCAGGCAGGAGGCAGCAGCTCTGGGGACATGACCTCCAATGTCTCACGCCTGTCCCTGGTGCCAGCGAGTGTGTGGGGCAGGGGTCAGACAGCTACTGAGGCGTCTGTCTGTGCGTGTTAAGAGCCTCAGCACACACATACACCCTGCACACACACACACACACCCCCCCCATGTATGCTGTCACACCTGCCTGTAACCTGCACAGGTACATCCCCTGTCCCTGCCACAGGCACAGACGCTGTCACACAGCCTGTGAACACACACACACGCACACACAGAGTGTATCCAAGCGTGCACAAGTACTGTGCACCACTTACACATGGACACACAGCCTTTGTCCCTCACACTTACACACATCAGTGCACCCTCATACATGTGAACATACACATGTATGTACTTGCCTGGCATATGGGCTGCCCACCCTGTGCTCCCCACACACCTCCCTCAGCCCCACTCTCCTCACCTTCACCCCAGGCCAGGGCTAATGATGCCCCAAGACCCTGGGCAGTCACTTGGGCTGCTCCTTCCCAAACCCAGACCCATGCCAGGGATTTCCCAGAGCCTCACACCAAGCACAGGACCCCACCAACCCCCCCATGCCAGCCCCCCCTGCACCAGACAGGACCACCTCCTGCCACCACCCAGCAGCTCTCTCCATCTCAGGGGGGCGATGCTTTGGGACATTCCTGGCTGCCCAAAACCAAGAGGCACTAGGCAGTGCAGCAGGACCTGTGTGAGCTGGGGTTGCAGGGTCCAGCTGGGTGGTGGGAAGGAGGAGGAGAGACATGATCCTGCAGGGTGGTGAGGTGGAGGGGCAGAGGTCTGGTCCGTGTTGGGTGGTGGGATGGAGAGAGAAGCACAGAGCTGGTGTGGGACTGTGTGCATGTGGCTGAACACTGCCAGCAGGTACAGCATCCCCACACACTCCTCTTCACAAAGAGTCACCCCACATGTCACCCCATTCCAAACAAAGCTGTGTTCTTGGTACCCAGTGGTGCCACAGCTCCCTGTGCAGCCTGGTCACTGCCTGAGCCCTCCCAGCACCTCCTGCCCTGGTGGGTGCCATGCACCAGATCGACTCTCAGGGCCTGGGGAGGGGAACCATGGGCAACACAGCTCTGGGATGCACAGGGTGCAAACATCCCTCTGGGAACCAGGACCTCCTGGCCAGAACTGGTCCACAGTGATGGATGTAGAAGGGATGGCTAGCCTGGGACACAGGCTGTGTGTGGGCTCCAGAAAATCCCCAACTGTGGGGAGCTCTGCCTGAAGGATGGAAAACAGGCCAGGGATGGAAACCAAGGGCAGAGGATGTTCTGCTGTATCAACCATGTCCTTCAGAGTCTGTGCAACACCCTCTCTGCACAGCATCTTGCTTCTGAGATGCCTTCACCCATACAGCTGTGGGCTCCAGAGGGGCAGGCAAGGAGCTGGAAGTACCTCCAGGCTGCTGGAAGCTGTACCCTATGGCACACACCTTCTGCAGAGGGGTGCCCTGACCCCAAGCATGGGCTGGCTGTGGCTCAGGGTGCTGCAGAAGAGGCCAGCGGGGCAGGGGCTGGTGTGCAGAGCCAGGGGGAAGGACGGCACGACCTCATTTCGTACAAGCCAAGGTGCAAAGGCCCTCTGCCTGCTGCGGGAGCTCGGTCCCGCGTGGCCGTGGCGCTGCCCGCGGGCTGCCTGCCCTGCTGGCGGGACGAGCATCCTCCCCGCAGCTCCCGCGACACCGCGCCGAGAAGGTGAAACCGGCTCAAGCTGCCAATCGCCGCTGGGGCGGGGGGATGGCTGCAGGCTAATAATATTCCGTGTCTCATTATGCCGCGTATTAAGCTGAAATTTGCAGATGCTCTAATCACCGCGAGGCATTCTGCGCACACAGCCTCCCTCCAGCCCGGCAGCGCTGTGCAAACACCGGAGGAGAAGCCCTGCTAACCATCCTGCCACATGGTGTCCTGGAATCTTTACAGACCATTTCACCTTCACAAATAGCCTTGGAATGTCTGTGCATCGACAGCCCCTGCGGTAGCCAGATAGGCTCAGCCGCCTCCTCTGCAGCTCCCCGGGCCCCTCTTAAGCTTTTTCCCATCACGCCATGCAGATGCGAGGCTCCGGAATTTACACCGGGGCTGGGTAAAGCACCTCACGTCGAATGTGATCTGTGCCCCAGGCTCGCAGAGAACGTGAACTGTATTTTATAGAGGTTGAGGGAAGCTCCTGCCTGAATTGCTTTAATTTTTTTTTCCCCTCTCTGTGTCTTCTCTCTCCCTTCTTTTTTTTTTTTTTAATGATTTTCTTTTCTTTTCCCAGATCTCTGCCCTTTGCCCTCCCGCGATCAAAGGGGGCACGCATTGAAGTGCCGTGGGAATACTGACTCCTTGAGTATTCTGGGCAATCTCACGAGAAAAGCTGCTTTCTCCCCAGAGGTAGGGAAACGCGGCTGGACCGGGGTGTGGGAAGGAGGGGTGGGTGTGAATTCCCTGTGCGTGGGAAGGCAGGAGAGGGGAGCAGTGCGGGAAGGGTTAACCGGAGACTGTCCTTGCTGTTTTTTCCAGGCCTGGCTGCACCAGATTCTTCCATTTCTCTTGGCAGGGATTGAAACCGTGGGGCTGAGCTAAGCACATGAGCCTGGAGAGTCCCTGTGCTCCGGCGGTGAGCAGGACCCCGAGCGAGGTGCTGCAGCTCATTAGCAAAGCAGCAGCTCGTCCGGGGCACGCAGGTGTCAGGCAGGCAGCAACAACAGCAAAACAGAGAGGGAGAGGCAGGAACGCACCGAGGTGGGCAGTGTTTGCTGCTCTGGGCATGCACAGGCACACACACACGCACATGCACACACACACACACACACACACACACACACTTACTACAGGTAAGAGGGAAACCTTATCTGCTCTCTGTTTAGTGTGAGGTGTAAGGGTTTGGGCACTGGGCTCATCCCTGTGCCTGGTGCTGATTTGGGCCACCCCCTTTGGTCTCAGTTCATATGGCATTTGGCAGCTTTTCCTTGTTAGGGGGTTGTGGTCTCCCTCCCCCATCATCCCACCCTGGAGGATCGAAGCAGGATTTCGGATGACCAGGGAGCCATGTGCTGCCCACCTCTGGGCTGGCAAAACGCGGTGACCCAGGGAGCCCCTTGACCCAGGAAAAGGGCTGGGAATCATTCCCTGAACGAGCACAATGGCTCCTGCCCTGATGGCTCGTGTGGCTCCACACTCACAGTTGCCCAGGCGACTGCTCATGGAGGAGCGCGCATGGCCGGAGAGGCTCCAGCTGCTGGTCCCGGTGGGTCCTCACCCCCTGCTCCTCCTGGAGGGGCTGGCACTGCCCTCAGCAAACCCTCTGCATGCAGCCCCTGAGGGTGACCCCAGCACCTGCCACTGCCTACACAGCCCAAGGTCCTGTCCTGTGCAGATGCCCAGAATCCAGACCCAGATCCGCCACTTTCAAAGAAAAATCAGGGTCAATCCTGACCGCCTCTCCTGTGGATTTATCCGTGTCAGTGTGTACTGCTGCCTCCACTGCCTCTTCCGTAGGTTCTGTGCCAGGTGCTGTAAGATGCTCTTTATTGCTTTGGTGTTGGTCTGTCCTTTGCCTAGGAAATGTTTTTCCAGGTGGATTCCACGCTGGATAGTCTGTGGTTCTCAACTGGTCACACAAGAGGCTCCCGTAGCGATGGCAGGGGAGCAGGAAAAGTCATGGGCAGAGAGCCCAGGGGAGCTGCAGAAGTGGAAGGATTCAGGGTCCTGTGAAAATCCAAGCGAGCATCCTCCAAAGAGGTGGCCCAGGTGCTGTCTATCCCAACATTCCAGCCCCGGTCTGTCACATGCCACCTGTCTGTGCCCAGACACGGTGCACACCAGGGAGCTGAATGGCCATGAAGAGCAGCTGGGTCAGTCTGCCCAGACAGACAACCTTGTGTCCAGCCTGATCCGTGGAAGTGAGCACCTCTGGGATGGGGACACCAGCACCTCTAAAACAGACCATGTCCCCACGGGACCTGGTCTGGTCAAACACCCCTGCAACCTGCTCTTGCTGAGGCAGGGCAGCTCCATGCTGGTGTTGACACTGTGATGTAAGAAAGGCCAGGAGCCCCTGGGTTCTTGGTCTGGGTCCCACCTGGTGACTACAGAATGGAATCCCAGCCTTTCACACAACCAGCTCACCACCCTTTAGGTCAGGGTCTGGAGTCCTTGCAGGTGGACACAGCCACTGGAGGGGACCTGTGCTAAGCAGAGGAGGACAGCTTAGAATCATGGAATATCCTGAACTGGAAGGGATCCACAAGGATCATCAAGTCCAGCTCCTGGACCTACACAGGACAACCCCAACAATCCCACCCTGTCCCTCAGAGCGTTGTCCAAACGCTCCTTGAGCTCTGGCAGCCTTGGGGCCGTGCCCATTCCCCTGGGGAGCCTGGTCAGTGCCCAACCACCCTCTGGGGGAAGAACCTTTTCCTGATATCCAACCTAAACCTCCTCTTACAGAGCATCATACCATTCCCTAAAATCCTGTCACTGGTCACACAGAGCAGAGATTGGAGCTGCCCCTGTCCTGCCCCTCGTGAGGAAGCTGCAGACCAGGGTGAGGTCTCCTCTCAGTCTCCCATTTTCCAGGCTTCTCTAGCTTCACCTGTCCCCTCTGTGCCAGCCACCCTAGTCCTGACATGACATGACTCTCTAGGCATGTCCCTGCTCCCTCCAGCCAGCACATCCCCAGATTTCTCCATGGCAGGGTGTGCTCAGGGCGATGCCACAGAAACAGCCCCAGCATCCATGCATTTAGAAATTTGGGAGCAGATCCAGAGACCAGCATGTTCCAGCTTGGACACCCTTGATCCAACATCCACTCTGCACAAACGCATCCCTCAGCAGGAAGAAAACAAAACAAGAGATGATTTAAAAGGAGAATAAACCCTCTCCTTCTGTGGGACTTTGTCCTTGGCCAGAGGAGGAATCACCTTCTGCAGGAGTTTGACTGGAGTAAGTAATAGACCCCCTCAAGCTGAGATGACGCCTCCTGTGAATGCTGCATTCAACGGGGGACAGGCCATATGCACAAATAAACAGGGACCCGGGACACACTGGCAGCTCTTTAAAAGATTGTTAATAATGTGCTGTTCACGTTCCTGGGAGACTGCTGCCATGATCTGCCAGCAGCAGACGCTGGCAGTCCTGATGGGAGTAACTCCTGCCGTGGCAGAGCTTCGCCTGTCACCAGGCACCAGCCCAACCTGCCCTTCCCCGGCCACGACCATCAGCACTGAGGAGGGGAACATGCTCCTGTGGCAGGGACCCTGCTGATCCAGGTGACACAGGGCACGGGACAACCTCAGGCTTTGCACCCAAGCCCTGGTGGGCTGAGGGAGCCTCTGTGCAGTGCTGGTCATTCCCAGCATGGACCCCAACCTTGAAAGCAGGAGGGGGTTTGGGGATGGTGATGAGATGCTGCTCCAGACCTGGTAGGAATGGACCTGCAGCTCATGGGGCCGAGAGGACAGTCCCTGGAGAGCAGGACAGCAGTGGGACAGCTGGGTGGACACACATCCATCTCTCCAGATGTTTCTCACACTGCAGCTTGTGAGCCAGTGTCTCCGTGCTTGTCCCAGAGCCTGAGCAAACAAGGCCCAGGTCAGAGTGGTACAGGGGAGAGGGAAATGGAAAATCATTCAAACTGCCACGTTTCTGTTCAATCCACCTCCTCACACTCAAGTTGGCCTCTATCTGTCCCATCAGCTCCCAGCACTGGGCACAGGGATGAGGGAAAGAGCATGAAGCTTTCCCCCTTTCCTGTAGGCAGGGATCAAAATGCTGGAATTCTCCCAAGAGCAGCTCCCTCCTGGGCTTCGTGGCTGCTTCCTGTTCTCGGGGGCAGGAAATACCAAGCAAACAGCTCCGTGCACGACTTCAAAACTTCCACTTCCAGCGCCGGCTGCAACATGAGGATGGAGGAACCTGGATGATGGGAGCAGCCTGCCCAGAGGCTTTGCTCCCATGGACCAGTCCCCCTCCGACTCTCCTCTGCTCCTTGGGAAGCCAGGTCCCCAAGAACAGCCTCTTCCAGCCCTTAAGGCCAGGCTCAAGAGGACTGAGCTCCTAGGCCATCAATGCTGGTGGGGTTCATTTGCTTTTGCTCTCTGCCTCCACTCAGAGCCAGGCAAACAGAAAAATTAATAACTGCACAGAAAACGAGACTGTGCTGTGCAGCATGAGGATGCTGTGCTTATTCCTCATGAGCATGGCTGGCCAGCACAGCACAGGAGCTTCTGCAGTCCCCACATTGCTGCCATTGTGAAAAAAACCCTTGGGCTGTCCCCCATCCCCACTAGAGTAACATCCTGGGGGAAGGAGGGGATCTTCTTGTCTCCATTCTGATTTTTGAGGGTTGGTTCAGCCTCTCCTACTGAGCCAGGAGCTTCACAAGAGCACAGTGACTGTCGGTGGATGAAAAAGGACTGTTTCCCCCACTTGGCTGGTTAGAAATAACAAGGTAGTGCCTGGCCAGGCTCTGACAGAGCTTCCAACTGGTCTGTTGATCACCCAGCAGACCATTAGCCCAGGAGCAAGGAGCAAAACTGGGATGGGGGCTGATGGTTCAGGGCAGGGGCCACCCCGGGGTTCTTCATCTACGAGACCCAGCTGCTCCAGGCTGCAGGAGAGACCAAGCTGCCTGACTGGCATTCAGGTCTTACTGGACCAAATGTCCCCTGGAGGTTCCTGCATCAGAGCTGGGCTTTGGGCCTGACCCCAAGGGGTGCCTGCCTCCTCTGGGGCACTGCTGGTCCCTGCCAACACCCCTTCCCAGGATCCCCATGGGACGCAGGAGCTGGCAGCACACCCCACGTGCACGCCAGAGCCCCAGAGGTGCCCGGCACAGCCTGAGCCTGGCAGGGGAGGTCACTGCCTCATTTGCCTCCTGTGAGCTCCCCGCGCTGCTCAGCATCCCCGCTCTTGGCCCGGGTACGGATGGAGCCAGCTGCTCCTGGCGCCGGCGCTCGTCGCTGCCAGGCGCTGAGCCATCTGCCTGGCAGGGCCAGCCACACCTGCTGGGAAGGAGACAGAAGCTGGGCAACCTCCCCGCCTTTGCGGCTTTCCGGCTGGCGGCATCGCACAGCGGCTCCAAGAGGGCTCGTGTGTTTGCACAAAGAGAGAGGAGATAAGGGGAGGCTTCTTCCCACCGCCCCCGGAGCCTGGCCCTGCCCGGGCGCCTCGTGAGGAGAGCGGGCACTTGTGTGAAACCTGGGCAGTGCCCTCATTGGAGTCGTGGGACCACTCCCTGGGCCAGCAGGATGTGTGTCCCCAAACCCCCCTGTGGGGTGTCCCATGGTGATCCTCGTCCCCAGCACTGCGCTGGGTCTGCTGCCAGCACCCAGCACAGGAGCCTTTCAGGACCAGAGAACTACTTCGTACTCAGGGTGGGCAAAGTGGTCTTTGCTCCCAGCAGGGCAGGGGTTTCAGAGGAAAACACTCAATCAGCTCAGGACAGTCATGATGTGTCTGCTCCCAAGCATCAGGGCTGGCAACTGCCCTGGGTGGTGTTCAGGGTCCAGATGCACCCACCACCATGGTTGTGCTGTGATGGAGAGGAGCAGAGGGGAGATGATGGCTTTGCCCTCCCCATGGATTCACCCCATCCTGCTCCTCTGCATCAGGAGCTGTGGGAGCCAGAGATGTGCCACACACAGGGTGCAGGCTGCTTCTCCAGCTCCCGTTGCATCGAGCCCAGGCAGCACCACGGCACTGAGGGAACAGAATGCTGCCACCAGCACTCGCATCCCAGCCCCGCTGCCAGGAGCAGCACCAGTCAGGTGCTGGGGTGGAAAGCCCCTCCCAGTCCAAAGGAACTGGGGTCTCCTGGCCTCTGGGGTGGCAAAGCCAGGCAGCAGGACAGGCAGAAATGATGGTGACCATGTCCAGATGCCCTATTGCTGAAAACCCCAGCAGTGGCTCTTCTGCCCTGTCTTGTTTCTCCTCTGTGGGATGAGGAGGCTCATGGGCATCGCAGGGCGGTGCTTCCCCCAGGCCCGGCTGGCTTCTCCCACCCTTGGGGAGCCACAGCTGCTCTGCCACCCCAGCACCTGAGCACCATGGCTGGCATCCCCTGATGCTGCTGCTGAGCCCAAGACCAGCCTGGAGAGCTTTCTCCAGCCCTGACAGGACCAGGTCACACAAGACCTTTGTCAGCCGTCCAGCCAAAGTGGGGAAGTGAGCTCTGCTTTTTTGGGGTTGGGAATACAGAAAAATCACCCTCAGGCTCTGGGAAGGCCTTGTTACCCAATCCTCCATCCCCAGCAGCTCTCCTGGGTACCCATAGCTCAGAGGTGTCTGCAGGGAGCTCAGCTCCTCCTGGGCATGGTGCAAAGACAAGTCTGCCAGCTCCCACATTCCTGGTCCCCTCAGTGGGACCAACCTTCTTGCTGACAGAGAACAAATGGAGGCACAAAAGGTCTGCCTGGATGGCTTGGTCTGGGTTTAGTGGCCTGCCTAGGACTGAGGATCTCTAGCCTTGCCTGTCTCCAGCTTCACCATCCTCAGGTGCAGCCTGCTGAGGTGGCTGCAGCTTTGCTCCTCAGAGCCCGAGCTGGGCTGTGGAGAGCAGAGGGACCATGCTAGTCCAGCAGATGTGGATGCCCCAGAGCAGCAGCTTGCCCAGTCTTGGAACAGGGATCATTGCCATCCCCTGCCAGCACCTCCATCCCAGCCAGTGCCATGTATCTGCAGAGAGGTGCTCTCAGGACACGGTGCCTCCAGCCCATTTCTCTGGTGACCTTGGGGAAGGTGAATTGCCTCCTGACACCCGCTGCTGATGTCTCTGCCAGGCAGAGCTGGCGCAGAGGGTGTGGCAGACACAGCTCCCACACCACAGACACCACAAGTATTCCAGGGCTGGGCAGGCAGGTCCCATGATATCCCGTGTGCCCGAGGTCCCCTGGCCACGTCCTGGCCAGCTGACACCCCACAGAACTCGATGCTGGTCATGTGCCTGCTCACACACACGATGCTGCTCTGGCTGCAGCAGAGAACTCAGAGGGACACGGAGGTCAAAACAGGGATCCAACTGCCCTGGGGAGCACCCGACATCCCAGCTTGGCTTCAACATGGCACAGAAAGCTGGCAAGCAGCAGCACTGAGGAACGCAGCAGCAGCTCCTAAATTTTGTGTGAGCCCTCCAGGGGATGCTGACCCTGACTGGGATCCTGTGGAGACCTGATATTCTCACTCAACCCACCCAGGAGGCTGCTCGCCACCATCCAACCAATCCAGCACCAGCCCCCAGCCTGCAGCTCAAGGCTCAGGCTGGGTCCTGCCCATTTCCAGGGCTTCCTCCCTCCATGGACACCATACAAGGATCCCTGCCAGCTAGTGCCACCCTCACCTCCTCTGACACCCACCCCAGTGGGCTCCTGACGGCTCCTGACAAATTTTATAAACCTCCTCCTGCGCCAGCTTAGGAAAACTTTGCTCCAAGAGGCCTGCTGTGTCCTTGACCTGGAGTAACTCCACAGTGGTGGCTGCAGGAGGGGACATGAGCTCAGAATCTGCCTGATGGGAAAAAAACACACACAGCAACCTCTCTCCTTCCTTCCCTCTCTCTCTGCCATCCATTTGGTGGGCAATGCGGCCCCGCTGCAGCTTTATCTTGGTTCTTTAAAAGGCTCCCTGGCTGACATACACACCGTATGGGAGCAGTCAGCCGAGGAGAGCTGTAAATCTCCCAAGGCCTCATCTTGCGGGGCACATTAGCTGTTTTAAACTTGTCAGCTTTCAGCGATGGAAATTGACTGGTCAAAGCCGCTCTTCCCTCCGCATCCTGCTCCGTATTACGCTGTGGAGAAGGTGCTGCATCCCCGGTGTGTTGGAGGAGGGGGATGTGCGTCCCCCCACCCTGCATCCTCAGAGACTGTGGGTGCTTTAGGGATGTTTCTCGAGGTCCCATCAGGGATATGAATGTCTCCAAGCCTTCTCCTTCCTTTCTGTCCCCTGAGATCCTGCCCTCAGCTGGAGGTGAGGATGGGCCTGTCCACACAAGCTGTCTTTCCCATGTCTGTCCATGCAGGGCAACTCCAGATCCCATTGAAGCTGAGTCTGGCAAGGCTTATGAAAATCAACCACAGCTTCAAGTGAGCTGGTGGGATTCAGTGCAGCACTGCGTGTGTGTGTGTGTGTGCTCCAGTGCCCAGCACAGCCTCTCACGCACAGCCTGGGGACACACAGCCTGGCTGCTCTGTGCCCACCTGGGGACGGTGCTCCCGCCGCCGCTGCCCTGGCGCCGGCTCTGCCGGCACCGACAGCTCTCCAGCCGTGTCGGGAGCGCAGAGCGCGGGGGCTGCGAGGACGAAAAGCTCTGCTTGAACAGCTCTCCCCGAGGCAAACTCCCACACAGGCATCTTCTCCAAAAGGGCACGTGACCCCATCCACCCCACGGATCCGCCGCGGAGCCAGCGCTGGGTGGGCGCCCACCCCGCCCCTCCCGTGCGGGCAGTCCAGCTGAGCACAGCGATCCCTCTCCATCCTGCCGGGCGCGAGCTTCATCCCGACAGATGCTCCCCAAGCCCTGGCGTGGGACACGCAGAGAGGAGACCCCGGAGCAGGCACAGCCCTTCATCCCCCTTCCCCTGGGGCAACACCCCCCCGTGCTCTGCCTCGCTGCCATCACCCCCAGGAGCCCACGGGGGTGTCTGAGGAGCAGCTTCACCCCCGGGGGAACGCGGCCACCCCGGAGCAGCCCCCGCGGCTCCCGGCGAGCGGCAGCTGCGCCGTGTCTGCCGAGGGAACGTGACAGCCGCGCTCGGCCCCGAATCAGCCCCGGGTCCCTGACCCTGCGAGCGCGGGGTCAGCGCGGCCGTGACGGTGGAGGCGAGGGGGGCTTGGGGCCGCTCCGGGCGCGGGGCGATTAGCGGCGGGGCGAGCCCTGCGTCAGAGCCCCGCTTCCCCCCGCCGCTGATCCCTCTCCTTGGATACAGGAGGCACGGGGGAAGCGGGCCAGGTGGGAGGGGGGCATGCGGGCCAAGGGAGCGCGGGGGCCCCGGCGTGATCCGCGGCAGGCGCGGAATAGTTGCCCCCGAATTATCCGAGCGGAGGATGACGCACCGCGCTCGCAGCCGGCGGGGAGGAGGGGGAGGCCGGCGGTGTCAGCGGGCAGCCCCCCCATCCCTCCGGGCAGCCACGCGGCCGCCGGTGGGGAAAGGATGCCGGGAAGGCACAGCGGGAATGGTCCCGGCCCCCAGCTGCCGGCATCGCCGTGTCCCCCCTCCCCCGGCACCCCCGGCACGGCCTCGCTCCCCGCCGCGTCCGTCTGTGGCGATGCCCAGAAATAATCTGGCAGCGAAGCAGAGCCAGAGCCGCGTCCACCCACCGCTCCACGTGAGCGATGGGGAGCGGAGAGGGCGAGAGGAGCCAGCTGGGCCCCTCTCTCTGGCGCTGTGGCCCTCTGATAACGCTGGATTTGGGTCCTGCAGACCTGTGACAAGGAGGGTGCCAGCGTGGGAGGGGGCAGTTAAGCTTCCTATCACCTGCAGGGCAGTGCTTCCTTAGGGACCCTGCCAGCCCACCTCCCCACGGGCAGCGGAGAGGCTCCAAAGGCAGGGAGAGCACACTGTGAGTCCCACTGCCCTGGTCCCCACCACCCCGGTCCCCACCACCCCGGCTGCAGGGACAGTGTTCAGAGCCTGATTTGCAGGTTGCTGTTCGTGACACGGTGCTCCAGCCCGGCTGAGGCCGACGGGCTGGTTATTATATCGACAGCATAAACGTGTGGGAAATTGCCTGAATTAGCCATGTGCCATGAACAGGTTTATGGATAATGGGATGCAGAGCCCTTTCAGGAGTAGGCAGCTCGCAATCCAGTTAGACAGCTCTAGCCCCAGTCATTCACCATTGGAAGGTGAAAGCTCATCAAATACACCGGACAAAACACAATGTGCTTCTCATGTGCAGGCAGGATCCATCCCAGCTAGCACATCCTGCTCTCCCAGCTGCTGCCACCTCCTCTGTCCTCCTCACCTGATTTTTCTCTTCCTTGGGGAAAAAATTCTCCTTCTCTTCCCCAGAAGATACTTTCCCTGAGAGTGTGAGGAGGGGGATACTCCACTTCTGTGTCCAAATTGCATAACAAGGACTTTGGGCAAAATCCCCTGTCCCACAGGGCTGTCCTTAGCTTGGATTTGGAATTAGAACTCACCAGCTGTCCTGCCTCAGCTCCAGGCTGACCAGGTCCAGGGTCACATCCTGCAGCAGCTCTAACAGGCTGCCAGGGGGGATCTGAGGGCTGGATTAGCTCTTACTGGGTTTTCTGTGCATGGATTGATCTGACCACTTTTTTTGATCTATGCTTAGTTTTGGGCTTTCCTCAAAGGCATTCCCCAGCTTCTTCCCACATATTTGTTGGGATTGAAAGGTGCTGGGTGACTGTCATTAAAACATGGCCATCCTGATGTCCTTGACTGGGCTTTCCTCTGAGTCTGCAGCCTCTCAGCCTGGACTGGAACCCTTCCCAGTATTTTCATGGGGGAGCGGGGTGTCACACCGCAGCCTGGAGACCGTCACTGTGGGGCAGCAGCAGGTCTGGAGGGGCCCTGGTTCAATGTGCATCCCCACTCTGCACCCCTGCAAGAGCTCCAGCTTTAGAAAGGGGCTTATTAATGTCCACAGGCATCTCGGAGCAGCAGGCACCAGGCGGGAGCGAGCTGGGGAGAGAGACAAAGAGAAAGCCAGCAGCGGTGGGGAAGGGCCAGGCTCGCCTCCCCGCACAAGCGCTTTTCCTCAACCGAGCGGCGAGAAAGCAAAACTGAGAAGTGCCTAAAATTAGAGCTGCCAAACCCCAGCTGGGGAAGCCTGGAAAGATCCCCAGGCCCTGGAGCCTTGGGCGAGCTGCATAAAAGGCAGCGGAGGGGAAGGGAAGGGAGCTTGGGGACCGCGGCAAGTAGAGCGAGGCACAGAGGGAGCGGGGAGCGGATGGATGGATGGCTGCCTCCCCCTCCCCGCATCCCACCGCCTGCTCGCCACACTCCCCGCCTGTGCCGCCTGCTCGCCCCACGCTGCAGCCCCTCTGGGGGCTCTGATGGCCCTCTGAGGGTGTCTCCTTGGGCACATGCCAGTCCCAGAAATTCCAGCATGCCCTAGTCAGACATTCCAGCTTGTCTGCCTCTCCAGGAGACCTACGGACCTGCTGCTGGTGCCTGAAGAGGTCCATGCACTTGGGTGCTTCTCCCTCAGCTCACGGGCTAAATAACATATACATGGCTATTCTTCAGTGGATCTCCCAGCCCCATACAGTGTCCCCTGTCTTACACCCCACCACAAAGCTGGCTGAGGCTCTGGAGCAGCAGGGATAACTAAGGAGGCCATAATCTGGGTGACCCAGGCCACCAATATCCTCACAGAGACTTGGACATCCACCTCCACCCACCAAACCAGGACGGCAACTCTGTCACCCCCCACCCACCCACCCTGGTGTATCTTCCTGCCCAGGAAGACACAATCAATGACTCAAAAGCACCAGCTCTGCCATCAGCCAACACAACAGAAGTCCCAGACACCATCCCTCAGCATCCCCCCAGGCCAGCTCCTTACACAAAGGCGAGAGCAGACACAGGCAGGACCAGTCCCACCAGCATCCCAAGGCTCCTCTGGATTCACAGAGCACCATCCTGGCCCCAGCAGTGTGGGCGGCACAGCTGCCAGCTGTGCACCAAATCCACATCTAAAACCAGGGACTGCAGCAGCTCCACAGCCAGCCAGTGACTTTACACTGAATTTGGCTTCCCAGCTCCTATTTGTCATGATCAAAGCGACTGAGGTTTAGCTCCAGCTTCACTGAGCTCAGGAGATGCTCTAAAATGGCTGAGTCAAGGGCAGGTCTGTATCATTTCCTTCAGTAACTGCAAACCCCCAAAGATACCCCAACACGTAGTGAGGGCCCAGTCCTTGCCTTCTCCAGGGCTGGGACCCCACTGCAACCAGTCCACAGTCAGACCCTGGCAACTTAATTTGGGGTACCTCAGTCTCTGCTTGACATTTGTCCATGACAATGGGGGGACACGTAAAATGACCCAAGAAAGACAGACATGTTGGACACGAGCTGTAGAGAAAGGGTCTTGTGGGGAGATTTATGCCAGATGACTGCTCTGGAGTGCCTCACTGTGAGCTCATAGAATCATGGAATATTCTGAGTTGGAAGGGACCCACAAGGATCATCAGATCCAACTCCTGGACCTGCTCAGGACACCCCAACAATCCCACCCTGTCCCTCAGAGCATTGTCCAAACACTCCTTGAGCTCTGGCAGCCTTGGGGCCGTGCCCACTGCCCTGAGGAGCCTGTTCAGTGCCCCACCACCCTCTGGGGGAAGAACCTTTTCCTGAGATCCAACCTAAACCTCCCCTGACACAGCTCCATTCATCCAACAGGAATGGGGCTGGGATGGAAAAGAAACAGATGACTTTGATGGACAAGAGTATTGCACAGGGCTGGTCACTGGGAGATGCAGCCAGTGGCAGTGATGTTGCTGGGGAGAGAACAGAACAGGACAGGACAGGCAGAGTGGGATGAGATGGCCAGGAGATGATGGGATGGGATGGTATAGGAAAGGACCACTGGGACTGGATAGGATCAAACAGGGTAAAACAGAGAGGATGGGGTGGGGTGGAATGGGATGGGGTGGGATGGGATAAAATGGAGCAGAAGGGATGGGATGGGATAAACCAGAGCAGAATGGATGGTACAGAATAAAACAGAAGAGGTGGCATAGCATGGCATGGCATGGCATGGCATAGCATGGAAAGGGCTAAAACAGAGGGGTTGGAATACATGGCATGGCATGGCATGAGACGAGACAGAATAAAGCAAGGGATAGAATGGCATGGGCTAAAATGGGATAGGATGGAATGAAACAGAACAAAACAGAAGGGAAGGGATGGAATGAAATGGGATGGCATGACATGGAAAGGAATAAACCAGAGGGCATGGGATGGAATGAGACAGGATAAAACAGGTGGTAGGATGGGATGAGATATAAAACGGATGGGATGGGATGGGATGGGATGGGATGGGATGGGATGGGATGGACCAGTGAGTGACAGGATGGATGGCACAGAGGAGGCAAGAAATCCTCCTGGGAGCCAGCTCCCTGTGGCCACGGGGGGGTGGCCCAGCCAGTGGCTCCCAGCCTGTGGCAGAGCCCCCTGCTCGCCCGGCAGCCCCGGCACTGCCCCCCGTGCCCCGCTGGGCACCGCGCCGCGGGCGGGGAGCCACGTGCGAGGCCCGGCGCAGGCGTCTCACGCTTTCCCATGGTGAGGAGAATTGCTCCCTGGAGCGTGAGATCTGATTAGGGTCGTGACACACCGCGGCGTGGCAACAACGCCACGGCCGGCACCGCGCTGCGTGCCCCGCGCCCGACCCGCACACAGCCCGGGGAGGGGCACGGACAGCCCGGGGAGGGGGCAGCCGGGCGAGTTCCGGGCTGTGTCCACACTGACACACGGGGGATGGCAAGGACAGGGGCAGGGCTGGCTGACAGCGAGCCTGGGAGATGAGCTCGGCTCAGCTGCGCGTCCACCGGGGCAGCCACCAGCCCTGGGGACTGCGGGAGGGATGGAGGGAGGGTCTGAGGTTCCCCCACCCTGGTGGGTGGTTACCCCATCCCTGTCTGGGGACCGCAGGAGGGATGGAAGGAGGGTCTGATCACCCCACACCAGTGAGTGCCTACTCAATCCCTGCCTCCTGATGGATACAAAATTATGCTCTCCCAGCTCTAGCTGGCAAGGCAGTGGCTGTGCCATCCTACCAGGGCAGCAGTTTGCCAAGGCTCAGAGAGCCCCAGGCAGCTGGAGGTCAGGGGAGCTGCCCAGCCGGGAGGGGATGTATCTCCAAAGGCCTCTCGAGACAAAAAACACTACCTGTTCTGCAGTTTACCCTTCACATTCGCTGCCTCGAATGGTTTCTGAGCAGTGCCTGCCTCTTTATTTGAGATCTTTCAACAGCTGTCTGATAGAGAAGACCTTTATCTCGCCTCTCCCGGGCTCCCATCCAACACCGGTCTCTGGAGGTGGGGAAGAAGGGGAAAAAAACCCAGAATTCACTCCTGACCGAGAGTCTCACCTAATCCAGTGCGTGTGGAAAATTACTGCCACCGCCCGGCGCCCAGCCTGGCCCCCTTCCCGCCCGCGCCAGCCAGCGACCGCTCCGACGGCTTTTGTGCCGGTTTTTTTTTTCTCTCCTCTTCCTGCTGGGAGAATGGGAACTTCGGCGTTCGGACGAACCCTTGAGAAAACAACTTCACGCGTGCTTGGGGCACTGAGTCGGTTTTTTATTTAATTTTGTCTGATCCTAAGATGGCTTTGCCTGGAATCACTGCACAGGCTGTAAAATCAGCCGCCAGCCCCCCAACCCCCTGCCCAGTATCCACAGAGCAGGGACCACTCGTGCCAGTAGCTTTGCTGGGAGCCTGCTAAGCTGTGCCAGCACTGCCAGCACCAAGCTCTGCCCCTCCACCTCTGCAGTGTCACCAGGTCCCACTTAGCCCTGGCCACCTCACAACTACACTTCCACCCCGGTGGGGATGATGTGAAAAAGCTCTTCAGGGTGGTGTCAAGATTCATGGCAGGTGACCTCCGTCCTCTGCTCGATACAGACACCACAAGGAGAGGAACCACCTCTGCCACCCCAAGATACCTGCACAGAGACCTCTAGAAATGAGGGTTGTCCGCCCTGGGTGGATCTTTCATAGCAGAGAGACCGAGGCACTGCGAGGCTTCCTCTGAGCTCTCCAGCGTGTCCTTCAGCATAGAATGGATTGTACCCTGGGTTCCACTGAGAGGGTGGTCAGGCACTGGAACAGGCTGCCCAGGGAAGTGGTGGAGTCACCATTCTTGGAAGTGTTCAAAAAATGCCCAGGTGTGGCACCTGGGAACATGGGTTAGTGGTGGCCTTAGCAGTGCTGGGTTAACAGTTGGACTCGATGATCTTAGAGGGCTTTTCCAACCTTCATGATTCCATGAGGTCACTGCTTGGGCCCTTGCTGGCCCCAAGGGATGAAGGCACCAGGTTGTGTTTGTGCTCTCCACAGCAGCTGCCCAGTCAGCATGTCCTCTTGTCTCCAGCACGTGCAACTGCATGGTCCTATAACATGCAGTTTGGAAAACACTCAGTCCTGAAATTGGGGTTAAAGACATGCAGGTGCAGAGTTTCCTCCCATCTGGATGCTCTGGACAGAGCTTCGCCTGAAGGAGGAGGTGCACAAAGCTTCCCACGCTGCTGACTGGGAAGAAAAGATTGTTCTCCCTAGATCACAGTTGGGGAAGTTGAGTCACAGAGCAGTAAATCTCAGAGCTCTGGGAAAGGTTGTTTGGCTAATTTTGTCTTGCCTGTGAATATCAGGCAGAAGAAAACAGAAATGCAAGTTGTTTCCTGTGGCAAATAAACCCCCCAGAGCCACAAGTTTTACCTCCTGTATTCTCTTTTCACGTCATCCAGTGGCCAGTTCTGACCAAGGCATTGCAACCCCTGTGCCGTGTGTGACTCCAGACTTCTCCTCATCACTCTGGGATTGGCTGTGTAAATCACAGGGAATTTGCTTTCTTCATTCCTCAAACGATTTTGGAGCTATAAAGCACTTCCAGCATAGCTGCCAAGCTCAACCTGTGTGATCTTGCCCCGGGCCACTGAGATCTGAGCCCTGGAGACACTCCGTGATCGATCTAAGCCCTGGACACACTCCGTGACCGAATCCCTCTGGTGTAGCTGATGGCACTCACCTCACCTGAGAGCTGAGGGGAGGCAGAGGGGGAGGACAAGGGTGCAAACCCATTCCCTAATCTGCAAAGGCACCTGCCCGTGCACACGCTGAGCCTACAAATAAAACCGCAGCACAACCGCAGTGGTGTTGGTGCCAAGTATTTATAGTCCGACTGCACCTGAAGTCCCACCCCAGGCCCGGGAGAGGGGAGGCAGCTGCAGCCTGGCTGCCTGGGTGGAGAGAAGGGGGAAAAAAATGCTGCTTTTGGCAAATAAAGCAGTGGGAGGCTGGATTCACGCTCGGGTGGGTCAGCGTGGTGCTCCCCGGCAGCGTGCTTTGGAAATGCCAACCCCCTCCACAGCTTCTTTGCCGCCGGCACTGGCAGCCCCGGGAGGGACACGGCACAGGAACAGCCCACACATGGCCAGGGGTCAGCTGCCATCGCTGGCAGGATGCTCAGAGGTCCATAGACTAGCAGGAAGGCTGCTGGGATAATCTTTTTGCTAACGTGGGATCGTGGATAGCATTTTCTGAAGTGTCTTCAGGATTTAAGGGCCCAGCTCTGCAAAGGAATGGAAATTGCAGGAATGAGGTACCTAAATAAGAGTAAGGCACCTGAAAGCCACTCTGGATCAGGCTTTTAATTTACCATTTAACCACACAGTAAAAAAGCCTCTTGAAAGATAAGGGCTGTGTTGTAGAGAGGCAGGAAACAGTCCTCTAACCTGGTCCGCCGTTTCCATCAGGGCCAGTGCCTGGGGAAGCGATTACAAATGTGGTTGGCATGTGTAACGTTTCCTTGCTCCCCTGATCTCCAGACATTCATGGAGCAGGGTTTTCCGAGCTAGAGAGGTGCTGCCTTTCTGCTTAAGAGCTCTCCAAGGGCTTTTTCCTTCTGTATTTCAACTCTCACACCTCCTGTGTGAAACGGGAGCAGCCGCTCACCCTGTGGTGAGGAGCTCTCCTCAAGGATCCTCCATGGAAGAGACATCTCCTTGGGTTTCCTTTGAATCTGGCCCCTACTAATGCTGTTTCACCTAGATCCTGGTTGATATATGAGAAAAGGAGTGAACAATCACCCTTTTTCTCCCTGCTGTTCAGAGGTCTCTGGAAAGGAGCCGAATCTTCCACCACCAGCCAGGATGGTCCCGATGACACAGAACAAAATGACTTCACACTCCTTGTCGTGGATACCTTTGGATGTCGTTGTTTCTTTTCCATTCCTGACCAAAACAAAGAAATGCAGGAAGAAAACGCTGTCCTGCCACATTTGCTGGCTTGTGACAGTTCAGAAGTGACCTTGGAGCTTCACACTGTGCCAAGAGCTCCTCCAAACCTCAGTGCTGCTTCCAGAGGTGGGGAAACTGAGCCACGGGGCAATTATTTAAATTTCTTCAGGTCACATAGTAACTCCACACTAGAGGGTGAAAAAAAGGCTCCCAAAGCCTTTCGAGGTCAGTCCAGCCAACACTGCTGGAGCATTTGTGTTCCTTGCATGGAGCACTGCTGCTTATTCTCTTCTAGTAGTTTTTAGCGTCCAAAATAGTGAGAGCAGGTAAACTGAGGCACCTGAGGTACTTCTGCAGCCTGAAAAAACCCCCACAGAAATGTGGTAACACAGGTGTAGATGCCTCCACACCTGGACCCCTTGCCCCCTGGCCTGGCTGGATACCCTGGGACATGGGATGGCAGTGGCTGGGCAGAGGGGGCACAGGGTGGCAGCCGCTCACAGAGGGGCTGCTCAGTACCCCAGGAGCCTGGCAGCCCAGGCAGGGATGCAGAGGCCGGGATGCAGAGGCAGGGGCACCACCAGCAGGAGCTCACCAGCCCCAGCCAGGCAGCTGATTAAAATGCAGTCCGGCCACCCCGGGCCTGTCCCCACCGTCTCCCGGCTTTAAATAATAGCTTAATTATCTCATTTACATTTGGCTCCTTTCAGGGAGGCACTGCGGTTGATTAACATTTTCCCTCCCGGTGTCTTGCTCTGCATCCCCGCTGCATCCCACCCTTCCCACGCTGCTGGTCCCAGTGCCCTGAGCACGGCTCCCCTCTCCCACCGCGGTCACCCACCACCGCCGTCCTCCAGCCCCACTCCTCCCGCAGGCTCAGGGCTCTCCGGGGCTCTGGAAATGCCAAGCCCCAGCTTGCAGATGGCCACGACAGACGCAGATGCTGGAGGATGGGAATCGGTGCCCTGGCTGGGCAGCTGTGGGATGAAGGCTCTCCTCATCCTCTCTCGGTGCCCTGACATTGCTTTGCTGCCGGCGCTGCCCCTGATCTCTCCCCACGTTCCCATTTCCGCCCCTCACTGGGCAGCTTTTAACTTTCTTTTTTATCTTCTCTTTTTAAATCTCCTTTGAACACTCCAGCCAAACACTGAATTCCTTTGAAGAAGAAGAAAATGTCTCTGTGGGTTGCCCTTTCTCACCGGCTGGAGCTGTGAGAGATCCCAGTGCCCAGCCTGGAGAGCAGAGACTCTGCCCAGTGGCTCCCCCAGCCCCAGGAACATCCCCAGGGGTGTTTCTGGAGGAGACCAGGACTAGAGGCATCATCAGCCCTCATCTTCCAGACCCTCCGAGCCCTGTCAGGTTTCCCAGAAAAGCCACGTTGCGCTTCCACATCACATGGGGTCTTTGACACAATTTATTGGCCCCTGCTTTGCTGAAGGGGAGATTTTGCAACAAATGTGTGTGTAGTTATCTCCCAGCCCCATGGCTGTGAGGCAGAGGCCAGGAGGATGCATGTGAGCTCCCTGCTGTCCCCACCAGTCACACCATACCCCGAGCTGGGGCAGGACCTCACAGACACGGGCAGGGAGGTGACACCGCCAGAGCCCCATCCCACTGGTGCTGGGGGAGGTGGATGTCCTCAAGGCTCTTCATTAGACCTGCTTATTGCTGTGTGAGCCAGTGCCCCGGCAGCCCCTTTCCTCCCTCCTCTCATCCCCCTTCCCTGGCTCCGTGCATCCCTCCCCAGGCTTGGCACAGCCAGCCGAGCCGCAGCACAGCACTGCAGACCCCGCTGCTGAATTCCAACCCTCCTGCGTGACTGCCAGGCATTTCCAGATAGTCCTATTGATCCTGTGGAGCCTCCAAAACCCCCATCCCTGCTGCTAATTTAGCTGGGACAGCCGCGCCGTCCCTTCTGCCTTTGATCCGCTCCCTCCTGCTCCCTTCAAACAGCCCCCCACCGCCAGGAGAGCCTGTGCTCGGTGCAGAGGTGCTCTTTTTGGAACATATATTTTTAATGGGTATTTCAGACGTGGTGCAGGCACGAGGGAGCAATTCTCCCGTGCCCTGGTATTTACATATTTTCCAGCACAGGCAGGGGAAGGTTTCACGGAGGGAGCCCGGCAAACAGGAAGGAAAGAGCTTTGTGCTTTGTATCGCCAGGGCCCAATTACAGCCTGAAAGGCGAGGAGCCCATCCGGGTATTGCCCTCTCCAGCCAGTCCAAGCTGCAGTTACAGTCCTCGCCAGGCTCAGCAGGGTCTGGGAAAAAAATAGATCTCGAGAGCTTCAGAAATGATCACTAGCTCACTCTCAGGGGTGTGGGGATTTTGGGGCACCATCTGCTCGCTCTTCTCTGCCAACACAGATCCTAAAAACTACTGGGTTTCACCTGGCTCCTGGAAGAGAAGGAAGGCAAGGGAGAGCCCCAAGGCTCCCTGCTGTGGTGGAAGTGAGGGATGGGAGTCCAAGGAGGTGGTGCTGCCAGAGGGGCTTAGGGTGGGATGTGGGAGGAGATCCCAGAGAGCAAAGGGATAGGAGGTGCAGAGGGAAGCTGGGATGAGGTTCCCTGATCCCACTGCAACTGACCTTCCTGCAGAGGGACATGACTCCCAGGCTGGGGCACACCCAGTCACTGCTTTGCTGGTGGCACAGCCCTGGGAGCTGCAGGAGCCCTGTGACAGCACCTGCATGACCAGGAGGGACAGCAGCCAGCCCAGTACCCCCTGGGGTACCCCTGGGGTACAATTCAGGTCACTTCTGAGGCCCGTACAAGCCATTCTGGCCACCAAACAACACCCCCAAGCTGCTCATGGACTGGGCTGCACTCAAGGGTTGCCACCATGGGGACAAGGGTGTGTGGCAGCAGAGGGTGGTGGCATTGCTGCCTGAGGACCTGTGCTGGGAACCAGGAGGAGCAGAGCACTGGCTCTCCAGGGAACCAGTCTCCATGGGAGACTCTCTTTATGCTCCAGGCCACGTGCCATTGACCACAGTAAGATCTGATGGCAACAGCATTTTCCACAGTTGCAGGGCACTTTCTGGGCAATGACTGGGAAAACGAAGCTGCAGAGAGAGTAGGAAAAGACAAAAAGAGCTATATGAAAAAGTAGATGGATATATATGAGAATCGTGGTGTGATTCTTGGGGCTGTGCTGTGCAGGGCCAGGAGTTGAACTCTATAGTCCTTATGGGTTCCCTCCAGCTCAGAATATTCCATGATTCCGTGATATTGTGTATTGTGCTAAGCCAAGCAAGCTCTGTTTTTGAGCCAAATCAATAAATACTGAAGTGGTGCAAGTGACTGAGCCAGGTTTGACCTTCAGGCACTTCTAGGACTAAGTAATGTTTCAAGGGGAGGGTCTGTCCCACTAAACTTAACACCTGAAGAACCACCACGCTGCTGTCAAAGCATATGAATTCCATTTTCTTTGAAGCTCTTCCAGCCTCAAAGTCCTGCCTGGCAGTTATACACATTTCCAGGTCTAAATTTGTTGGCCTGTCTCTAGACATATGCTGTACGATATGATATGGAGCATTTGGGCATGGATTGCCGTGCAGCAGCGCCGTCTGCTTCCGAGCACTCACGCTGTGGCACTCGCTGCCTCTTCAGCTCTGGAAAACCTACGGATTAATATTTCCATGTAGAGGAGGCTGGCTCTGTACCTCAGTGGGGGCAAGGGAAGGGTAGACCCGAATCTAGAGTTGCTGGAACAGAGCAGGGAGGGACAGAGTGCAGGACGGGGTGTGTAGTTCTGTCACCAGAGCCAAGGCAGGTCACCCACCTCTCCCATGCTTTTTCTCGTAATGTTGTCCATAAACATCCCAACATCAGTGAGGAGGACAGGGACCGCTCCTGCAGTCAGGGAATGGGATGTGGCAAGCTCTACAGGGTGTGTTAAACCCAGCCCCGTGCCTTGCTTTCCAAGGTTTTCCCAGGAAAGCCACCCAGGACAGTGGGTTAGGTTTCCTGCTTTCCTCTCCAGCCTTGTTCAGGATCTTTGGACACAAGAATCATTCAGAGTTACAGTGGAGCAGATCAGAAGCTGATTCTGGTTCCCATCAGTAGGTCCCAGTGTTAACAATCAAGTTTTTATCATGGCAAAGATTGTCCATGGAAAAGCAACCTGCAGACCAGGTTGCACACCCAGACACGGAGGGGTGATGACTGCAGCTCCCAGCACAGCCTGGATGTGAGGGCCTGCTCCGACAACATCCTGCCTTTCCCTCGGCACAGGAGCCGGCTCTCTGCAGAACTCCCTCCTTGAGGACAGGTTGCAGCAGGGGTCAGGGCCAGATTTCCCTCTTTGGAGTGCACACTGAGAGCCTGACCAGGGTGACCACCCCCAGGCACACCCCAAAAGGCTTGAAGGAGCAGACAGAAGTTGGGCAGGTGGAATCCTGTCAAGCCAACCTACGATGTGGCTTGGAAAGGACATTTGGGGTTCCCACTGGACAGCCAGGCACCAAGCATGGCTCTGGGTCATGAGCAGGGCTACAGACAAAGCCCTGCAGCTCCCACCAGCCAGCAGAGCACCCCATCCCTCATGCCATGCCCAGCCCTGGGAGCTCCCTGGGCTCAGGGGGCAGCAGCATCTGGCTGAGCGAGGAAGGAGGTCAGTGCAGCAGCTGCTGGCACAGAGATGCCCTCCAGTGTGGAGTCCAGTCTCTGGAGCAGGGAGGTGACAAGGACTGATTTGGAGGCCAGTTTGGAGATGCCCCTTCCTGTGCCTGGTTTCCTCCTTGGAGAGCTCTCATGGGGAAAAGAGGAAGGGCACACAGTGCCATGGTCCTGCCTGGGGGTGTTCCCAGCAGCTGCCAGAGAGGCAGAGGTGGTCCTGCATTTCAGGATGAGTGTGGCACCCAGCAAGGTGTCAGTCCCCAGTGACTCCATCCCAGCAACCAGCAACCAACCTGAGCCAGCTTTGCCTCCCTGGCTGAGCGTGGTGTCCAGTCCAAGGTCTCCACCAATTTGTTACCTGCCCTCTGAGCAATGTGCAGGGTGGAGGGACAGGGGGGCTGAGGTTACCTGGCTCCTTGCTGTGCTCTCCTCCTCCTGGTTTGGCCCTGATAGAGCCACGAATGGTGGTGATGGTCTGTGCATCCCTTCTGATGAGGTTTCACAGCCCAGGGAACCCTACAGTCCTCAGACTGGAAGAAACCAGGGGTGAGACCAGAGCCAGCCCTGTGACCTCCCAGGAGTGCCAGCACTGAGAGGCCTCACCCCTGTTTTGGGGCTAAAGGGGGTCCCCAGACACACAGTGTGAAATATCAGGAGTCTCCATATCAGGACTTCTCCAAGACCCATCTACCAGAAAGTTTCAGCTGAGTGAATCCTGGATCAGGTCTCTGTCCCACTGAAACCACTTCCAAGCCCCAACACCACATTTCTGGCTCACCCCACCAGCCTGCACTCGGGGACACAAGAAGATGAATTCCCCCCTTGAGCCCACCACGCTGCCAAGCCCCCACCTCCCCCGCACACCACTGCCCCTAAAAAAGCCAAAGCCATGTGCCTTGCTCCCAGCTGCTGGAGAACAGCCAGGAAGCACTTCCAGACTGCGTCACCACATTCACGGCCTCTCTCGGGCTATATATAGTTGCGTGACTGCAGGTTTTTCTGGACGTCGAGTTGCTAAAGAACCAGCACTCCCCACTCAAAGCAGAGCACATCCCGGAGGGGAGCTGAGCTGGAAGGGGGAAGCTGAGCTGGAATCAGGGTGCTGAGCAAGCTGAAGGAACCCTGAGCACCCCCCAGGTGAGGTTTGCCCTGCTGACAGGTACCTGCCCTGTGAGCAACCAGCGCGCTGGAATTTTAGCCCTCTCCACCTCCTCAGCAGTGAAGTGCGTGTGCAGCCTGGGAGCTTGTGCAGAGCCAATTTTGTTTTGCCATAGCCAGCAGATCTGGAGAGGATGTGAAACTCGGTGCCAAAAGCTGCCTTGCAAGGAGGTCACAGCAAACACGGAGGGAGGAACCGCGGCTGTGCTGAGCATCACATCCCCCAGCCTTCCCAGCCACTGTGGTCCCCAGGTTTTTTAGGAGAGTCTGAGCTCAGAGGCACTGACTCAAGCACTGCAGCCTCCCTGTGGTCCCCCGAGGCCCCAGTGCTCCAGACTGGCCTGCAGCACAGCAGGGATGGCACTGAGTGCATCTCTGTGCATCCCGCTGGGTCCCTCTGGCTCAGGCACAGCCGGGCAGCTGCCAGACCTTGTGATTCTCCTTCTGCTTCATTCTGATACCTGGGACCATCCTGGGATGGGACATATGCCCAGGAGATGCCATGGATGGGGTATGGGCTCTATCAAACCCCATGTCTTAGTGCAGAAGAGGAGGAGCTCAGAGCAACCTGGTCCAGTGGAAGGTGTTCCTCCCACGGCAGGGGGTTGGAATGAGATGATCTTTAAGGTCCCTTCCAACCCAGGCCATTCTGTGATTCTATGATTCTGTGATTCTATGATTCTGTGACATTTGTGCAAAGATGGAAGAGTCCCCATGACTCTTCTCCTTCCCAGAGGAGTTAGGAGTCCTTTCTCTCCATGCCTTGCTGTCTCTGTAAGGGCTGTGATTTAATTTGACCCCTGCTATCCCAGACCAGATTTCAGTGATCCAGCAAGGAATCCCAAAGAACACACAATCCTTTTAGGACCCGTTGCACTTCAGGCCAGTGTCCTGGTGTACCAGCTCCTGCAGCAGCTGTTGGTCAAGCCTCCCTCTCCTTGACCTCCTCCTTGTTCTGCTGCGTGTTCACTGCACCCATGACTGCACTGGCATTGCTGTGAAAAAGCCTGACTAAAAAGTAACTCCAAAAATCACAACAGAGGAAGTGAGGGTGGGGAGGCCCTGGCACAGGTTGCCCAGAGAAGCTGTGGCTGCCCCAATCCCTGGAAGTGTCCAAGGCCAGGTTGGATGGGGCTTGGAGCAACCTGGGCTAGTGGAAGGTGCAGGGTAGTGGAACAAGATGGTCTATAAGGTCCCTTTCAACCTAAATTATTCTAGGATTTTATTATATGATTCTGTGAAGCCAGTTCTGGTGATCCATGGTCTTAGCCTGATCCAGCCACCCACTTCCAGCCTTCAGGAACCCGAATAGCTGTTTGTTGGAGTTCATCATGGGAGAAAGTAGAGCAGTCCTGCAGTGTTGCCATTCCTCTGAGCCCACCCATGTTGACCTCATCATAGTGTGACAGAATACGTCAGGTCAGAGGGGACCCCTCAAAGCAAGGTCCACTGTAAGATCTCATTGTCCAGTGGGGGCTTGAAAACCTCAGAGGATGGAGATGGCACAGCTTCTCTGGGCAAGCTGCTCATGCTTGGCTGCCTCCATGGAAAAAAGTGTGTCTTTATCATCAGTCTGAACTACTCTTTACTTACCTAATACATGTTGTCTCTCTTCCTCTCACCATACACTGCTCTGAAGAGTCTGGCTGAAGAGTCTCAATAACCTCCTCGTAGGTACTGCACAGCTGCTGTTGGATCCCCCTGCATCCTCCCCTCCTCAAGGATAAATCTCTCACTGCTGCTGTTCCTGCCACCCTGAAAAGGTGAAGAACTGCCTTCAGAAAGACGAGAAAAGAAAAAAGAAAGGAGAAAAAAAGAATTAAAAGAAAAAAAATAACTACTTCAAACTCTTGTGACCCTCTTCATTCCAATTCCACTGAAAGTGAAGGCAGCTGAGAAGATCCCATCCCATCATACTCTGGACTACTCGAAGAATCAGGAATGATAAATCAGCTGACTTACCTCAGTCCAAGGTGTTCCCATCCCTCTGCTGACACTGGATAACACAGGACTGTGAATATTCCCATCCTGGAACACCTCTGAAGGAAAAAAAGCCATTGTCTGCCAGAGTTCAACTTTCTCTAGGGAAGCAGAGATATTTAGTAGGTAAAACAAGGGGAAAGGAGGCTTGAGAGGTCTCAGGTAAATCCCTTAATCCCAGCATGCCTTCATTTTCCATTCTGCTCCTGAGGAACCAGTGGCTGAATGCACAAAACACCTGCACAGGAAAGCAAGTGCTGCCTGATCAACCTCTTCCCCTGGGTGAATCATCTGTTCTGTGCTGATTTCACAGTGTCTCACAGCATGAGAAAAACCCAAAAATCAGTGCTCACATAGTCAAGGTGAGCTCTCCAAAAGGTGAGCTATGTTTTTTTCCTGGTTGAAGACAGGACTAAGAGGGGCTGGAGATACAGGATTTAGCTCCGTCCATCAGAAGCAGATCTGGGTATTATCATCATCAACAACCATCAACCATCTTCCCTCTGCCTGCAACAGTCTCCCTACAATGTCTCCTCAAGCAGCACTGACTGAGGCCAGCCCTGGTCACAGAGGCAGCAGTTCTAGCCATGGCAGCTGTGGGCAGGGAGGTTGGAGACCATGAGTGAGTGGGGACATAGAAGGTGTGATGGAAATGTGGTTGAGAGAAGTGTGGAGAGCAGGCAGTGTGAGGAGGGACAGGGGATAACCGGATCTGACCAAGCAAGAGCTGACCATGAGCTTTGGATCTGCTGGAGAGAACCAGCTTCCATGCCTGAAGGCCATTTGGGAGCCAGCATAAAGGTGAGAGCAATCCAGGAAGCCTTTGGAAGCCACCAGCAAGACTTAAAGAGGGTCAGGAGGTTGTAGGTCTCATCTCAAGCTACTCATTAGCCACAAGGACTCTGGCCTTTCAACCAGACTAATTACTGATTGCTCAAAGGATGACACTTCCCACAGCTGCCAAACTTGCTGACGCTGGGCCCTGGGTGTCTTCTATTCTGGGAAGGGGGAGTGGAGTCTCCTAGTGTGAACTTGTGGAGCTGGGCAAAGCCACACTGGAGCAGAGATAAAGTCAAGGACAGCTGCAGCTGCTTGGCAATCTTTCAAAATGAGCCACGAGTCAGTGACTTGGCTATTCTGGGACGAGCCGAGGAGCCAGCGCTGGGGAGGGAGGACTCACAGCCTGCTCACACGTACATGGACTGCAGCAAGCCCGGACCTGAGCAACGCCCAGAACACAGGCACGTCTGTCAGGGACCTGATCAGGGACTGCAAAGCCCTGTCCTGGTCACCAGGGAGGAGCCATGGCTGCGGATCTGCCTTGGGACTGATCTACCAGACCTCACAGGGCAGAGCCACACAGGGTCCCCGAAAGGCACAGAGAGAAACAGCTGCTTCAAGGACTTTTCAACCCTCCAAGTTGCTTGAAATTGGGTCAAAGCCTTCGCCTGAGGCTGGTGTATCCAAGCCCAACTGCTGCTGAAGATTGTAGTGAGCCCAGTGGAGGTTTCCCAAGTCAGAATTTGTTGGGGATGGGGTGGATGAAGCCTGTGATATTCCCTGAATTTGAAACCAGTGACCAGAGAAATCCTCTCAAATCTTGGCCTGAAGCTGGAGCCCGAGTTGTTTATGTGCTGCATTCCCCAGCTTTTGGGTGGGAGCACTGGGGTGGGATGCTCTGATGTGCCCCAGCAAAGGTCTGTTCCCTGCCTCCAGTATTCCCAGCATGGCTGGGGCTGACCTGACCCCACCACACACCCCAGTACGGGTCACCTCCAGAGCTGCAAGACTCAGAGAGACAATTAAGCTCGTTGGGAGCTCACCCAAAGGACACCAGGCCTTTTGAGGTCACTCACTGCATATGCTGGAAAGCAGATATGATCTCATTAGGCAAATATTTATGATCAATATTGTCCACTCCCTGGCAATGAACAGCATCACTTGGAGCAAGAAGCTCTCCAGGGATGGATGTGAGTTGACACAAGAGCCTGGGTTGACTCTGAACCTCTGCTCACCTGGCTTGAAAACACCTACAATTATCCTAAATACTTTTTTCACGATTCACCAGGAGATTAATTAACTGCTTGGAAACCCCAGACATTAATTATTGATTATGCAAAAGATTTTGTTCATCACAGTTGCTGAGCTTGTCAGAGTGCTGTGGGACAGAATGGCCGAGGACATCAGGATGGAAGGGGAGTCTGGATGAGCCCTGGAGAGTGGATTTGCCACTCGCTTCCCACGGTGGGGCCTCTCTGCAAGGTAGAACAGCTCAAAAACAGGGGCTGAGCTCGGCAGCCCGACTCAAACACAGCCTGCCCTGAGGGGCAGGGAACTGAGGCAGAGGACGGCGTGACCCGTCCAGGGAGCAGATCCAGGACTCCCTGCACCCTGGGGCTGATGGACGGGGCTGCCTCCGGGGCGTGCGGAGTGGAGATAACCCAGCATCGCCTCCCCCTCGCCGGCTCCACCGCGGCACCCAAGGCGCTGCGGGAGGAGAGGGGTCCCAGCGGCCCCTCCTCGCCCCGGCTCCCCGGGCAGAGCGAGCCGGCAGCCGCGGGTGGCAGTGATAAACCTCCTGCAACGCCCGGCAATTAATCTTGTGCAGCGGTGAGTCAGAGTCACCCGGAGCTTCCTCCCCTCACCCAGAACCAGCCACGGCCGTCTCCAGAAGCTCTCAGCTCCGGGGAACCTGCAGATGCCACTGGGCTCAGGGAGAGGGATTTTTTTTTTTTGTTCTGTGCCATCACTGAGAGGTACCAGATCCCCCTCTGGATCTCTCAGCTGCACCTGAGAGAGATGAGACCCACTGATATCCATATGCGCCGGTGTATCTCCGCAGAGGAGTGGGGTGCTTTAGCCCCAGCCATCGGGAAAGCGAGAGGGAAATGCCATCCTCATGATAAAGCTTCAAATAAAGAGGTGTCAAAAGCCAGAGGGGGTGGAGGCGGCAGGAAGGACCTAAATAAAGCCCCCGAGAAGGAGTCGGCATGTTTAATTCCCACCAGGAAAATGCCCCCGCACATTTCCCTCCGCCCCGTTCTCCCCCCCCAGATCCGCGGTGCACCCCAAAGTTTGCCAAGCTTTCCCGGGGAAAAAGCCTCTTCCCGCCTTGCCCTAGGCATGAATGCAGTTTGCAGTTTTAACAGCAGATGTCTCTCCTATTATGATTTATAAAAATGCTTAAAATAAATAATGCAAACATATTTACAGGAATGAATTCCTGCTCCCGAGCGCGTTTGTCACTCGGAGGCTCCCGAGCAGGAGCGGCTCGCCGCCTGAGTGCCTCCCGCACAGCCTTCCCCGCTGCCCCCCCCGCCGCCCCCTCCCGCCGGCGCTGCGGCGGCTGCCAGGAGCCCAGGGCAGGGTGGCCAAATCCCCAATCCACCCCCCCGACGCTCACACACCCTCCCCAAACGCCGGGTCCGGGCCCACACCAGCGCTTCAATACAAATACGTTGTATAATCAACGTGTTAAATATTTAAAATGGTCGTGCAGGAGAGCTGCCCGGCGGTGCCTGATTTCACACATCCTGACAATTTCACGGACCTCTGGGCTTACGTTCCTTGGCAAATAATGAAAGGCGGTGGGAGCCCCCTTCCTCGAAGGGCGCGTTGGGGAGGTTTTGCCCTGGCCGCAACTCCTTCAAACGCGATGCGACTTGTGCAGCGCCTCTCCCACCTCCGCGCCCAGCCATGTCCAATGCTTTTAAGCGTGACCTTCGCGCGGGGCGGATGCAGCCGTCACGCCGCCGAGGTGACTCAAAGGCAGAGCGGGGGGCCGGGGAAGGGGGGGGTAGGGGGGGCACGGCCGGAGGGCAGCTGCTGCTTCCAGCGGAGCAACTTTTCCATGGCCGTTTTCCCGCAGCCCCGCTCTTTTCCGGCGTGGCGCACACAAAGAGCCGGGCGTACCTGCGGTGATGCGAGTGGCCCAATTACCGCTCCCGCACCCAGCCTGGCCGTTTCCATAGCTTCGCAGCGCAGCGCTTCCCTCTCCCGAGGCCACCGGAGCAGGACCCGGCGTCTTATCAGCGATCATCCTGCCACGCAGCGCTCCTCCGGGCCCTACCTGCCGACGGCCAGTCTCGCTGGCAACGCAGGATAATATCTTTTTCCCACCAGAGCCGTGCAATGATTTCTTCCCGCTGTAATTTTGTCTTGCTTCCAAAGCCGCTTGCATAACCGGGGCCGAGGGAGCAGAGCACAAAGCAGGGCAGCTGCGGGAGCACCCCGGAGCAGGGGATGGGGCGAGAGGCTGTCCCAGCCACGAGGGGCTCTGGTGCTCTGGTCCTGCCTAAGGAAGGGCAAGAGGAGACATATAAAAGGGCTGTTGGGTCTCCCTGGCCAAACCTCACCTGCTACCTGTGAAGCTGAGCAGGGAGTACAAGGAGATGGAGGGCAGGATTTCTCTCCCCGATGGGCCAGATCCTGCCTGGGTGAGAGCTCCATGGGAGCCCAGAACCACACCCTCTCAAAACTGGCACAGATTTTGGGCTAAAAAGCCTGCTTCAGAAGGAGAAGGGGTGTTTGTGGCCTCCTGAAGGGGTGACATGCTCAGTGTTCTGTCTTCTCTCAGGTTGCTTTGGCAAAGAGCAGGAGCAAAGGTACGGGGTGTCTCTGCTGGGACCTGTGTCGTGGTGGAGAGGCCCATTCCAGCTGGGACAAGCAGGAAAATCAAGAACTGAATACCCTGACATTTTCCCAGTGAGGGTCCTGCATCCTTCCCCACCTCAATCAGAGCCATGGCCAGTGCTGCACATCCCACCTACCCTGCCTGCACTTCTCAGCTCCAGAGCTGGATCCATGGGCAGAGCCAGCAGGGACAATTACCTGGCACAAGCAGGTTGAGCCCATATCCTGGCCAGAGGACCATGGCAGCACTGCCAGCCATCCTCCCCAGCACAGCCCAGCAGGGTGGTAGCAGCACACACAGTAAAGGTTGCTCAGCGCTCAGCAGCCTCTGGGTGATGATGTAGGAAGGGCAGACCCCATCATGGATCCATCCACAACTTCCCAGCCAGGCTGGAATTGTTCACACTAATAGTTTATCCACCGAAATCTCTATTTTCAGAGAGACTCTAATTATTTCTCTCTGGTGACCAGCAGTAGGACCCAAGGGAACAGCATGAAGCTGTGTCAAGGGAGGTTTAGTTTAGATGTGAGAAAAAGGTTCTTCCCTCAGAGGGTAGTCAGGCACTGAACAGGCTCCCCAGGGAAGTGGTTGTGGTCCCAAGCCTGGCAGATCTCAAAATGTGATTAGACAACACTCTCAGGCACAGGGTGGGATTGTTGGGGTGTCCTGTGCAGGGCCAGGAGTTGGACTTGATGATCCTTGTAGGTCCCTTCCAACTCAGGATACTCTGTGATTCCATGATTCTCTGATTTGCAGATTTGGGCTCCATCTGAAAGGACAAGGAACATCTGTTATCTTGGGATAAGCAAAGTGTTTATTTTTGACTTCTGTGGTATTAGAGGAACTTTGCAACTTTTCACTTGCCATCTAGAAAAGTCATTTACATCAATAGTGGGTAAAACCAAGGGCCTCCTGCTGTTGAAGCAACGCTTTTTTTTTTGTTTCAGAAAGAATATCTAGAACAGTTCATTTTGGGTTGACCCAAAGTGATTTCTTTCCCCTGGGTTTTTGATTTAACAGCCCAAACAATACAACCCCACTCATTCTCCCAGTCCAAGGATACTTTTTGCCACAGATCAGCTGCCTGCTTGAATTTTTCCATGCTTTGTGGCTGAGTCAGACTACATTTTTCTCTCCAAAATTTAAGTAAAAACTCATTTCTGAGAAGACAGTTTTGCCCACCAAGCAGGACCACGAAGCTTTCCCATTGCCTTGCCTGGAATCAGGAATGAGGTAGCTGTGCTGGGCCCTGCTCTGTTTCCCAAGGAGCTGCACACACACTTGGGGGAATTACCAGCCTCTGGAAATGGTGGTTTGCAGAGTAGTTTGCACGCTGGCAGTGCCACAGAATATGCTCGACTTTTGGAAAACAGGGATCTCCCAAGGAGCAGAGGGCAGCCCAGCAGCTGATGCCCAGGGAAGGGACTCAGGCAGGGTCTGTAGGGGTGAGATGCTCCCAGTCCTGGTGCTGTGGCTCAAGGACTTCGCAAGATGGAGGTGGGATGTTTGTGTTTTCTGTTTTTTCTTACTTTTTTTGCCTTAATCTCCCTCTGCCAGGTTTGAAAGCTGCACCTGCAGGACAGTTCAAACTCTGGTGTGAACTCACCTGCTTCACACCTTGCCACCGGAGCATCCTCCTGGATCCCACCGGGGGCAAATGGAGGGGATGATGGCCCGTCATACGTGGAGACTGCAGACAGAACAGCTTCCTCCAGGACCTTCCACCATCAGAAGGGATTCACTTCCCACCAGAGCTCCAGAGGCAGGTGGAGAGGGAGGCAGGGGCTACCTGGTGAAACAAGCAATGACTCACTGAGACCAAACGCATCCATAGGATCCTGAAGGAGGACGAGGACAAGGCTGACAAACTCATGTCCTAATACAGCCATGTTTTCTAAGCTGTATTCCCAAATTGTCCCATGCCCATCCCAGGAGCACCTGGGTGCAGGCAGGGCTTGCTGGCTCTGCCAGATGTGCCATCCCTGTGCCTGCCCTATGGGAGGGCTGCAGAAGGCAAGCCCCAGGGCAGGTCTGCAGTCTCCTGGGCTGACACTCATCTGTGCTGGGCAGCAAAGGCACATCCACCCCTGCCTGCACCCACAGCACCTGCCTCGCCGAGATGGGACAGCCTGTGACCTGATTGTGGGAGGAACAAAAAGGCTCCCGGGCAGCAAATGCACCAGCCCAGGTTGTGCTGGGTGTCAGCTCAGCTCTGCTCGGCCCAGACATGACTCAGGACACCCAGCACACTCCTCGGGGACAGCTGGAGCAGCAGAGACATGGCAACTTAGGTCCATTTCCCTCTTTTCCCTGCCCTCCTGGAGCTCTGCCACAGCCAAGAAGGGAAGAGATGCCCCAAAAATGTGACTAGAATACAAATATGATGTTCAGACTGTGGCAGCGGCTGTAACCCAGTTTGAACTCTCCAGCCACAGAGGTCCATCCCGCGCTGCAGGCAGCAGGGATGAGACCAGCCTGGCTGACAAACCCTCCCTGCAGCCCCAGCTCTCCACCACCAGCCCACTGGGAAGCTCCTGCCAGTTGCTGCCTGTACCCTTTTGCTTGCCCACAGAGCTTTCCTGCCTGTGCCACAGCCCGCAGCCCTTGGCTTCCTCATGGCATGGCAGAGGTTGCTGGCAGTGTCTGTTTGAGCAGATGCTGAAGGAGAGGGAGTAGCCCACATGTGGTCATGCCTGGGAGAGATCCAGGCCACTGGGTTTGGTCACGTTGGAGAGCAGAGTCAGGGATGTGGATGTGAGAAATCCAACGGCTCTGAGGACAGGGTGGCTGCATCCACAGGCTGGACACCCCTGCCCCTGAGGGGGCTGTGTCTTGGGAGATCCCCACCTGCCTCCAGCACTTTGGCTCTGAAAAGGGCCAGAAACCCCAGGAAGGGCTTCTGTGTATCCCATGGAGCAGGACCACCTGGCCCTCTTCACCCTTGGCCCCCTTTCCATGGAAGTTACCACCCTGCACTCACTCAGCTCCAGCACCACAGAGCTCAGCTGGAGAGTTTCCTCTGGTTTTCCAAACTCAACACACCTGAGCAGTGATTTGGGATGAGGCAGAAGAGCTGCACTGGACTGTTGGTATCCACGGGGCAGGACTGAGGTCCCTGGGATGCAGCATCCATGTGCAAGCACCCACATGTGAGCCAGACCTTTCTCACAGGAGTTGTACCTATTCCAGTCATGGTTTTGGGGGCATCTTCTCCTGCTTCAGAGGTGGGACTTGTCCATGGCTAGGAGGATGCTCCATGGTGCTGTGGGCAGCAGAGGCTTTGCCCAGGTCTATAAGGTGCCTATTCCTGGGCTGGGAGAGGGGCCTGAGCAGGGCTTTGCTCTCCAGCCTGGGCAAGTCAGCCATTGAGAGGTAAAGGGGAAGAGGAGAAAACTGGTTGTAAAGAGAGGCTGCTGCAGATCTGCTCGACCAGGGCTGTGGCAGCACTGGGATGTGTGTTAAGAACTGGCTTCCCCAAGTTTAGGAGGCTGAGAGATGCGTGGAATAAATTACTTGTGACACTGACTCCTACACTTCCAGACTCACGCGGGATTTAGCCACCAGACTCCCAGTTAAGTCAGCACCAGTTATTAAGGTCAGGAGAAGTCGGGTGGCTAAATCCTATCTGGGGCTGCGGCACAGGGCTGTGCCAGTCTGAGGAGGCATCCTGGTGCTCTGGGGGATGTGTCCCCCAGCACCACTCCCCAACACCCAGAGCAGCCTGGGAGTGTTCCCATCGCAGGCTGGCAGTCAAATAAACAAATTGTCCATTATTGCATCCAGTTCCTTCATGGGGATATTTGGGAGAGGAGAGAGAAGTGAGGAGAGAGGAGAGAGAGGAAAGGGAGAGAGGAAAGGCAGATCTTGCCCTGATCCAGGAACAGCCTGGTTTGTTTTGCTGCTGGTTTCTGAGTGGTTTCACTTATTCCTTTCCTCCTCCACTACCTGAGGTTTCAAATGCTCCAGGGAGATGTCTCCATTAACCACAGTTTCCTTTGGCAGCTATATTTCATTATAGTCTCTCTTCCCGCTAATCTTTCCCAGCTTTTGTTGTTGTTGTTTTTATTATGATGATTTTTCACAAACCCCTTTGTTTCCAGCTGTACTTAACCTGGCCATGTCCCTTTAAATACCACAGCCTGGGCAGAATAGGGGATCAGTCCTTTGACAGGAGCTAAAGTCCTGTTTGATCTGGATTAGATGCTGATTTTGCTTACCAGACTAAAGACCGAGGGGGACCACGCAGTGCCTGTGTTTGCACAAACCTGCCTGGTCGCATTCCTCTTCCTCCCCGTGTCCAGCCGAAGGGGTGAGCGCGGGGCTGTGCACACAGCTTGAAATCCAAGCGGATAAACGGTCACTTTGTCTGGAGACATAAGAAAATGGAGGTGGGAGGATGGAGGCGGCAGCTCTGTGCTGTGCTGGAGAGGTGGCTCGGGGTGCAGAGCCTCCCCAGGGTGGGAGCAGGTCAGCACCCATCACTGGGATGCCCCTGGGCATCTCACAGCCCTCGGCAATGCTCACCCTGGAGGGTCAAACTCCCATCTTGCTGCCCATCTTTGCCACCTGAGGCTTAAATGTGGGTGCCTAATGGCCCATCTCATGGTGGGACTGGCAGGATGTGGGGGAACCGAGACCTCAGCTGCTTCCCCCACCCAACAGATTGTGTTTTCTTCAAGGACTCCCATTCCTGCTCTGTCCTTTCCCACTCTCATCTCCTGCCTCTTCTCCTGCCCTTTTGTCTCATTCTTCTGCCCTAAGGACAAGTGTTCTCCCTTTCCCCCTGCACTCCCCATCCCCTCATGTCTAGCTCTGCCCTGACCCCTTCCCCAGCTCGGTGTCCCCCAAGCCCCCAGAGGCACCACTGCCCCTGCAGCATCATCCCCTGCCACGCTCCTGCTTCTTCTGGAAGGGACCACAGCCAAGCCCTGCTCCAGGAGAGGTGACAGGGGCACCAGGCAGCTCAGGCACTCCCCGGGCTGGAGCCGGGGGGGCCGGGAGCCCCCTTCACACGCACGTACTTGCAGCAAAGCCAACTCCTGCCTCCCCCTGCGGCTGTCTCGGTGGAGAAATGTCAGGACTCACGGCAGGGCAGCGAACCGTGCTGCCGGTGGGAGCCCTCCCGGCCCGGCACAGCGGCAGGAGCTGGGGCTCAGGGTGAGGCCAGTGCCTGCACCTCGTCCCTCGCTGCAGGGAGTGGGGAGCACACAGGCCAGATCTGTGTTTCACCCCGCCTGCCCCATTTAAAAGCACCAGGAAAAACCTGGAGCAAAGCCCCTGCGTGGCAGCAAGAAGAAGGGCATCTCTTGCTCAGGGAGGCAGAGTCTTGCTGGAGGAGCATCTCCCACGGGGCTGGTGCCCTGGTTGCCTGGCAGTGGGAGATGTGTGCCTGTCATGGCAAGGCAGAGGGTTGCCGGTGGCAGCGATGCCACAGCACATGAGTGGGAGCTTCCAGAGGGTGACAGGGCACAGCTGAGAGGTGCTGAGCTGTGCTGAGCACTCCTGCTCACTGTCCAGCACGGTCCAGCTCTGTCAGAGGGAGGTGCAGGACCTGCAAGGCCTTCACAGGCATCAGTCTCCTTCCTGGTTCACTCCCAGAGCTGGAAAACTAATTCTGCTGGAGGTGGGGAGGGTCATGGCCGTGCCACTGCTGGAGGTATCACTGCCCACAGCAGATGGAACTTTAAAAAGCACAGGGCCAGCACGTCAGGTAAAATGCAGAAATTAATGACTGTAAAGGTCAAGCGGGATGTGCTGATGGAGGCGTCGGCCCTGGGCTCCCGGGGGTGGGCTTGGCTGGCTCTCACTGCTGCTGTCCCAGCCTGCCAGGACAGAAGGCAGGTGGGCACCTGCCCACACCCAGAGCCCCCAAGACACCTCAGTGGCAAGGGCAGGTGAGGAGATGCAGAAACCCAGGGCCACCCAGGGCTCTACCAGGGCAAAATGATGCTGTAATGTGGTACATGCAGGGATGAGAGGGGAAGATTGTCCTACTGTGTCTTCTTGTCCACAAGGAACCTTCATGGCAGGAGGAGGCCTTGTGGAACACCCTGGTCACAATTTCCCTTCAATCAAAAGGAAGAGAACAGGCAAAGCCAGAAAGCAGGTGAGACGAGATGGACCATCAAGGAACTTAATGAACTGGAAGGTCTCATCCATGCTTGCCCTGTTCCTGCACCCTTCCTGGGTTTAGTACAACCTGCTCTAAGCACTTGTTGGCTCATAGGTTTGCCTACAGCACAGAGAAACAGCTCCTTCACCCCCGGTAAGCCTGCCCCAGGCTCCCTTGGGCTCAGGGAGAGGGGCTGTGTGATGGGGCAGGCTTAGGGCAGAGTGTCCAGCCAGCCCAGCTGCAGGATAATCCAGCCTAAAGTTCTCAGAGGCAAGGCAGGAGAGGACAGGGCATCCTTCCTGCCCCATGGGCATCTCATCCTCCAGCCCTGGCTCAGAGCTACAAGGGGGACTGCAGGACTGGCTGAGGGGACAAGGACAGGGCATCCTGGTCCTGTGTTCCCACTACCCATAATACCATCTGGACATCTCCACGAGCACTTTGCCGGGGGGAGACACCACTCCCCTGACTGAAGCTTCTCCAGGGCTGTCGGCTCCAAAGCCTGGCTGAGGGCGAGGCAGGCTGCTGGCTGCAAACCCCCGCTCAGCCTGGTGGTACCTGTCAGCTCTGCTAAGCCCCTGCTCAGCCGCTGTCGTCCACCCACCGTCAGCCGAGGGCTGAAGGCTCACGCCGCGCCAGCCGCTGCCTCCCCGCCCGGTAACGCCGCGTCTTGCACCGAGTAGCCTCCTTCTGCTGTCACAGGCCGACCTATTTCTCACAAATCCTGACTGCTCTGGCCTTAAAACATCTTGACGCAGTGCTGAAACTGGCCTTGGCAGAGCAGCCAGTCCCCGATTAGGCGGGAGCCGCCGTGGCTTGGCGTGGGCTGTGCAGCGCCGGGCGCCGGCTGGGAGAGCAGCATGGACCGGGGAGCACCTGCGTGCCCATCGGGAATAATCAGGCATTGGTCGTGGTTAAAAAGAGGGATACCGTGGCTCACAGGCCAAACGGCCCTTGCTGCTCCCAGCCATGGGGTGCTGGAGGTTGGGGTTCTCTGCTGGGGCTGAAGGAGCTGGGGGTGGAAGGGGTGTCCTCTTTCATGCAAGCACAGCCAGCACATCCCAAGCAGTCATTCCCTCTGTGGGCTGCAGGGGTGGGATTTGACTCCAGATCAAGACAGCTTCTCCATGGATATAGCACAGGCAGGATTCCAGCTCTGGTGCACTCTGGTCCCCAAGGCAGGAGGACCTTGGGCAGTTTCTGTGCAGAAACCACCCCGTGACAGCTGCAGTGACATCCCCAGCCTCCTGCAGCACCACAGCAGGGCAACCAGCCAAGGCACTTGGCCAGCTGGAGCCACAGCTCTGCCTTGCCTGGGACACCTGGGTTGGTGGGATGCAGGAATGGGTGTCAGCTCCCACCTACAGGGTCCTTTCAAAGGATGCTGTTGGATAAACATCCTTCTGCCCCGGCTCAGGCACAGGGAGATCTCAGTGTGATGTTAGGTCAGGAATTCTAGAAGTCTCAGAGATGAAGTGATATGGATGTCAAGCCTTCACGAACAAAGTATCTCCCACGGTTCCTTCTCCCTGAGAAAAGCCCTTTTCAGGCTTTGGTACTAAGACAATGACAAGCACAGCATCCCAGAGACCTGGTGGGACCCTGCTCCCCTGCCTCACACCTCAGCATGGGCACTTTTGGGGGGAAGAAGCCAACACTCATTCCCAGTGGAGAATCTGCAAAGAGATGAGGGATCCTTAGCCTGAATTTGAAAACTCTGCAACTTTTCAGAAGAACTTTAACCAAGGCTGGAAACCGGCCCGGAAAGCTCCCATGATGTGTGTGACACAGGGAAGGTCACCTGGCCAGCTGTGGGGAGCAGAACTTGGAAGGTTTATTTAGATTAATATTCCCAACTCACTTGTCCCAGCAGCCCCAGGCTTGAAGACATTCAGACAACCTGAGCCAAGCCAGGTGTGCAGTAGGGAGCATCTCCCTTGGCTGGCCATGCCTGGGAACCCCCAGCAGACCTCTGTGGGTCCTGTCTGGCTGCTGTGGGGCTGCCAAAACCCCCAACCAAGCTGTTGTCAGCTTAGCCCAGGGAGCACTCACTGATGGTGCAGCTGTGCAGGAGATGCTGGATGGCTCTGACACCTGGTGTGGGTCCGGCTCGTCCCCGCAGCCCGCTGGGATGTGCAGTGTCCCTACCAAGGAAGCCTGAGCAGATCCCACCACCCCAACCCGCTCTTGGGGTGAACAGGCGTGCACTGGGTCCCCTCTCAGCAACCAGCATTCGACGCTCATGGACATTCCCAACCCACCAGCAAGGTCCTCGCAGCCTCCCTTGCCCAGCCCTCGGCCCCTGGCTGCCCCAGCAGCCCCCGAGCCCCGGCAGTGGGATCAGGCAGCCGGGAGGTCACGCCTGGCCGGCGGCGCTCACGGCGAGCCCGCCATCCGGCTCAGCTGAAGCACATTTTGTTCGGCGCTTCCTGCATCCTGCCCCATCCCCACGCCGGGGGGGCGGGTCAGCCCGGGGTCAGGCTGCTAATTGCAGCCCGGGGGACGGCGGGGCGAGGCGGCCGCCAGCCCACGGCACCAGGCTGAGACCCAGCGCGGGAGACTCGGGGTGGGTGACACCCCACAGCCCAGCCCAGCACCCCACAAAGTGCTGGGGTGCCCCTGTGGCAGAACGGGGAGTGTTTCTGGCACCAGCGTGGACATTCCAGCTCCTGCTGCAGCTCACCCCGGAATCCATCCTCACCAAGCCAGGCCACTCCACGTGGAAACCACCACTGGACCAGCCCCACACCGAAGTCTGGCCTCACCTGGCATCACTCACTGGCAGCTTCCCACGCCACCAAGGCCAAGTGGGGATTGGGATACGGCTGTGCCCTCTGTGACAGCACGCCCGAGGGCCACAGGCAGGTTTGGTTGCCCTTCTGCTAACTCTGTTTAATGAGGATGTTAATTAAGAGCGACTCGAGGCCAGCCCTTGTGATAGTGCCCAGGGTTGTCCCTCAGTGCCATGCCGAGCTCGTTATCAGCGTCCCAGGCACCCTGTGTCACCTGGCTGCCAGTGGGTACCCTGGGGGCAGCAGCCCTGGGTGGGGACAGCCTGGCACAGGGGCTGTGCCTGGCAGTGGTTGAGCACGAAGGAGAGGATGGGTTCACCCTCAGGGGATGCCTGAGGTCCTGCCTGGACAGGAGCTCGTTAGGCAAGGCTCCAGGCCGTCCAGCACAGGGCCATCCACCTACACACACACCTGGGAGGCAAAGGGATGCAGCCCAGCACAGGGGTGAGCTGGAAGTGGGGTAGAGGGCACCCAGCACCTCATCTCCCAACTTCCTCATATCTCACCTCCCCATCTCCAACCTCCCCACCATCCCATCCAGCTACCAGAAAGGGTTTGAATCCCACCCTGTCTCCACCTCCTTCCTTTCTTCCAGACCTGTTTTCCCACATGGGGAAGCCACTGCTCTCTTTGTCCCCTGCTAATATCCACGTCCTCCCTGCCAGCACCACAGCACCACATGCCTGCTATGGCTGCCCTCCCCTGCCAGTGCTCATCTCCCCTGCTAATCCCCATGGTCCCTGCCATCCACTTCCCCATCCACTGCTCCATGCCAATGACAGCCCCAGACACAGCCCTGTTGGGGGTGACACAGCCAGGCCAGGGTGACATTCCCAGCAGTCCCCAGCCCCAGCTGTGGGTGGGATGAAGCAGCACCCACCCCCCGTGCAGCTCCCCAGGGGATTGGGGCTGGGGGGGGTTCTGCGTGCTGCTCCCCAGGACACTCTCCCAGCATGGGGTAGGGGTTGGCTCCTCCCGAGTGCCAGGACTGTGCCTTCACACAGCCCCAACCCTTAGCCACAGTAGTAAAAGGAACAGCCAGACTCCTTTTTCCCATAACACCCCCCACCACATTCCTGCTAAGTGATTTCGGCTGTTGCCCGAGCAGCACGAACTGGGAACCAGCTCACAGCAGCCCCTTGCCAGTGCCACCCCGGTTGGAGCCAAGCTGGGAATGCCACTGCTGGGGCACAGGCAGGCTCAGTCTGTCCCCGCAGGCCTGGAGCTTTGTCCCTCCCCACGCTGGCCCAGCAACATCGCTGTCACCACGTGCTCCAGTCGTTCCCACAGGCACCCCTGGGCTCAGGCACTGGTGTGACCGGGGTGCCTGGGTCTGGGCTCCAAACCATCTGGGTGGAATGCTGCTGGAGGGGGCTTTGGGGGCAGTTTTCCCCAAGAACTTTCTGCTCCATCCTGGCAGGTCTCTGCCAGGCAGGGACAGAGCTCATGCACCGCCGTCACCCCCCTCTGCCGAGTGCACATCTGGCCAACAGATGCCGGTCCAAATGCTGGCTGGAGCTGGGGACAAAGGCTCTTGCTACCTCCTCCCGGCAAGGCAGAGCTGGGTCCAGCCGGATCTACCTCTTGCCAGGCTGGGATGACCCTGGAGAACCTCCTGGGGGTTGGAAGGAGGCACCCAGCCCACCTGCACAGCACCCAAAGCACCAACAGTGAGCATGATGGATTGTCTGTGGTTGAGCCCGTCTCGTTGTCCCAGACAGTTCCTACTGACCCAGTGCCAGCACAAGGCCAAGTCTGGAAAGCCACTCAGAGCCCACTCACCTTTGGCAGCTTGTTTTAGACTTGTCCCAACAAAATGAGCCTCGCCGAGGTTCTCTGTGACCCACTAATAACATTATTTCACCAAAACAAATGGCGTTGGTGCTGCTGGGTAAAACTCTGGGCAGGTCAAGCTGGGAAATATCCCCGGGAGGAGCAAGGCTGGCTTAGCCCAGCCACTGCTGGGATTAACTGTGGGGATTTAGCAGCCGGGGCGACTCCAGCTCGGCTCATCACACCGTCCCACCACGCTCCGGCAGGACCGCGGCGCGTGGGCAGGTGGGGGCACAGGGACCTCGGCCAGCATCGCTGCTGGGGGGGCCCGGAGGGCCGGACAGAGGGGTGGGAGAGAAATAACCAAGCTGGAAATCATGACACAAAACATGCATTCATTTTATTCACAAAAACAGCCTGGATCGCTAAAACATTACAAACAGCATTTCAATTTAATGATGGAGAGAGAGCTGGAGAGACGGGGGGTGAACAGAAGAGAAATATCACTTTGCGTAACTGCTTCAGCACAGGTCCTGCAATATTCTGGTTTATTTTGATTTGAACTTCCGTAAGTTTACAAAAATTACTTCTAGGAGTAAACCGTTGCAATTAGGAGGATTTTCTGTACGCAGCATTTCTGGTACTATATTAATAAACTAACAATGGCTTTTTTTTTTTTACTTTTTTTTACTCTTTTTTTTCCTTTTTTTTTTTGAATTCCGCCGGTTGTGTAGCAACTGTTTTCTTCAACCTTTTATACCAACCCTCTTGTGGGTTAAACTTTCCAGAGGTGAATGGCGAGGAGAAGGGATACTACATCGCTTTAAACATATTCTCATTTATAAACATGAAGTTGAGGCATTCTAGAAACTATCCACTCTATTGTATGATGGGAAAGAATCAAATAAAAAGTATAAATGAGGGTGCAATTAAACAACTGTGCTAAATTACAGTAGTGCTTATTAGTAACTAGATTTTAAAAGGTTACTGTAAATTTACATTCCCTACACAAGTACTGCATCTTTCACACATAAACAACATCAACACCAAAACACAGAAAGAAACTGATTGTCCATACTCTGTCTATTAAGTCTTGGTACTTTACAGATCCATTGTTTTTTTCTTTTAATTATTTTTTTTTTTGTTTTTTATTTGAAAAGCAGTTAAATGTCTGACTAGGACTCGAAGATGTTAAAACGAACGAAAAAAAAAAAAAAAAAAAAAAAAAAAAAAAAAAAAAATTATAAAAACAGGAATGAGATTTGCGAGAAAATATTTTTGGTTCTAAAGAGACACAGGTGCATCCATTCATTTCAGCCAAAAATCCCTTGCCTGAGACAACACAAGCAAGCAGTGACATTGCACTTGGATGACAGAGCTTTGGGATTCCCGTTCCTACTGGAACCATCTGAACGCGGCTCCTGTAGGAAGCATCACCTTCTGGAAAGGAAGAGAGACAGGGAGGGGGGACAGAAGAAGAAGGGACAAGGCGTTAGGTCGGGTCCGGCAGGGTTGGGCACCCACCCCTCACCCCAGCCCAGCCCCCCGGCCAGCTGCCTTGGGACAGATTCACCCCTGGCTCAGCACCTCCCAGTGCAGCCGTGTATCCCAAGATTTCCAACCCAGGATGCCCCAGCTGGAGGGAATCTTGGGGTCCCCCGACTGCCAGCCTCCCACCCTGGCAGGGCACCAGCACAGCAGCTCGGCCAGCCCCCAACTTCCCCTCCCATGAGCACAATGGTCAGGCCATGGGGAGTTGGCACAACAGCCCCCTTGGTGCCAGCCCCCACTGTCCCTGCTATGGATGGACAGACAGACACCCACAGGACGGGACCCAAGCCAACAGATGAGTTTAGGAGTGCATTTAGGTGCAAACTGAGGCAGGGAGTGAGCTGGACAGGCTTGGGGACACCAGGCAGCTGCTCAGGACACAGGGAACATCAGCCCCGGCCCCAGTGAACAACCCTGACCCCAACACAGCAGCCCCGGGCACCAGCAGGGAACTCTCAGCACCTTGCAGGGAAGAGCAATGAGTCCCACCAGGCTCCACTTCACACCCAACAATGTGCCCAACAACAGATGAGACCTCTCTGAAGCCACCTCCAGGCAATGCCCCAATAGCACTGTGGTCCTCTGGAAGGAGAACCAGGGATGTTTGTGGAAAACCTGCTCAATGTTCATGGGAACATGGGTGGAGTATGCAAGGACCACAACATCTCTCAGTGCCAACAGCCTCCAAGCGAGGCCAAGCCATGCTAGACAGACACACAGTCCCCTCACAGGGCCCTGCATTCAGCTCCTGCATCTCCAAACAAGCAAGGGACACCAATGGGAAGCAGGCCACAGGCCGTGGTGATGGGCTCGGGACAGCACACTGGGCTCCCATGGGGTGAGGGGGGACACAGCCCCAGCTCCTGGCATTGAGCTCATGTGCAGGCCTAGGACACCTCATGTAGCATCCCAAGAGTCAAACCCATGCCACATTCTGGTCTCGAACCCCACACAGGAGTCAGACTGATCTCACTGGGCCCTCCTCTTGGATCAAGACACCCACCAAGCCTCAATGAATAACCAAGGCAGCATCCCTGGGGGATCCCGATGTGCTCACTTCCACAGGAACCACAACCCACACGTGGGGCTTGGGCAAGGGGAGGGGGGCGAAGGGCTGGAATGGGCAAGAGTTGGTGGTGCCACCAGGCTGCTGACAGATCACTCCTGCTCCTGGCCCCTGTCAGGTCCTCTGGGCAAACAGAGCTGGGGCAGCCACAAGCTGCAGGCATCACCCCTTCCCCAAAGGTCTCTGTGACGTGAAATCAGATATCTCGGGAAGGCCCAAGTGCCTCTGCCTGGCAACACACAGGGCTGTGGCACAGCACACCACCCACGCTGGATCCCACCCAAGGCACTGGGGGCAGGCAGGGCACAGCATGGTGGACTGTCCAGCAAAGGCCACCAGCCCAGATCCATCATCCCAGGAGAGAGGAAAACAAGGGGTGAGGGGGCTCCTTATGGGTCTGAAAGGAGATGTCTGATAAACACCTCTGCTCCTTCATTATTAAAGGAAGCTGGACAACCAGCTCTAATGTGGATGCCCAGGATTGATCCCCCTCATCATCACAATCACAGACTCACAGAACAGTTTAGGTTAGAGGACACCTTGAAGATCATCTCATTCCACTCCATGCTATGGGCAGGGACACCTTCCACTAGCCCAGGTTGCTCCAAGCCCTGTCCAACCTGGCCTTGAACACTTCCAGGGATGGGGCAGCCACAGCTTCTCTGGGCAACCTGTGCCAGGGCCTCACCACCCTCAGCACATTTCTACCTAAATCTACCTTCTTTCAGTTTAAAACCCTCACCCCTTGTCCTCTGTGGTGAGGGTCTCTCTGTGAGGCTGACGTGAGGCTGGCAATGACCCTCACCAGTGCTATCTGGGGCCTCAAGGCACTTCATCACAGTTTCTCTGGATGGAGAACAGCTCTGTTGAGTCAAATCCCAACTATTCAAGGCCTTTGTGTGACCTACAGCTCTGCAGACAAGCCCAGGGTGACCCGGCCAGCAGCCCCCACGGCATTAGCCAGGGTTGCTGGGGCTGGAAGAGCCCAGAGGAGCCTGGTCAGTGCAGGGACGTGCTGCTGCCTGCTCTGAGCACCCAACCTGCCTCACTGGTCTCAGAGCCCCAGGCAGCCACCACCAGAGTGGGACACCAGCAGTAACTGGTTATTCAGGCTCTGTAGATGTGCAGATAAAGCTTAACGGCGGCTGAGGGATTTAGCCCGTTTTTTTATGCTGCCATAAAGGTTTAATTCTTTTTTTTTTTTACTGCTTGATTTTAGATCAATGTTTAATCACAGCTGTGGCCCCTGTCTGGGCTCTCTGAGGACGTTCCTCTGGATGCACAGGGCTGGCAGGACAGAGTCACTGCCCTTCTCCCAGGCAATGGCACCACTCCTGACAGAGGGGGATGATGCTTCACAAAGGCCTGTGAATGTTTCAGCTCCATATAAAGGGCCACTGAGTGGCCCCTTCTGTCCCAGTATCAAGTACAATGGTGTGATGGCACCCCACCAGGACCAGTAGTCCATGGACCTCTGCATCCTGGCCTTCTCCAGACAGGTCTCCACCACAAGGCAGGTGCTGGTGGTTGCCCTGCATTGGCCCAACACAACATATGATCAAGGCTGGTTGACATAGGGTTAGGTTTAACAACCCAGCCATTGACCCAGGTGACCCTGGGACATAAGCTGGGGTCACGGTGTCCCTGACCCAGCCACAATCTTGCTCAACTCTATCAAGGTCAACACACGGTGCAAGTGGATATTGTGAGATAGGGGAGGATCTGTCCTGAAAAAGGGTTGGTAATGCCCTGAAGTGACCCACACCTACCCAGGCTTCCACCCCCACCAGCACAACATCTCTCTTCAGCCTCAAAACACCAAAGGTTGTGCCCAGGAGGGATGGGGACTCATCTCTGGTGAGGCCCAACTCCACCACATGAAGAGCCCTATTTCAGTGGCCTCAATTTCTCAGCCAGTCATGAGATGGAGAAGCCAATCACAGGGGTGACTGTTTCACGGGCTCCTAGTGCTATTTATCACCCCTGGACCCAGCGCAGCGCTGGGAGAAGGGAGCGTCTCCTCCGGCTGCTGCGAGCTCCGAGTCTATTGACCCGCTTTAGGACTCTTTGGAAGAAATGAACTTTTTTTTTTTCCCTTTCTCCCTTTTTCCAGATCACTGACTCAGCAAATTAGAACAAGAATATAATTTAGCAATACAGCGGTTTTTGAAAGACACAGTCCCCCTCTCCTCATCCCCACCGCCCAAATGGATTTTTTTTTTCCCCTTCAGTATTCATTCAGAGCTGATGCTAATTGAAAAACGTAGAACGTGGCTAAGGGAGCGGTGGGTTTTGGTTGCGTTGGGACCACCAGAGGATGGGCAATGCCCTCACGCCAGGATGCACGATCCAGCTCTGATGTCCAGGTGACTTTTTAGCCTCTGCCAGCTCTGGGGATGCGCTCACCAGAAGGACAAAGCACAGCTGACGGTGGGATCAGCTCACAGAAAAACCAAACCTGGCTTAAGCACAACACATTGGGGACCCAGCAGACAGGCCCAGAGTATCCATGGGTGTGCAGCACCATGGGACATCCCTGCATGGGCACCCAGCCCTCACCCACACCACACCACGCCACCAGGAGCTGCCCATGGCCCCAAGCTGAATTTCAGACCCACACAACAACTGGACTTTCCCTGTGGTCCCCACATGAATGTCACACATCCCTGGTGGATTTGGCAAGGTGACACCCCAACCCAACAGCTCCTCCAAATCCAAGGGCAAAATCCACAGCTGGGCCATGGTGGGCAGTGACAATCCAAGCACCATCCCAGAGCCTCACCCCAGGGCACCTGGGCATCCCCAGCAGGAGCAGGGGTGCTCCCAGCTCCGCTGGGTACCAAAGCAGGTGCACTGCCAGAGGGGACTGCAGCACTGCTACCACTGGTAAATCCAGCTAGTGCCTTATGGCCTCATCCTGACCACCCCAAATGGATGCTGGCCCATGGATGGGACACCTGGTACAGCCACACCACAGGGGATGCTGCCCAGTGCACACTGTAGCAGTTTACCCCCAAAACCAGGGACCACAGTGCTCCTGCTCAGAGCAGAGTGAGCTGAGGGGCTGGGCTCTGGCTGCACCCCAGCCACGGGTTTCACCATCACCAATTACTCTGAGCTTTGCCCCAAAAAGTCACCCCCTTCCTCCCCACCCCCTGGGGTTAGACGCTGCTCCCCAGCTCAGGGAGCTGCCATCCGCTCAGGACAAGGGATACCACCACCAAAACCCCAGCAGAGCCCCCGTTCCTGCAAAGGGGAGAGTGCAGCTCAGCGTGCCCAGGTGCCCCAGGAAGAGACCCCAGCCCTCCTCCCCACACCAATCAACCCCAGTATGCAAGGGGGGATGGGGTCTGGGGGCACTGGGCAGAGCACACATCTCACTGCTAGAGCTGTTAATGGAAAAGGGAAAAATAAAAAAAAGTAAGAAGTACCAGGTGTTTTATTATCTAGGGCAAGATCCGAACCCAGGAGCGCAGCCCGAGGAGGGGTTAGGGTGCCTGAGAGGGGCCGGTTACCTCCAGTGCTGCAGAAGGCTTCTTTTTGAGTTCTTCACATTTTCGGAATTTGCAAATCTGGTGGCCAGTTTTGCGATTCCTACAACTGCTGCACTGCTCGCAGTTTATCCGTCTTCGGCAGGGCGGGCACATGCCGCATCTTTTCCGTTTCTTTTTCCCCGAATTGATGGCAGATGCCAACTCATTCTGCATGGGATACTCTGCCAAGCCAGCCATATGGAGCGCGCTCTCTGCCAGAAACACGCCGGCAGGGGTCATAATGAAAAGGCCTGGGTTGATGGGAAAAGCCCCCAGGTAAGGAAAATCAGAGGGGCCGTTCATTGTCTCTGCAGCTGAGACTGCCTCCATGTCAGAGATACCAGTCCCGTGCTCGCCTGCTAGAGGAAGATGCTCCTGTACCACTCTTTTGAGCATTTCTGTCGACTGAGCAAACTGTTGGAGGGCGGTCTGTCCTTCTGAGGAGAGCTCCGACATCCGGTCTAATTTGCTCAGCATACTAGAGATGTTTTTGTGCTTTGAGGTAGAATGACTTTTATCCACAGTCGCATCGTTGCCATTAGCTAAGGGGTTGCCTTTCTCTGAATGTTCGCTTACCGAGCTGCTGCTACCAAAGGTGGAATAGTGGGAGAGTGGACGGGACTTCTTAAGACTTTTGTTCAAAGGTTCACTTATTATTCCACTTTTGTTCCTCCTCTCGGAGTTGACGGGGGGTTGAGAGTCATCCTGGTTATTTTTTTCCGTCTCTGGCTTGTTCCCAGTGTCTTGGTGGGAGCCCGAATTTGACATGGTGCTCGGAGCACAACAGCGAAACCAACCCCAAAATTTAAAAAAAAAAAAAAAAAAAGGGCAAAAAAAACCCAAAAAAACCCCCCACAAACCCCACCCCCGATGCCAAAGCAAAAGACCCTCAAAGCCCTTCTGGTAGCACCAGCCCACCGGGCACCGGGGACGCTCAGACGGGAACGCGCATCAACGGGGCGTCTCCTCCCGCGCCGGCTGCGGAGGACTCAGGGCACTCTCAGTGCACAGACATACTCTGCGGCTCTGGGACACACCACGCGGCTCTGGAAGGAGAAAAGAAAAGAGAGTTAGCGCTGGCAAGAGCCAACGGGCTTTTCAAAGCGGCTCTTCCTCCCCCTGCCATGAAAGTCTCAGCGCCGCGAACAAAGGAACTCCAGGGAACGGACCTCGGTGGAGATCCGTTCCGCTGCTCTCTAAAAGGGTCGCCATCCAGACAGAAGTGGGGGGTCACAGGGGAAGTCCTGGCCTGGTAGCAATGGCACTGCGATGCTTAAAGACTCTCTGTGCCTGGTTCTCCTCCCCCAGGGACGGCAGCCCCAGGGAAGTCACGGGGCTCATCTCCTGCTCCGCTCCAGCGGCATGCGGCCCCACAACGGATGGGACCACAGGCGCCGGCGGGATGCTCCTGAGCTGGGAGCTGGAGCTCATGAAAGGGGTGCCTGGTTCCCACCCTGCAGCCGCCAGTGTTCCCCCAGCCGGGTGCCACGGAGGCAGCATCCCAAATCCCACGGCCTCCAGTGATGTTGCTCACCCCGCTCAGGCTAGGTTGCACCCCTCACCCTCCTCCTGCTCCTCGTCCTCCTTCTCCTCCTGGATCATGTCCCTGGGCCAGCACTGGGCTGGGGAAGGAAGCCACATGGAAAGTGACAGAGTCCACCTCCAAGCCCCACAGGGATCCACAGCACCCTCCTCCAAACTCCACCACCAAGAGCTGCAGTGTCCACCTCCAAATTCCATTGGGCAGCCATGGTGTCCATCTCCACATTCCATGGGCAGCCATGGTGTCCAGCTCCAAACCCCACCAAGAGCTCCAGTGTCCACCTCCAAACCCCACGGGCAGCAATGGTGTCCACCTCCCAACTCCCCCAAGAGCTGCAATATCCACCTCAAAACCCCATGGGCGGTCATAGTGTCCACTTCCAAACCCCACCAAGATGCTGCAGCTCCAAACCAAACAGGGAGCTGCAGCATCCACCTCCAAGCCCCATGAGGAGACACAGCATCCACCTCCAAGCCCGAAGAAAAGCCACAGCATCCACCTCCAAGCCCCAGTGCTGACCTCCTGCCATGCCCCGGTGTGCCCAGCCCACATGCCCGGCCACTCCGGAGGAGCCCCGGGCTCTGCGGTGACAGGCAAAGCCTTCCCGGAACGGACGCTATGCCACTGTCCCCGGGGCAACTCCCGGGCAGCTGGGCCCAGTGTGGCTGCAAACACTTGTTGTTGTGAAATTCCTCCTCCTCCTCCCTCCCGAGCACACACGCACGCACAGGCACCGCCAAGTAATCAGGCTTTAGAGGAGAAAAGCTGCAGGGCTTAGTGGAGCAGGAACCCGCGTCCCCACCCCGGCGGCAGCTGGGGGAGGGCGGCACTGGGAGGAGGCCCCTCCGCTACCCCGTCCCTCCATCCTGGCTATCCCGGCAGCCTCCTCTCTGGAGTCCAGGCAGGGATGTGGCCATGTGTGGAGGGCTGTGCTGCGACCCTCGCTCCTGCGCAGGGTCGATGCAGCAGAGCGAGGAGGATCCCTGTGGCCCCCACACCCCACTCCTGCCCATCCATCACCCTTCGGGTCCCCATCTCCAGTACAACCCCAGGAACCCCGTGACAGCCCAGGACCTTTTCCCACGGACCCAGCTCGCTAAAACGCCGATGGGGGCAAGGTCCCTGCGCCAACCACCGCGGTACCGGCTGCGGAAGCAGCCCTGGTGTCTCACTCCGGTGCCAGAGCCCGCTCGCCCACGGAGAAACCCCCCCGCCCTGGCGCTGAAAACCGCTTGCTTCAGCTGCTGCGGGATTTAAGATGCAGCGCGGATCGATGCAGGGCTTGGGCTCCAGCCGGGAGCTCGCCAGGCCACGTGGGGAGGGAGGGCTGCGGCGGCAGGACGGGCTGCCCTTCCCCAGCCCCACGCCAGGCAGGGGGATGCTGGGTGGCGGCGAGGTGGGGTGCGCCCCAAATGGGTGAAGGGGGCTGGGAGCGTGGGCGGGCTCCTGCCGTGCAGCTGAATCACCCGTCCCCTCTGCCAGGGAGGTGGGGGACCCGCCCCTGGAGACCTTAGGACGGGTCACACCTCAGTGCCGAAAGTAAGGGGCGCTGGGGCCGGAGCGGGGAGCGCAGCAGGAAAAGCACCGGACGGGAGGATGTGAGATAAAGCGCCCGGGGGTGTTATCTCACGCCTGCCCGCGGCCGCCTTTCCTGCGGCCCTGCGCCTCTTCCGCCCGGCTCCGCGCCCAGCTGGGAGCCAAGCGCCCGGCAGGATCGGCCCCGGATTTGCCACCCTGCCTGCTCGCCCTGTGGCTGCCGGGGGGCTGCGGGGGGTCTCCAGCCACAACCAGGAGCACGCTTTGCATCACCCTGGCAAAGAGCCGAGTTGTGCCGATGTAGGGCTCGATGCCACACCGAGGCGTCCCCACAGCCCCACGGGGTGGGGTCCAGGTGCCAAAGGTGGGGAGGACACCAGCTGAAGCCACGGCATGGTCACCGTCTCCACCAGCTCCCATCTTCCTCTGCAGCCGGCCAGACCTGCCAGCCTTCCCACCATGCCACACGGATCGGGTGCCAGCAGCTCTGAGCCCCTTGCTCACAGCCCTCCCAGCCTGGCGCAGGGCTCCCCTGAGCACCCACGGCTGCAGTGGGTGGCACTGTAGGATAAAGGGACCCCGGCCCACCTGGTGCAGCCCCCCAGCACCCCCGGAGACACCGGGCACACAGCGCCGCGTCCCCGCTCAGCCCCAGCGGCGCGAGGCAGTGCCCGCTGTTGGCACGGGGTGCTGCACCGAGCCGTGCCGAGCTGTGCCAGCGGCACCGCTGCACAATCCCGCCATTGTCCCGGCCGCCGCTTTGCCTGCGCCAGCTCCCACCATCTGCAACCACCCGGCGTTGCCCTCCGGCCCCCGGGGCCACCGCGGCAGCAGGCGCCGGACCCCGCGGCTGTGCCAGCTGGGATGGGGCTGTCCCCGCACTGTCCCCTCCAGGGACCCCAGGACCCGCGTGCTGAGGGGTGCCCGCCTAGTTTGCACAAAAGGGGGGTCCCCCCGACTCTGACACCGCGGGACCACCCAGCGCAGCAGACATCTTTGCTCCTCGCCAGCCGCTGCCCGGCCCCGTCGTTAATTGCAGCGGGGGGAGGAATTAATGATCTTAATCCCTTCTTTATGATTGACCCAAGTAAAGAGAGCGAGGCCCCCCCCCTTCCCGTTCCTGCCCCTTTTCCGGCCCCCATCCCAGGGGAAGGCGCCGGGCAGCGTCATCTGGGTCCCTGTCAGAAGGTGCTTAGTCCCGGCCGCGGCATTAAAGGGGCACGTGATGGGCTCCCTCGCCCGGGTCTTTGCACGGGGCAGCTTAGCAGCCTGGAGGGACGCCAGGGTTCAAGGGGACACCACCAAGGTCAGGAGGCCCCAACCCACACCCAGGGGGTTCCCAGCCCTTCGCAGGACACTGCTCCTCTCCTGCAATGAACCACCCTGCCAGGTCCAGGCTGAGCCCATAGGGTCTGAAAGCCAGGTGTCCCCGGGGTGAGGGACAGCATCCATGGCACAGGTTGCCCAGAGAAAGCTGTGGCTGTCCCATCCCTGGAAATGTCAAAGGCCAGGCTGGATGGGGCTTGAAACAACCTGGTCTAGTGGAAGGTGTCCCTGCCCATGGCAGGGGGTTGGAACAAGATGGTCTTTAAGGTCCCTTCAAACCCAAACCATTCCATGACTCCAAGATTCACCCCAAAGATCTGCCTTCCACCAGCCTGGGATGCTCAGATGGGGCAGGGCAGCCATGCTCTCCCATGGTCCTGGGGGGAAAAAATGGGATTCTCCTCTCCCTGGATCTTACCCCAGCGCTCAGCACCACACCAGCCTGCATCCCCTTTCCTCTGCCCTGGGGCTCCCCTGCACACTGCACACAGGGGACTGTGCTGCAATAGTCCTAACAACTCCAAAACAAATAAAGGTTGCAAAAGGATCATCTCTGGTGGTCCAGCACCCGGAGAAACCCCTGCCAGCCAATGGACTGAGAGTCCCCCCAGTTGCAGGCACCATTCGCTGTCAGTGGGGAGCAGGAGAGAAGCTTCACTTCTCCTAAAAAAATGACAAGCTGCAAATTCCAGCCAGCTCCCCAGTGTTTTCGCTGCATGGCTGGAAAGCCATCAGCTCCCGCCGACCTAAAAAGTCTCATCTTCAAGAGAGAACTTCTGCTTTCCTTTAATTTTAAATAAATCACCCTCCTCCTGGAAAAAACGCCGGTTGGTCAGCCGTGCACAGACACGGCGTAAAGGGAGAAGAAAGCAGCAAAAGCTGAAGCCGAGCTGCTCCCGGGCTCCGGAAACAAAGGGAGAAAATCAAAATTCGCCTTTTTTCTAATCCCTGGGCGCTGGGTGGGCACCGGGGGCGGTGGCTTTGTCCGCCCTCAGCAGACGGAGGATGAGGACGGAAGGGACCCCGGCGTCTTTTCAGCCTGGAGAAAGGCTGTAATTGTCCCCTCCACCAGGTTTTTGTCCCCGCTTCCTCCCCCTCCCCATGCAGCCGCCAGCCCAGCATGGCCCCCACCTCTCTCCACTACCACCATTGCTCCCTGGTGATGGAGGGATGGACAGACGGATGGACAGACTCAGCCATGCCATGGACAGACTGAAGTAGGGTGCCCACCACCAGCATGTATCCCTCTCCAAAGCATCCCAAGTGAAGGTCTAGGGAGGCTGCAGCGGGAGGTTCCTTCCCCTCGCAGCGCTGGAGGTGGTTCCTGTGCTCCTCAGCCACCCTGGTCAACACCTGAGAGGACCTTGGGATGGCCAGGAGCACGGGACCACGGTGGGAGCAATGCATGGGGAGACAAGACACCCTGGAGGCATCATGGTGACTAAAACACACCCTGGGATGAGACACCCAGCAAGTAGAGCAGGACCACGGCCCTGTAGCAGCGTCACGGGTCAGATGGTCCAGCTGCAACCCAGGTCAAAGGCTTGGGAAAACAAGCACCACCAGAACAAGGTTCAAAGTAGCTCCGACCCCAGCACCACAACACCCGACCCAGCTCCCAGGTGCCCCATTTCCACAGCACAGTCAAACCTGCTGCTCCCTCCACCAGGTGACAGAGGTCAACTGAAACAGGCCCTGATTTCAGGCCTGCCGACCACATGGCCAGCAGCAGGAGAACCAAGTGAGAAATCAATCCATGATCTCCCAAGGCTGAATATCCCTGTGGGACACCCATCCAGGGAGAACATGGTGCCTGATAACCAGGAACACCCAGAGGCAAAGACAAAGATGTTGTTTGCAAGCCATCACCTCTGTCAACCCGACAGCCCCCGAGCTCTGCTCTTCGAGTTCATCCTCCTGAAAACTGGTCCAGCTGGATAATCCACTGCTGGATGTGCCATGGAAGTTACCATCAACCACCACCTTTTCTCCAGACATCAAGAGAGGACTCCCAGGCCTGGGGGAGGTTTGGGCAGTGCTGTGAATGCTCAGGCTCACCCTGGACAGCTTAAGGAGTCGGAGGTATGACGGGTCGAGGTATGACAGGTCGCCAGATGGGCAACTCACACGGAGATAGTTCATCTCCCGTGCTCCAGAACATCCTTCCGAGGGCCAGTTGTGGCAGCCGCTCTGCTCGTCTCTGCTGCCGAGGTGGCACTGAGGGACGTTAAGAAGCCAACTCCTGAATTAAAAAGGCTATGGAAGATTAAATCCAGCATCTGGAGTTCGCCCTGGAAGCAGATGGCGAGTCATCATGGTGCACAGAGTGGCTTTCACCCGTCTCCTCCTTGCAGGCAGCCGCTCAGCCCCGGTGATGCCCCGCAGGAGCGGCTCCGGACGCACACACAGCGAGGGCCAGGATGTGTCCTGCCAGGTGCATCCTTAGGCACAGCGTGGTGAGGCCATGCTGCATCCTGTTGAGTAGGCAGGAGGTGATGCCACCTCCCCAGGTAGGCTCCCTACGCCAGGGATCCAGCAAGGGCATATTCTTCCCCGCGGATTGTGGCTTTTCCCATGTAGCCCCATGGCTGCAGTGACCTTCTCAATCCATCAGCACAGCAAACACCCCAGAGCCTATCCCCAGCGTGCCCTGGACTTCTAAGGAGGTTAGCACTGAGGGGAGGACCAGGATGTCCCCAGGGACACTACTGCCCCCATGCACATCCTTGAACCTCACCCTGTCGCCCGGGCACAGCTGGAGCCACCACTGTGGGGACCAACCTGTGCCTGGGGCTGCCCCGGCTGGGAAACGTGGCTGCGTCCTGCCTTCGCAGGGTGGTGGTTACGGATTAAGGAGTCTTAAATGTCAGACGACCAGGCGCTCCCTGGAAATCCACTTATCTCCACTGCCACTCGGAGCGGCCAGAGCCGGGCGGTTATGGAGATAACGCGATTTGAAGCGTCCACCCGAGCATTGCAGGGCTGCGGGTGCCCTGCGGACAACGCCAGGCACCTCCTCCCCTCCTCCGCTCGCCCAGCTGCTGCCCAGAGAGCCGGGTGACGGCTCAGCCCGGGGGCTGTGCCCACCTGCGCGACCCCCCCCTTCCCCAATTCCGGGGGATGAGGGAGCCTTGGCAGCCTCGGTGCTCATCCATCCCCCCCTGTGCCAAAGCTGCACCAATTCGCTGCCCAAATCCTAAAACGACTGTAACTAAAACCTACCAGATTGAGCCTGGGGAAGGGCCCCCCCCACCACCACCTCCCCGCCTCTCCCCCCCTCTCCAAATGGGATTGAACAGATCTGCTCTCGCACGAGCCCAGCTCGCAGCCAAGCAGCATCTGACATTCACGCGCCGTGGCACGGCTCTGCCGCTCGCCCACTCCCCCCGGCTTGGCATCGCCCCGGAGATGCGCCATCAGTCCCAGCCCAGCAGAACCCCCCCTGTCCTCTGCAAAGCCCCCCACCCCAGACCCTCCTGGAGAGACTCCAGCTCTTTGATCCAAAGAGTTCCCGGTGTTCTCCCCACCACCGCGGTGATCCAGGGCTGTGAGGTTCAGGGGACCAGGCGGGATGACCCCAGGGCTTTGGGGACAGGTGGATGGGGCAGGCTCTGCCCGGTTGGCAGATGCCAGGGACAACAGGCATCCCGGCAGGACCCCAGGGAGCTGGGGTGGGCCCAGGGATGCCTTTGCCCTGGGGAGACCCACACACAGCCTGCCCAGGCCAAACTGTGAATTGCTCCTTTAACAGATGGGGCGATTACAGCATCAATTACTGGGGGTCTGACCAACAACCAGGTCATGGAGAGACCCACTGGCAGGTGCAGAGCAACGAGGAGTTAATTAAAAATAAGGAAAAGAGTTGTAGGCACAGTCACATGGCAATACTGGATGGCGAAAAGCCCCAAAGCCATTAGTGCCACCTCCAAGTGCCACCTCTCATGGTGCTCCAATCTATTCCTGCCACCTCCAAGTGCCAGCTCCAATGGTGCCCAAATCTATTTGTGCCACCTCCAATCGTGCCCAAATACATTAGTGCCATCCCCAAGTGCCACCTCCAGCGGTGCTCAAATCTATTCATGCCACCTCCAAGTGTCACCTCTGGTAGTGCCCAAATCCATCAGTGCCACCTCCAAGAACAGCTCCAGCCTGGAGCTGTCCCCTTGCGCTCCCAGCTCTCTCAAAACCTCATCCCTCCACATGCCACCAGGCAGCTCCATGGTGGCAGAGCACACACCAAGGGGCTGCTTCAGATCCCAGGAAAGCCTGCAGTGGGAAGGGCCAGTGCACCCACGGCAGCACCTGTGTCAGGGTCACCACCTGAGAACGCCGGGGCCAGCTCAGCGCGTTTGAGCCTGGCCATTAATGGGTGGTGAGGACCTCATGGTGCTTAGTAGTGAGATCCCAAGCCACCACGATCCCCACTCTGGAAGGCAACCACTTTGGAAGAACCACTTTTCCCACCGGGAAGGTGACGGCCCCGTCGGAAAGCCGCCGGGGTCCGCAGACGGCAGCTATTGACAGATGTCTAAGAGGACGGCGAATAATCCCGTCTTCCTCTGGGAGGATTCGGGTCGCCCTCGCCCTCACCGGGGGTTTATCCATTGTCTGGATCTGCCGGCGGTTGTTATTTTTGGTCAGCTCCACGTTTTGCTTGGCCTCGCTGGCAGGAGGGAAGCGGGAGGAAGAAGAGAAAGGGGAGGAGGAAGGCTGCTTGGCCAGGGCTTGGCAGGGGGAAGAACCAGCTCAGCTCTGGGAGAGGGCAATCGGGCACCCCGCAGCCCTCAGGGAGCCTGGGTGGGTCTCCTCCCAGCCCCACAGCCTTGCTGAGCACAGCCAAAACTCACCACAGCGATGGGGCTGGCCAGCCCAGGAATCCCATTCCCCCTGGTGCCCTTACTTCCAATAAGCCCAGTGGGCCAGAGAGGCTTGAGAGGTTTTGGGGGGTGGGCTTTGGGGGGCAGGCAGTGATTAGGGTTCTTTCCAGCACCAAAATCAAGCACAGGGGAGCTCTATGAGGGACAGGCAGACCCTGTCTGTGACCAGCACCACGTCAAGCCCTGCCTGCAGACCTACAGGTGTCTCAGGTCCATCCAAACAGACCAAAAAAAGCTGAGGAGCCTCAGGAAGGCAGATCCCCAACCTGCTCTCACCCACCTGGGCTGTGGACCCCCATCCCTCTCGCTTCATTGCCAGCACTGCAGAATCCCAGTGGCAGGCCAGCCCTGCCAGCAGGTCCCATCCTCCCCAGTGGTTTGGGCTCACCAAACTGTAGGATGCAGCTCAGCCAGCCACTGGGATCTGCACCTGAATCGCTCTGGAGGCACTGGGGAGGCCCTGGCACAGGTTGCCCAGAGAAGCTGTGGCTGCCCCTTCCCTGGAAGTGTCCAAGGCCAGGTTGGACGGGGCTTGGAGCAACCTGGTCTGCTGAAAGGTGTCCCTGCCCATGGCAGAGGGGTGGAACAAGACGAGCTTTAAGGTCCCTTCCAACCCAAACTATTCCATGTTTCCATGATTCTATCCTTCCGAACCAGGTACAAGGGGAGGCACAGGCAGAGCTGGGGTAAGAGCATCCAAGAGGATGCTCCTGGGCAGAAGACACAAGCCTTGCCTCAAGACTTTGTGCCTCTCCCCATCTCCCTGGCAGCGACACAGGGAGCACCCCCACAAGGCAGGGCTCGCCATCCTTCTCCATGTTGTCTTTCCACCACCCCCCAGTTTGCCTGCAGAGCAGGAAGATAACATAAAGCTGCCTCCCCTGCCTCTGTGGGTTCTCACTCCTGCAAGAGATGGAGGGCACGAGCACAGAAGTGCCTCTCCCGAGCTTTCCCCGTGCTCGGCACCGCTTGTCATTCAAGCAAACCCCGTGGCCTTTAAGCTGCCAAGGTACCAGAGCTGCTCTGGAATCGGAGTTCGCTCGGCTCCTGCCCTGGAGCAAGGAATCTGAAACGCTGCCACTGGAAACGAAACAGAGCATCCGTCATTTTACTTGCCAGAAATATATCCAGCCCCCAAAAAAAGAAATCCTGCCTGCGAAAGAGCCAGCAACAAAGCCCTCGATTCCACCGGCAAGGCAGAGCCCGGCGTCGGGCATTTCCACCGGGATCCTGATTCCCTGCCCAGTTCACTGGTCAGATTAGGGCCAGGGAGGCCAGGAGGAGGGTGCCAGGTCAGGATCAGGATGGCTGGTGGGGACCAGCAGCTCTCGCCTAGGATGCTACAAGGAAAATCCATGGGTTTGGGAAGAAAAGAGGCAGGTGGTAGAGGCAGGGCTGGGGGGGATAAAGGTGCAAACCAGCGTAGTGAAGCCCAGCCAGCCCTGCCACAGGAGTGTCCAAGGGACCCCACCCTGCCCGCGGCTGCTGCCAGCATCCTGCCTGCAAACCCCCCCCCGCCCCCGGGCCGTGCAGGTCGTCACCGCCCCCCCGCCCCCGGCCATTCCCAGTCGCATCCCCAGGAAAAGCAGCAGCGCGTTCCCAGCCAGCCCAGCCCCCAGCCCAGGCACGCCAACCCAAATATCTGCGAGAGGCGCTCCCCTCCCTGGGAACGGCGACTCGCCGCAGAGTTCACATGCCCCAGCAATGCCTGATTAAACTCCCAAACTCCAAGGGAATACCCCTGAGGCTGTCTGAAGATAAGCTAGGAGCTAGGCTGCTCTCAGGAAATGCAGGAACTGGGAAAGAGCAATCCCTTTTTTCTTTTTTTTCCCTTTTAAATCCAGAATAACACAGAGCAAACCCTGGTGCTCTCTAGCTCAGACACAAGCATTGCCCAAGCTCACTGCTGTGCCCCCCAAGAGCTTCCCGTTCCCTGAGACATCGCAGGTGACCCTGGCTCCAAGACAGATCCTGCTGGAGGCAGTGGGATGGAATCAGAGAGCCCAGGACAACTCCAGGCAGCACAGGAGAGCAGACTGGAAGATGCCAAGCAAGAGGACAGAACTGGAGCCCTGGGCAGAGGGAAGGGTGCTGCCCACGCCAGCAGGTGCCAGAGGACAGGGACACTTGCTGCCAACACCTCTAGCACTGGTGACTCTTGGCAGGTGTTCCACCATTTTCCTTCACCCTAGGGAACACTTCAGACACTGATTTCACTGGTCCCCAGGATTCCTGCACTCCTGTCTTTCTCCCCTCCTTGAGCTTTTCCATGAGGGACAGTTATAGCACTAGACCTGGGTCTCCCAAACCAAGCTCAAGGGCAAGGCAGTCAAGGAAACCATGTTAATGCAGAACCCAAAGCAATGGGCAAACTGGATCATCCCAGGATCAAGAGGAAGATGGTGCTCCTCCCTTCAGTACCTACTGGATCCCAGGGAGCAAACAGCAATTCCTCTTCCAGGAGAGCAGAGCCACAGGGAGGGTTTGCACCACATCCTGGGGATCAGGGAGCCTTGGCACTGCCCCATCCTGGCTAATGGGTGGGGAGGACACTGTGACATTGGCTTCAGTGGTGACCAAATGTCATAAGGGAGAAGGCCTGCCTTGTACCAGGAGCACAGCTGGGAAGGGACCTGCACCAACACACACCGTGCTCTTGGATGGGCAAACGTGCCCGAGGCCTGAGGCCAGAGGTGATGGACTGACCCAAGCCAAGCTCTCCTTCGGGGATGTCCTCTTGGATATCTTCCTTGGTTCTTAATGCCTCTTCAGGAATCAGCCCAAGAGGAAGGGCATCTTCCTTCCCTGTACATGGCAGGATGGAAAAACAGCACTCCTGGGCAGTCTTCTCCTGGGAAGAGTCTTTAGGAAAACTGTTCCTGGAAAACTGTTCCCAGAAAACTGATGGGGTGGCAGAGCAAGGAGGTGTTGTACCAACAAGGCCAAGCTTCTCCCTTTGGTCAGATACCAGTTTGGCTGCAGCAGACATCGGGACTGCTACAGAACACTTGAATAGCCCCTTCCCTGGGGGTCTGACACAGCCACGAGACCCCAGTGTGGCCTTTCTGTGCATGAAGGGGGTGTGGAAGAAAAATGGAGAGAGACTTCTCACCATGGCCTGTCGTGACAGGACAAGGGGTGAGGGGTTTAAACTGACACAGGGCAGGGTTAGATGGGGGAAAAAATTCCTCTCTGTGAGGATGGTAAGGCATGGGTTGCCCAGAGAAGCTGTGGTTGCCCCATCCCTGGAAGTGCTCAAGCCCAGGTTGGATTGGGCTTGGAAGCCCTAGTCTAGTGGAAGATGTCCCTGCCCACGGCAGGGGGGGTGGAACAAGATGAGCTTTAAGGTCCTTTCCTCCCAGCACTGTGCCTTACCCAAAAAGCACAAGTGACACAGGTGAAGTTGGCAGATCTGAAAGAACCAACCCCAGGACAGTCAGAAAGCAGAGCTGGAGCCGTGGGAAGGAGGAAAGGGTCACCATCACCAGCCACAGCACAAGTCAGGATGGGGGACCCTCAGCTGAGTGAGCTGCAGGACTCACAGTAAGAAACACAGGGGTTCACTCTATGACCTCGAGGAGAATAGCCATGGAAAAACCCATCTACAAGCTGTCACAACACAGAGGAAGACAGAGAAGAGCCACAAGACTGATCCTGGGGAAGCTGGAGAATGAAGGAAGCACCACATGGTGGGGGCTGGAAAGGGCTTACAAGACTGGAGATGTGGTTTGAGGGGGACTGACTGCAGGGTGTCACCATCTGTCTGGGCTTACTGGTCCTTCCTGGCCCCAAGCTTTCAGGAGCTACACTAAAACTAGAGTTAGATGTCAATACATCTGCCTTTCCTCACTTTGCCAAAAGCTGAGGAACAAGGTGGTGAGCTGGAATGACAAGGAACAAGCTGGATGTGGTTGGTGCCTGCCACATGTCGGTCCATTCCTTCCCCAGCCAGCCCAGGCTGGGTTCAGACCTCCCAGCCTCCTTCCAAGGACCTGCCTGCTGGATTGGTGGCCCCTGCAAGGGAACCATCTTCCCCCACCCATGCAGAAGGGGTTGATCCCATCAGGGTTTTCACCCCTCCTGAAACCCAACACCCACATCCCCATCTCTGGGCAGGTCTTCCCGTGGCACTGGCAAGCCCCTGGGATAGGAAGGAAGCTCCACAGCACAGGGCACCCATCCAAAGGGGTGATATTCCCACTGAGTGCTCTCAGCTTTCATGATGGACATTCTTCTCCACCTGCTGCTTCCTCCAACCCATCTTCCTCCCTCTGCCCTGTGCGAGGGGGTCCCGCACCTTGCCCTCGGTGACATGATTTGTGGAGGATGAGCCTGAGCAAGGCTGAGGGATGAGCAGGGGCTGTGGGACAAGCTGGGCAGGAAGCCCTCACAGATTCCATCCCCCAGCGAGATGGAGCACCAGGGGATGTGGTCTTGTAGGTGGTGCATTGGTCAAAAGGAAGCCCATCCTTGTGGCTGGGATGAGCCACTGGAATTTTAGGGACTGTCCACAACATCTCCCTCAGTGCTCTGACACAGCTGTTTCCATCCCACAGGTTTCACAAAGACCTATCCATGGGGGTTTTTTTTCCTCCTTTCAGTTTCTGGCACTTTTGACATAAGGCACATCCAAGTTAAGGGTAGAAAAACTCCCCAGCAATTCCTGACAAGGTTCCCCTCGACCAGTGTGGCTTCCCCATCCTCGTGCACCCTGGATGGACCCACCTGCCCTCCCTGCACCTTTCTCCTACACATTGTGACTCTGAACAGCAGCACCCAGAGGGAGAACATCCTACCCTGAGGATTTTTCGGAGGAAAAATGTACTTTTTCACTCCGATGCTGCATTTTAACAATGCAACAAAGCCAAACCCCGGTGCCAGGGCTGCAGCCCTCACTATCCCGAGAGAAGCAGCCGGCACCCACAAGGGATTCAGGATGGGTGCCTCCAGAGAAGACCCACGGGCGTCCTCATGTCCCCACAGCGGGCACCCCCGCTTGGGCTCAAGGGGTTTAAGCCGAAGCAGTGCAAGTCCCTGCTGCAGCCCCCCGAGGTGTAAGGCTCCCTGAGCTCTTAATGGGCTTATTACGGAGCTGCTGGGACCAGAGCAGCGCCCGGGGGGACTTACAGGCATCCCCAGCCCGCAGCCCCCCGCGGCACCGCCCGTCCCTGGCACCGCGGGGGCCGCCCCCGCCCGCCCCTTCCCGGACGGCGCCAAGCGCTCAGCCTGCCCTCACCCCGTCCCAAATCCCACACGCCTCCTCCTGCCCGCCTCCAGGACAAAGGTGGATGCGTGTCCCCCCCAGCCCTGCACAGATCTAATCCCCCCACAGGCCATGGCATTGGTGTGGCACCTGCATGCCCACGTCGTGTGCCTGCAGCCTGTGCCCCACACCCGCAGCCCACAGCTGTGCCCTGTGCCTGCAGCCCCACTCTGGCACCCTGCGCCCACCCTCTGCTGCTCACCCCATCATCACTGTGTACCCCACATCCTGCCCTACACCTGCACCCCACATCTCACCCCACATCTCACCCCACATCTCACCCCACATCCTCCCCCAGGGCCACGCTGAGCCCAAGCAGCAGGACGTGGTGGGGCTGTCGTTGGGGCAAGACTAGATGCAGGCCCCCCATCTGGCCTCAAAATCAGGCTGAGGGTGACAGGAGCGTGTGCCACTTGGCCCAGTGAGGCTGGAGGGGCCAGCACACCATCCCACACCATCCCCGGGAAATCCTGTTTTTCTGGGCTTGGATCAAGCACAGGGGACTGGGAACAACGGCCATCCAGGGAAAACCCTACTGGAAAGCAGGAAAACCCCACTCAGTAAATCCCCGCTCCCAACCAGCACAAGTTTTGGGGAGGCAGCCTCTGGCAGCAATGGCTCTGCCCTCCTTTTCATCCTATTTTGGGGATCTGGACTTTGTGCCTTTGGGTTTTTCCAGAGGGGAAATATATTAAAAAAAAAAAAAGCAGAAAAACCCCAAAACCTAAGCACGCTACTGAGCTCCTGTGAATTCCCTATCAGCTGCTGTACACGCACATGGCACAGAAAAATCCTTAGCAAATTCCTGCTAAAAAATAAGAAAAAGACCAGGAAAACCCACCAAAGGCTGAGCTCGCCGGACACAGCGCGCCAGGAGGGGCTGACAGAGCTGTTACGGTCTATTGGGCCAATAATCCACAAACTAAGACAGATTTATTGTACATGGCAGATCCTAACAGCTCCAAAGAAACCATCACTGTCTCCCGGTGCTTAAAATTCACTTTCTTGGGGGGGGGAAAAAAGGGCCAAAATATGGCTTTATGAGATAAGATGCGTGGTTGGACCACTCTGTGACAGGCAGAAGCCTGTGCAAACACATATATGGCTATTTTTTTTTTGCCTCGATATATAAATATATAAAATATCTCGTCTTCCAAGGCGAGCGCGACTGCATTACCCGTCGGAGCGCTGTCCTTACCACCGGATTACCCGGCTTGGTTTCACCTCCCTTAGCAAGATGGATTTGCAGGGATGTTGTTTCCGCCTCAGTATTACAGACCAGAAAAAAAAAAGGGGGGAGATAAAAAATTAAATTAATTAAAGCCAACTTGAGCCCCTGCATCCATCTGGCTTGCTGGGATGGATGAGTTTGGGAAGGTGCAATGATCTGAGGAGGGAGATGCTGGAGAGGAGAGCAGGCTCTTCCCACCGGCACCACACCGTGATGGCAAGCCCAGGATGGGGGGATATTTTGATGATAATAATAATAAAAATAGTAATTTTAAAAAGGGCAGAGCTGGTGCTTTCCTGTTTCTGGCACACAGGACACCAGGCAGTGCAGAGCAGCGGGACCGGGAGGGGGATCAGCCCAACCCCGTCAGTAATTGCGGCGTCTGTTCGAATCTCCGCGACGCTGGAAATCACGCTGGGCCCGGCTCAGAGCTCCCCGGCGGCTGATCGTATCGGACGGGGATCAGAGAGGCTCAGCTAACGGGTTTAGTGCGCGGCTCGTCCCAGCCGGCGCTGCCGCCGAGGGGGGGCCGGGCTCCCGCTCGCCCCGGGGGGGGGCTGCGCGGCCGGGATGCTCCTGGGAAGCTCGGAGGGTGGGAGCGGAGCATCCCTCAGCGGGGCCACGCCTGGGGGGATGCCCGGTGGGACAGCCAGCCCTGAGCCCCTCTGGCATTGCGTGTGCGTGGTGGGTCGGGTACACCTTGTGTTCTCCCTGCCAGCACCCACCACCCCCCGGCTGCACCCCAAAACCATCCGGGGGGGTGCGAGCAGTGGGAAGCTGGAGCAGGTGACCCGAAGAGAATGACACGGGCAGGGATGGATGCAGGGAGGGGAGTTTGCATGGATGCCCCGGCTCCACCCCGCGGATGCACCCTAAAACCATCCCAAAGGGTGCGAGCAGTGGGAAGCTGGACCAGACGACCGGGACAGCTGCTTTCAGCTGAACCCGGAGCCTCGGAGCGATGCTCATGGATAGGGATGGGTGCAGGGAGGAGGTTTGCATGGATGCCCTGGCTCCAGCCCCCTGGCTGGCAGTGCAGCAGCGGGAAGGGATGTGCTGGGACTGGCCGGGTGGCTCCAGGGAGGGAGTCGAACGAGTAATTAGAGCAGGAGGCTGTGAGTCAGCAAACGATGCGTAACCTCGGCGAGGCTGACAATGAGGCAAAAGATGGCAGTTTCGACCGAGAGCGCCGGCTGAAAGGGCACATTTAGATATGCAAGAAGCAGCGACTCCTGACAATCCCAGGGCTGGGACCTGCCCAGCAAACCGTGCTGCTCCGGAGCCACCGTCTGCACCAAGCACTCAATTCCTTCCTCCAAGATCATTGTGAATAGAGACATGGGTGGGCAGAGCAAGGCAGCGGGGGCCACTCCCAAAAAAAACAGCGTTCAGGGGAAGACGCCAGGCAGCCTCTGCTCCAGCACCCCATGCTGCCTGGGAAGTGGGATACAACCAGACTGGGCAGCTGACCTTGCTCCGGATGCCCCGGAGAGAAGTGCAGCCACGGCGGGGCCGACCCTCCTGGCACACCCGCTGCACTCCAGGATGGATATTAAGGTTTGGCTTGGAAGCAAACCCCAGCTCCAGCCACAGGCTCGTCCCCCCCCGTTTTGGGGGGGTCCATCAGGGCTGCAGGCAGGTAGGGCCCCGCCGCCCAGCCGCCCTCGGCGAGGAGAGTTTAATTAACCCCGGAAAGCGATCGTTAAACGGCCGGCCCGGGTAATCGATGCGGAAGGGGCAGCTTTGCTGCCGAGGGACCATCTGCTCCGGGGAGCGACGGCGGCTCCTCATCCCCCCGACACCCCTCGCCCTGCGCCTGCCGGGAAGCCACGGCCGCGGGGCAGCTGGTTTGGGGGCCTGATCCAGAGCTGAACCCCGGCCGAGCCATCGCGGGGGAATGGGAGCTGCCCCTCGCCTCAACCCTCGCTTCCCGTAAAGCCCCAAGTCCCTGAGCCACGTGATTTCCGACACGGCACAGCCCCCCCGGCACAAAGCCCACTGGAGGGTCCCTCCAGAGCAAGGCATTCCCCCCTTCCCCCCAGCCAGGATGTGGCTGAAGTAAAGCTGAGCAGGGATGTGGCCAAGCATCCTCCACGCCCCACAGCTATTTTCACCCATGAGATGAGTTTGGGGCGGTCTCAGCCTCCAGGGCACAGACGGTTTGTGTCTTTTGGAGTGCCTGGCCCTCCCCCCCCCGCCCCCCCCTTCCCCCCCCGCACACACAGATTCCCAGGGGATTACTCAGAGGGATGCTTTCGGTATCCCGGAATCGCCCAGGGTACCAGTCATCCTGCCATGGGGCACTGCATCCCTGCCCACCTCCCACAGCACTCACTCGAACCCTGAAACTCTGCTGGCAGCTCCAGGCCTTTCTCCAACCCTGAATTTCCAAGTTTCTCCTTATTTCCACCCAGTACATGATGCTGAGTGCTCAGAGACAGAGGGGTTGGGTGGGGGGCACCCACTCCCAAGGGACCCAGGAGCTGCTCCCCCCTATGGGGCACTGACTGCAGCTCTGGGATGGGGTTCCTGGACAAGTCTGGGGTGGACACAGGGAGACCCCTGGTCCCTCACCCTGTGGTCACCCCCCAGGAGAACTTTGGGGGGCAGCTGGGAGTGCAGCACCCCATGGCAAAGCCGGACAGCAGATGGAAGAGTGGGATTTCGCCCCCCCAGGATGTGATTCAGAGAGGCCAGTGTCCCAAGTGGTGTCCCTCTCCTATGAGGGGACATTCCACTATCATCATACCCTGCCCAGCTCCCAGTGCCAACACATCCCAGGAAGCCTGTGAGGACATGGCACTGGCATGACCCTGCTGGGGTGATGCAGAATCTCCTGGTCTGGGTCTGTCCCCCACCCACTGGGAGGAGAGGGGCCTGGGATTCTCCCTGCTCCAATGGCAGCAGCTCAGCTGGCAGGGAAAAGTGGCCCCTGCACCCACACACACCCACCCTCCCACACTGGCACCACAATGTGGGCACCAGCTTGAGAGCCACCTCTGCCCCAGGAGAAGGTCCTGGTAAATTTGATTCCTGGTTGCCAGGACCACCAGGAGATCAGGTCAGGCTCTGGCATGGAGTTGGCTGGGCAAGGGTTTGCCAGGACACCCACCACACCTGAGCCCCTGGGGAACACCCAGAGGGATGCCAAGGTACCAGCACCCAACCACTGGGCATGGGGGTGAGGTGACCCTTCCCATCCCTGCATGTCCAGGAAATTATGCCCTTGGCAGTGGAAGAGCAGCTGGAATGCTGTGGGCAGGAGGCAGCAGGGGCAGCTGAAGAGCTTCACTGCAGGAGGAAAACTGAGGTAGGGAAGGGCTGGGATGGGCCCACACACTTGGTGGAGTGAAGGGACCCAGAGCCACCTTTTCAGCTACTCCCCATCCCGAGGCCACCCTGTGATGAGGACAGGGAGCAAAGACAGAGCAGGAACGACCCCCACACTGGCCTTACTAGCCCCCAGCACGGGATGTGAGACAGGAGCACACCCTCAGTGGGGTGCTTGCCCTCAGCCCTCTGAGGAAGGATCCAGCCCCTCAAACTGGGGCTCAGCCCCAGAACCAGTGCTTAGCCCCCCAAACCACTGCTCAACCTGAAATGGTGCTCAGCCACCCAAACTGGTGCTTGGTGCCCAACCTAGTGCTTGGCTTCCCACAACAGTGCTCAGCCCCCCCAGCCAGCTCTGAGCCCCCTGAACACCCTGGACAGGTGCTTGACCCCTGAGATGGTACCAGCTCACCCAAAATGGTGCTCAGCTCCCAGCCTGGTGCTCAGCCCCTGAACCAGCACTCAGCCCATGAGACAGTGCTCAGCCCCCAACCAGTCCTCAGCCCCCAAACCACTGCTCAACCCCTGAGGGGGTGCTCAGCCCCCCAAAACAGTGCTTGAACCCCCCAAGTTGGTGCTCAGCACCCTGAACCAGTGCTCACCCACTGAGCTGCTGCTCAGCCCCCCAAAATGGTGCACGACTCCCAAGTCAAAGCTCAGATCCCAAACTGGGGCTCAGGCCCCCAAAACAATGCTTGATCCTCAAGCTGGCTCAGTCCCCCAAAATGGTGCTCAACCCTCATGCTTATGCTCAGCCTCCCAAAACAGTGCATGACCCTCAAGTTGGTGCTCAGCCCCCCAAAACAGCACTCAACCCCCCAAAACAGTGCTTGACCTCCAAGCCAGGATGATGCTTGACCCCCAAGCCGGTTCTCAGCTCCCCAAAATGGTGCTCAGCCCCTCGAGCTCAACACCCCAAAATGCTGCTTGACCTCCAAACTGGTGCTCAGCCCCCCAAACCAGTGCTCCACCCCCCCCAAAACAGTGTTTGACCCCCAAGCCAGTGCTCAGCCCCCCAAAAAGCCTCATCCCCAATGGCGGGGTCAGCCACTCCATGGCCCACCCCAGGGGTGCCACTCCAGTCTCCTCCCAGTACACACACTGGTCCCGTGGTCCTTCAGGACAGCCAGACAGCCCAGAGGGGTCTCCCCAGTTTCCTTTGCCCGTGGTCTCAGCATCTCTCCCCTCCCTTACCAAGGGGACAGGGAGCACCATGGCAGGGAAGTCAGTCCCTTCCCACCCCCTTGGCTGTGGGAGCGAACATGTCCCCCACTCCGTGTCCTAGAGGGGAGCCCCTTGTCCCCCTTCCCAGCACTTCCCAGGGGAGCGTCACCACCAGGAAACACAAGTTTCTCAGGGCTCTGTTAGAAGCCCCCCCAAGCCCCAGGGTCGTGAAGGGCGGAGGGCTCAGAAAAAGGTGAGGTCCCTGGTTATCTTTGGAGGTGGCCACGTGCTGGGATGGTTTGTGGGATGCAGACCAGTGAGCTCAAGTGGGATAAGAGAACATCCCACTTCTAACAGGGGTAGGGGACTTATTCCCTGCTGCTGGGGTGTTTTCCAGCCCTATCCATAAACCTATTGGCCTTTGGGATGAGCTGCTGAAGCCGCCCACACACAGCCCAGTGCCAGCTATTTCCAGGATTAGGCTGTCAGTGGTTATAGATATGGTTGTCCCCCCAAAAAATCCCCTCCCCAGCAGCAGCCACAGGCAGCCTGGGAACCCCCAGGGACTGGCCACTGGCCTTCCAGGTCCCCCATTCCCCTACAGCTCCCCTATTTTTCTCCAGCTCCCCCTTTTTCCCCCAGCTGTGGCATCTCCAGACCCCCGGACACAGCCCCCTTCCCTGCCCCATCCTCAAATCCCTCCTTGCCGTCCCCCACCCCCTAATTGAACTGGCTGCTGCATGGATTCATCCCAGTTTAATCTTCACGGTCCATCAGCACGGGGGAGAAAACACAACGTTTTTCTTTTTTTTTTTTTTGGGTCTTAATCTTTACCTGGGGTCAGATTTACCAATCCTCCCGCTAATCCCCCCACGCCTTCGAAAAGCAAGAGCTCCCTCCTCCTCCTCCTCCTCCACCCCCGGGGAGCACCCAATAGCCCCAGGGTGCCTCGGGATTAGCACTCCAGGTGACTCCAATTCTTCCCAGCGAGGTGGCAATGCATGTTTTTAAAGGCTTCTTTTATTTAACTTGAATGTGAGGATGGGGAGGAGGGAGGTAACACAGCAGCAGGGAGACAGGGGCAAAGGCTGGGGGTCCTGGCACGATGGATGGGCTCAGATATTTGGGAAATATTCAGGGAAAGGATAAGAAACTGCTTCTTAGAAAGGATTCAGTGGCATTCCCTGCCTCAGTTTCCCCGTTTGTAGAGATGACAGGTCACCCTCTCTCCTGGGATTCAGATGGCTGTCCCTGAACAACCTCCAGGTCATCCCTGGTGCTGGGGGGACAGGACTGGGAATCACCCCAGGGCTCTGCAGAGGGAGGCCTGGGAAGGGGACAAGGGTTCCTGTGGATTCCAGGGAACAGGGATCCCTGTGGATGGGAGGACACAGAGCTCTGCAGAAGGGGGTCAGGGGATCTGCATAAGGGGGACAGGAGTCCCTGTAGATGGGGGGACACAGGGGTCTGAAGATGAAGGGGGGGACAGGGATACCTGAAGATGGGGAGAAGCGTGGGGCTTTGAAGATGGGGGGACAGGAGTCCCTGCAGAAGGGGGGACAGGGGCCCCTACAGATGAGGGAACAGCAGGCTCTGTAGAAGGGGGACAGGGGGCTTTGCAGACAAGGACGGGACAAGGCGGACAGGGTTCCCCGCAGAAGGAGGGGACAAGGGCCTTTGCAGATGGGGGAGAACAGAGAGGAGAGGGGTTTCTGCAGAAGGAGAGGTCAGAGATCCTTGCAGAAGGGTTTTGCAGACAGGAGGGGGACAGAGGGGACGGGGGTCCCTGCAGATGCGGGGACAGGAGCAACAGAACTCCCTGCAGATGGTGAGATGGGGTCCCTCCAGATGCCAGGGGGACACAGGTCCCTACAAACCTGCCCTTCCCACGCCAACCTCCCGCTGTGCCCCCACCGTACCCCACCTCTGCTGCAGCGGGGGGGCTGCGCAGACCCCCCCGGCAGGGTGGGAGGCAGGGGCTGCCCGCAGCCCTGCCCTGACCCCCGTCCCCCCGCGGCGGCGGGCGAGATAAGGGAGCTAACCGGGTCTGGCAGCGCGGCCCCCGCCGCGACAGCGCGCACGCTCGGCCGCGGCCGGCACCTCGCCGCGCCAGCCTGGAATTTGCAAGCTGTCCTGATGCATTAAAGCGCAAACGGCTGGCGACCAGCTCCCAGCCCCGTGCCCGGCTGTGCCAGGCCACGGCATCCCCTCCCCGGGGACGCCGACGCGGGGCCAGCTGTCCCCAAGGGCGGTCAGAGCCACCACCATCATCATCATCATCATCATCTTCGTCCTCCGCGTTTATTTTTCTGCCCCCAGCCCCAGCTTTAAATAGCGGGATGGGGAGGTGGGGCCAGGCTCGCGCTGTCACCGGGACACTGAGGACATCAAGAGCTGGTGCTGGGGTCAGGCAGAAGCACAGCAGTGCTGGTGCAATGGAGCCCCTTCCAGCGGGCAGCCCCCTGTGCCAACCGGGGCATGGAGGGGATGGGGAGACACGGACGGACATGGATGGAGAGATGGATGGGATGCCCCAAGGATAAAGGCATGGGACCCCGAGGTGGGTGCCTCAACACCCTCATGGGCACAGCACTGCAAGGACCACCCCAGAGAGCCAGACAGAGATGGGCTGCAGTCCTCTTGGACAGCACCCATTCCCCGGGGATCCCAGAGTCCCCCCTTCCCTGTGCCCACACTTGCACTGTGCCCCCCGGTTTCACTCCCTACACTGGGTGCTTCCCACAGATGCCAGAGGGGAAGGTGGGGAAGGACAGCCCCTTCACAGTTCAGTGTCCAGCCAGCACCCATCATCCCACATCCCCCACCCTGATGCCTATCGGATTCCCTGGGAGCCCCAAGGCCACGCATGCCATGGGATGCCCTCCAGGTCCTTCCAGGGGGCTGGGTGTGCTGAGGGAGGGCTGGGCACCCAAGGGTGCGGGTAGAGGGGACACCCTGCTCCCCAGCACCATCGCGCACTTGCCCCTCGCCCACACGCCCAACGATGCTCTCAAATCACCACAGGACACAACACCCCCCCAACAGCCACCAGGACACATCCAGGACACACAGGGAATGGGCAGGATGGGCTCAACCAGCTGTGCCAATCCCAGCGGCGGCAGCGGGATGCCCGTGGGAGGAGGGAACGGCAACAGCCGGCTGGAATAGGAGTGTGAAGAAATGGCTCTTGCGTGCTCTGTCCGGAGCCAGCTAACGAGGCCATATTTGAAATGCTTCGCATACCTCCGGTCATCAGATTAGTGAGATGCAGAAGGTAAAGCAGAGGGCAGGAGGAGCACTCCCAGCCAGCGATCCTCGGCCAGCGCTCCCACCCGCTGCGGGAACTGGGGGAAAAGTCTCCGGCTGGCAGTGGGGAGCAGGGCAGGGAGCAGCCATGGGGACCCCGGGAGCCATGGGGGCCTGGGATCTATCTCTCTGCTCTGATCCCAGTGGTCACAGGGACACCAGGAGCAATGGGTGCCTGGGATCTACCTCCCTGGTGAGATCCCAGTGGCCACAGGGACACCAGGAGCAATGGGTGCCAAGAATCTACCTTCCTGCTGTGATCCCAGTGGCCACAGGGAAAACAGGAGCAATGGGTGCCAGGGATCTACCTCTCCACTGTGATCCCAGTGGTCACAGGGAAAACAGGAGCAATAGGTGCCTGGGATCTACCTCCCTGGTGTGATCCCAGTGGCCATGGGGACCCTGGGAGCGATGAGTGCCTGGGATTTACCTCTCTGCTGTGATCCCAGCAGGACAGGGCAGGCATGCAGGAGAGGAAAGTGGAGAAGGACAACCCAACCCGCTGCCATGTCCTAGTCACCAGCCACTGCCATCCCTCACCTCACCAGGGCCCAGGTGAGATTTGGACCTGCTGAAAGACCTTTCAACACATAACAGGGGCTGATAGGAAAGTCAGAGAGAGACTTTTCACCAGGGCCTGCTGTGATAGGACAAGGGACAAGGGTTTTAAACTGACAGAGGGCAGGGTTAGATGGGATATTGGGGGAAGTTCTTCCCTGGGAGGGTGGTGAGACCCCAGCACAGGTTGCCCAGAGAAGCTGTGGCTGCCCCAGCCCTGGAAGTGTCCAAGGCCAGGTTGGACGAGGCTTGGAGCAACCTGGGCTAGTGGAAGGTGTCCCTGCCCAGGGCAGGGGTTTGGAACGAGATGAGCTTTCAGGTCCCTTCCAACCCAGGCCATTCTGTGAGTCCCACACACCATCCAAGTATCATCTGTGGGCACAACTCATTTCTCATCCCCAAGGCATCAACACTCCTTGGGCATGAATGGTCCTCCCTGCTCCTGCTCCAGGTCCAGAAGAGGCTGGAGAGCAGGAACCTGCCTCTGAGTGGAAAGTGGGCACAGAGGAGGAAAAGCAAACACTTGGCACCCTTTGGGGTCGGGATGCTCAAGTGAGAACTTCTCAGCCTTCAGGACATTCAAGCAAGGACAGGACTCAAGATTCAGATCTGGGCCCCGGAATCCAGTCTCTGAGGGCAATAAGGAGTCACAAAAGCCACAAGGGCAAAAAGAAGTGGAAACCAATGACACCAAGACCCTTGGGGACACCAGGAGACAACCTGGGGGTTTAGTGGATGGAGCTGTATTGCTTGTTCGGGCACAGCTGAAGACTCCATAAGGAACACTGTGGGAGACAGATATTCCTATGAAGAGCTGGAGCATGAACTCAAGGCAGGTTTGCAAAGGCAAAGCCAAGGCCACTTCCAGTCACGGGCAACCACCCACAAACCAAGAGGTGGCCAGGGACAGCAGCACCAGAGGAGGCCAGAGGGGAACATACCCAATCTCATCACACCAGAGCACAAACCCAACCCTGGCTCCAGCCCAGGCCATCCCCAGGTTGCTCAGCACCGCTGACCAAACCTATGCCAGGGTCAGCTGGGGGTTTCACGGGTGGCAGCAGCCACCCAGACCCCACTAGAGTCACTAATGAGGCCAGGACAGCAGTGTTCCCAGCCCTGCCACCACCCAGGTGACAATCAGACCCTGGGGATGAAGCCCATCTCAGGAGTGACACAGAAATGACAGGGTAGGTCCCATCCATCACATCAAGCCCTCAGTGAAGTATCACTGGGCTGCCACAGGGCAGAGCCAGTGACCCGAGCCCTTTTCCAGCTCCCACCTCTCTGAGCTGGGAGGGTGGGGATGGAAAAGCACATCCTGCTTGGAAAATCAGAAAACAGCTTTTTTTTTTTCGTTCTTAGCCACCAGTTCCAGGGTCACGGCCGACACACACCCTCCCATTCCCAGGCCACACTGTCACCATCTCTGTGGGGAGGTGACAAGTCTTCATCCTCCTGGCACAAAGAATCTCCAAGCTCGGGTGATGGAAGATGCTTTGGTACAAGCAATCCAGGACAAGAACATCAAGCCAGACCCACACATCCCAAGGCAAGCCCACAGCCTGGGAGCCGTTAGTCCAGTCCCTTTTCCATGCCATAACGATGGATGGTGGAAACCAGGGACACCAAGGCAGCCTCTGGAAAACCTTCTGACCTCAAAAATCCTTTTATCCACATAATCACAGGCTGCCACCCATGTGCAGCAAGGGCTGTCATCTCGAACCATCAGTACACTCCACCTGCCTGAAAGCCAAGGGACAACACAAGCAGGGATAAAATCACTCCAAAGACGTAAGGGATGCACCCCCCAGCCCTCCAGCCCCCCAGAAGGAGAGACTGTGGGGCAGGGCACACCATCAGCACTGAGATGTTGACAGACCCAAAAGCTTTGTGACTGTGGATGTCAGGCACCCGAGGGCCAGTGCCAGGGTAAACGTGCCCTTTGGACTTTCCCAAAGGCAATGGGACCCACGGGTCGCCCTCAGCCACTCACTGGGGTCACACTGTCCTGCTGCCTGGTTTTCCCTGGAGCCCTCCCAGGGCTCCAGCCCCACGGGTGTCCCAAGGGACACGGGACACGGATAGGGATGCAGACTGCTCCTTGCCCACATGCCATAATGCTGCCCCAATGGGTTCCCTATGATGGGGAGTCACAGCCTCCCCACCAGGACATGTCCCTCTGCTGAAGGCAAAGGCTGCTGCAGACCTGATCCCCACAGCAGAGCTACTGCTGAGCAGGAGCAAACACACAGTTTCCTCCCCACTGGACTGGGATTTCCCACTGGCCACCTCTGGAGGTGGTTCCTCCTCCAGCCACCCCTTTGCTCTAACACCTCTTCCCTTCTGCCCCTCCCACCCCACTCCCCCTGCATCAAGTCACAGAATGGTTTCGGTTGGAAGAGACCTTAAAGTTCATCTCATTCCATGTCCTGCCATGGGCAGGGACACCTTCCAGGGGCCAGGTTGCTCCAAGCCCCAGCCTTGGATACTTCCAGGGATGGGGCAGCCACAGCTTCTCTGGACAACCTGTGCCAGGGCCTCAGCACTCTCAGCATGAAACATTTCTTTCCTTTCTATGTCCAAGTTAACTCTGACCTGTTGCAGTTTAAAACCCTCACCGCTTGCCCTGTCCCTCCATCCCTTGTCCAAAGTCACTCTCCAGCTCTCTTGGAGCACCTTAAGGGACTGGAAGGGGCTCTAAGATCTCCCCAGAGCCTTCTCTTCTCCAGGCTGACCACCCTCAGCTCTCTCAGCCTGTCTCCAGAGCAGAGCTGTCCCAGCCCTCAGACCATTCCCATGGCCTCCTCTGGACTCACTCCAACAGGCCCATGTCTGTCTGTGCTGGGGACCCCAGAGCTGGACATGGTGCCTCAGGGGGGTGTCACCAGAGCAGAGCAGAGGGGCAGCACCCCCTCCTCACCCTGCTGGCCACACTGCCACGGTGCAGCCCGGGATATACTCTGCTCTCTGGGCTGTGAGCACACAGTGCCGGCTGATGTCCCATCTGTCACCCACCAGCATCCCCCAGTCCTTCTCCACAGGGCTGCTCCCAGCCCACCCACCCCCTGGCTCTGCCAGGACTGGGTGCTGCCCCCACCCAGGTGCAGGCCCTTGCACTTGGCATGGTTGAACCTCCCACCTTCCTCCTGCCCCATCACCTGCCTGGCAGGAAAACAGCCACTCCCACACACCAGCTGCTGCCAGCATCTCCAGCCCTTCCCAAGCCACCCCAGCCCATCCATTCCCATGTCCCCAACTGGGTGGGAGGCCACCCTCTTCCTGGGATGGTGTTTCCCATGCTCCTCCCCAGCCTGGATGAGTTCCAAGAGCACCACTCACTTTGGGGACACCTGGCCCCCCCCATCTCCATTCCTGGGCTCTGTGCAGAGGGGTGGCTGCAAGGGGCAGCTATGGCAACTGGGGGTCCCACAAGACCCCCCATGCTCCCAGGAGTCAAAGTCGAGTCAGGGGAAAAGGAAGGGGAAAGAAAAAAACTAAGCCTTTTGAGTGCAATATTTTAGTTGAGCACCAGAGCATGAGTAAAGGAGGGAGCTTTTCGTGGTCTGGTGAGTTTAAGCTATGAGCTGAAAGTTTAACTATTAATACACTTAATCAAGAGGTTGTTCCTACGGCTGGGATTTGGGAAAACAAACCAGGGAGGCAGGGGAACGGTGGCACCCGCTGTGGCCACCCCAAAGAATGTCCCTGCTGGGGGAGGTGGAGGGTCCAGGACCAGGCAGGGCCGGATCCAGCCTCAGCCAAGCCTTGCACAGACACTCCAGGTGCCAGGTGCTGGCTGTGAGGGCCAAGCGTCCTGGATCCGGCCCTCCTCCCAGCGCCTCACACAGATTTGTCAGAGGGGGCAGTTTTGGGGAGAGGATGCCACCCCCAAGCCCTGCAGCATCCCCAGGTCACAGACAAGCAGCACCTGCACTGCTGCCACCTGCCTGGAATGGCCCTGGTGACAACAGGGGATGCTGGTGAGTGAGCCCCAGGGTGGGGAATCCCCAAAACACCCCCCAAACACACCCACAGCATCTCCCCTCACACCCACCTCTGCCAAGGAGGAAGAGGCTGAATTCTGGGGTGCAGCACCCAGAGACACTTTCCCCTTCCCGCCCACCTCGTGTCACTGGCAGGAGGCACAGGCAGGAGTGCAGGCAGGACAGGCAGGAGGTGCAGGCAGGGGTGCGGGCAGGAGTGCGGGCAGGCGCCTGGCAGCGCGGCGCCGGCTGCCCGCATCCCCGCCACAAAATCCATGTCAAGGACGCCTCGGCCGTCTCCTGCCTCTTCCCACCGAGTGCGGGGGGGGACACGGGGATATTCGTGGCGCCCGCACAGCAACCCCCCGCCCCCTGCCCGCACATCCCGCCAGGCAAACGGCCCCCCCCGCCCCTGCCCCCGGGGCCACCGAGCCCCGAATGGCGCCGGCACCAACTTCTGAGCGGCACCGGCGGGTCCTTTGTTACTTTGCTTTTGTTGTCACACGCCGGCGCGTCCCCGTCCCCATCGTCCCGTCCCCGTGTCCCCCCACACATCCCTCCCACACCCCCCCTCCCCCGGCGGCTGCCCCGAGGTCAGGGCGCGACATCTGCCAGCGCGACGGGGCGACGCCGGTACCGGCACCGGGGAGGGGGGGGCGCCCCGCCGGGGGCACCTCCGGGGGTACCCCGCGCGGGGACACTTTTAGGGTGACACCGCCACCGACGGGGATGCGCTGCGGCGGCCCCGCGGGTGCCGCTGGAGGAGCCGGTTCTCCAAAGCTTTTCCCGGTGGGAATGCGAAGGACGGACGGACAGACGGAGCGGGGTTTCCATGCCTACAAGCGCTCCCGCTGAGCGGGACCTCGTGGGGGGGGTGTCACCCCCCCGTTCCCATGCGACCCCCCCCTCGGCTCGGCCCCGCCGGGGGATGCAGCGCAGCCCGAGGGGAGCAGCGGGGGCCGGGGCACACGGGGGGCCGGGGTGCGGGGGGGGGCCGAGGGGGTCCCCGTTCCCCTGCAGCCCCAGGTGCGGCCCCGCCGCCGGGCTGGGGGCCGGGGGGCGCGGACAAAGCGGCACAAAGGGGCCGCTGACACAGCAGGGCCCGTTTCCAGAGAAACAAAACTTCCGCCGGCCACGGCTCCGCGCCCCAGGTAGCCGGGATGGGCATCCCCTCCACCCCTCCCCAAAACCCGGCCTCACCCGCCCTCCCGCAGCACGGCACCCCCCGTCATCCCCCCCGTGCCCCCCCCGGCAGGGAGCGGCGGGGGGTGAAGGTTGCCCGGCCGGGTCAGCGCACACGCGGGGCCGTTACCGCAGGATGTGTGCGCAGCTTTGTTTGTGCGTGGGATGGACCCCCCCGCAATCCCCATCCCATCTCCCACCCCCCCATTCCAACCCCCTATCCTCCTCTCCCCAATCAATCATCCCAGCAAAGAATAACCCGACCCGAAGCAGCCCCGGCCCCGCAGGAAGGACGCTGCCGGCTGCGGGATGCGGTGGAAAAAAAAATTAGGAATAATAAAATTAAAATAAAAGAGAAAAAAAACCCGCAAAACACCCCACACCCCCATGGGGCGCGTAGGGCCGCGGCTCGGCGGAGTTTGGGGACGTAATTCCCAAATTCGGGCACAATCCACAGCCCCCACGGTGGCTCTGGGGCTGGCGGCACCCACGCCGGTGCGGAAGAGGGATGTTCCACGGTGCGACCGCGGTGGCTCGAGGGGTGTCGGGGTGCGTGGGGGGCGCGGGGTGCCGTCCCCGCCGCGGGTGGGGGGGAGCGGGGCGTTTGGGAATCCCGTCTGACGGCGAAGCGGGGCGGGGTGGGGGGTTAGTTGGGAACGGGAGGAGGGGGGGGATGATAAAGTTGGGTGAGTTGTCGCACATGGCTGGGCGATGGCGAGCGGCGCCGCTCCCACGGCCACCCCGCGCCCGGGCACCGGCGGCGGAGCCAAACTGCGGCCGGAGCCCGGCGCACCCCGGGCAGGCGGCAGCGACCCACGCGCGGAGACCGAGCACGGAGGGGCCGCCACCAGCGCCGGGTTGGGGGTCCCCCCCCGGCGCCCCCCACGCGATCCCCGTCGCGGGTGGCAGTGCCGGCCCCGCTGCCCACCGCCTCCCCCCGGCGCCGCCGCCCCCGCCGCCCCCCGGCCCCGCCGCCACCATTGTCACCCGGGAAACCACCGGGCGCTGCCGCGGCGGCCCCGGGGCGGCGGGGGGGAGACGTGAGGGGGCTCACCCCATCCCTCCCCGCGGCTCCCAGCGCATCCCCGCCGGGCTGCGGGTACCGGCAGCGGGGTTCGGCGGCGCCGAGAAAAACTTTGCTCGTTACCCCCGCCGTCCCCCCGCCATCCCTCCCCATCCCCGGGAAGCGGCGGGGCCGCTCGGGCGCCGCGCAGGCAGCACCGGCCGGGCCCGACGCGGGCAGGCGGGCAGGCGGCCAGCTCCGGCCCCGCCGCCGCCGCGGGCAGCCCGGGCACGGCGCCGGGCAGCGGGGCGAGCCGAGAATCCCCCCGCCAAACTTTTTCTTCTCCACCACCCCCGCTTTACCCACCACCCCCTCAACACCCCCCACCCCAACTCCGCCGCCCGGAGCGCCCCGGGGGCCGGCACCGACCGGCGGTCCGGGAGCCACCGCGCTGCGGGCAGCGCTGCCGGGGAGCGGGGGGCGCTGGGGAAAGGGGGGCAGGAGGGGAGGGAAAGGAGGGGGGAAAAGGGGGTGGCCAGCACCTGCCCGGGGGCCGGGGCCGGGGCCGGGGGGAGCCGAGGCGGGCTCGGTGCCTCGCCGCCGCCGCACACCCACCTCCACATCGCCGCTCGCTCTGGGAGTGCGCAGCCCCCGCTCCGCGCTGCACGGCGCTGCCGCCGCCGCCGCCGCCGCTGCCCGCGGCTGCCGGCAAAACCCGGACCGGACCGGGCCGAGCGCAGCGCCCCAGCGCCGCCGGACACCGCGACCGCGACACGCCGCGACCGCGACAGCGACACGCCGCGCGCGCCCCCCGCCGCCCCGCGCGCGCGCCGCCCGCCCGGCACACACTGACACACACACACAGGACACACGGACACACACACACACACACCCCGCACGGACCGACCCCCC
>NW_020897720.1:749509-763774 GCF_003984885.1 Neopelma chrysocephalum
CCCCCCCCAGGGTCCCCGCAGCCCCCCACGGGTGTCACCCCGCTGCGTTCCAGCTGCCCCCGCGGGTGGCACCGGAGTGTGTCCCTCGTGCTCCATCCAACCCCCCAAAGGGGTTCACCCCGCTGGGACCCCCCTCCCCCCGGCTTATCTACCCACACAGGCACACGCGAGGGTAGCCACGGTGTGTTCATCCCCTCCCCTGTGTCCCAGCCGCCCCCACGAGTGTCACTGTGCTGTGCCTTCCATGGGGTGTCCACCCGCCACGGGTGATCCTGGGATGTGTCCCCCTCCATGTCTCAGCCACCTCCCATTGGGTGTCACTGTGGTGTGTCCCCCCGTGTCCCAGCTGCCCCCGCGGGTGTCACCGTGGTGTGTCCCCCCATTTTCCAGCCACCCCTCTGGGTGTCACCATGTCCCAGCCACCCACATGGATGGAATTGGACTCTGTCCCCCATATCCCATCCACTCCCACGGGTGTCACCCTGTTTGTACCCCCTCCACGTCCTACCTGTCCCGTAGGGGTTTCACCCCACTGTGCACCCCATGTCCCAGCCACACCCACGGGTGTCACCCCATTGTGCCTCCCCACTCCCCACATATCCCCTGTGGGGTGTCACCATCCTCCCTATGGGGTGTCACCCTGTTGTGCCTCCCTCCATCCTTCTGTGTCCTGAGCAGTGACATCCCTGTGTGCACCCTCCTACCCCAGAGTGGTCCTCCTCCTTTTGTCCCACTTTGGGGTGCCCATCCCTCTGTCCATCCCCCCCATAGGGTACCCCCTCAATGTGCTCCATCCCTCTGTCCCCACTGTGGGGTGTCCCCCTGCATGTACCACATCTCTCTATGTCCCTTGTGGGGTGTCAATCCCTCTGTCCCTCCCCTCCATGGGGTGACCCCAGAGTGTTCCCCATCCACCTGGGTGAAGCCCCACCCCTCTGTTCCCCCCGTGGGGTTCAGCTGGCAGCAGGTCCCAAAAGCAAGAGGTAGGCAAGGTGCAGGGGGAGGACTCTGGGGTTCACAGCCCCCCCCATCCCACCACCACACCTGGGTACATGTTGTGTTGGTCCAGGGGTCAGGAACCCCAATTCCAGAGCCCCGGAGCCCTGGGCTTGCCTCTGCCAGCAGGAGAGACCTCATGGTCCCACGGCAGGACATCGCTGAAATCCCCCTGAATAAACAGCAAATAATCGATGGCCCGATAAGTCACCGGGAGGGAGGGGACAAATCCCGAGGTTTGGCCCCGCGGTGGGGGGGGGGAACACGCTTGGCCCAGAAGTTTCCTGCTCAACTTTTTGACAGGATTTTTTGCTGCTGAGGGGGAGAGTTGTTGTTGGCTCTTTTTTTTTTTTTTTCCCCTTTGAGTGGTGGGCACTGAAAAATTGGAAGTTTAAAAAAAAATCGCTTAAATCCCCACTCCTCAGCCGAGAGCAGCTTTCCAGGGACAAACAGCCCAAAAAAAACCCACCACCCCCAATTCCCGCAGCCTTTTCGGTTGCCAGCAAAATACCCAAACCCTCTCAAAAGCAGAAACCCTGACAAAAATGAAACTGGGTTTGTGTTGCCGTTGATTTTTTTTTTTCACAGGAATGCGAAATCTCTTCCCACCCCGCTCCCGCCTCGAAAGGAAACAAAAAAATCTGCAATGGGGCGGGAGGGGAGGGAGGGGGGGCCGAGGAGCTCGGATGCGCTGTTTGTATTTGATCCACGTCTCGTTAATTATGTGCCTCTCGCATATTTAGCCACTGGGATTTGCAACCGCGGGTGCTGTGATGATGCTCTGCCTTCCCCAAAAAAATCTCCCTCCTGGGCGGCAGCGATGGGGGGGCACCGCCCCCTCCTCCTGGGCACCCCTTCAGCTCCTCTGCTCGCCATCCCAGCGCCCTCCCCTCCTGCCTCCCTCCACAATTCAGCCTCTCAGCCCTCCTCAAAAAAAGGAGCAGAGGAGCCTCGTGCCGGGCACGTGGGACGAGGGTGACACATGGGAGAAGGGACATCATCCCACCAGCACCACAGCTGGTGACAGTGCCCAGCACACAACACCAACTCACCCAGAAGGGCTTCACCAAGGGTGTTTCCTTCACCTGTTTTTGGCTGTTTTTAAGGACCTGACCCACTCCCCAACACCACCAGGAGCCACAGGGTGTTGGTGTCCCCTTCGCCAAGGGCACGGCCTGTGGTGGTGGCACCTGGAGTTTGCCACCTGCTGAAGATCGCCAAATGCAGCAACATTTCGCTTCTCAGAGTATCTGAAAAACTTCCATGGGCACAAATCACCTTTATTGAGGACAAGGATCCCTGAAGAGAGGGGAAACTGAGGCACGGGGCCAAGTGGGGACTTGCTGACAGTGGCAGCAGCAAAGCTGGGACTCCAACCCAGTGCTCCCCAGCAAACCTCCAGACTGCCCAGCACTCCCACAGCCCAGCCACCAGTGCTCCAGCCCCAGGGAGTCCCCCAGATACAGAGGAGAGTCCCCCAGATCCAGAGGAGGGTCCCCCAGTGCCTCCAGACTGGCAGATCCCCACGGCACGGGGCAAATCCTGCCGGGGATGCAGCCCATGAGCCTCTGTCCTGCTACTGGAGCCTTTTCCCAGGATGTGCTGGGGGCTGTGGGGGACAGGAGGATGGAGGGCAAATGGGACAGGAAAGGAGGGTGAGGGAACAGGGATAGAGGGTGACAGGGCCAAGGATGGAAGGGAAGGGAGACAAGGTTGAAGAGGGGAGTGGGGATTGGGATGAAGGGCAAATGGGACAGGGCTGAAGGGACAGAGAGACAGGACTAGAGAATAACAGTGCTGGAGATGGAGGACACAGGGCACAGGGATAGAGGGGACAGGGGATGGGGACAGATGGCAAGGGGACAGGGAGGAAGCATGTCAACAAACAGCAGAGCTGGCCCTGCCCTCTGCCTGCCAGAGCCATGAGGCTCCATCAGTGGGGTCTGCACTGCCTCCTCCCCAGTCAGGGAGCAAATCCAGGACCTCTGCCTGCCTCCAGATAGGGAGCCAGGAATAACTGCGGAGGGACATGGGACGTGAAGATGATGCTGGGCAGCCTGACCCGGCAGCAGTGAGGGGGGTCACAGAGGTCCATGTCCCCCCCCCCGGGTGGCAGTGGGGCACAGTGGGACAGCAGCTGGAGGGCTGCCAAGGCTGAATGAGCGGGAGACATGTCCCAACAACCTCCAGAGCACAAACACACCTCCAAAATTCTCAACCCCAAGTTCCCCCGGCCTGGCTGCTGCCATCCAAGTGGCTTACAGAGCTGGCACTCTCTTGTCACCTCCTCCAGACAGACTGTAGGGTGTCTCCTGGCAGAGGGGACCCAAATCCAGCCAGATGCTGTGCTGGAAGCCCCAGACCTTGGTGACATTCCTGATTTTGGGGAGGGGGCTGGATGGGGGGAACCTGGTGGGACCCAGCAGTGAGAAGCTGGACAAGGTCCTCTGGATGCTCTGCTGGGAGACACCCCCGCTACCCTGGCAAGCTGGGGGCAGACTGGTACAAACCCCTTGGCCCTGATGGTGCTGGAAAGCAGAGCTGGAGCTCATGGCATGTTTTGGGTGCCGACCTCCTACAGCACGGGTCGGAGTGACCCACCATCATGCTCTGCTGGCTGCCTCGGCAGCACAGGGCTCTGTCTGTGCCCAGACAAGCCCAGGGGACACCACAGCCCCTTGTCCCCTGCCGGGGGGGCCATGGGAGTTCCCACCTTCCGGGCTGCACAAGCCTTGAGTCCCAGGACCGGGGTCCCCCGGGCAGCACATACCCCTCCGCCGGCCCCCGCTGCCCCTTAATTGAGGTCTGTCTGTGTTAATTTTTAACCCCAGCTGTCTCCCACATGGCGGACGCTGGACGCGCTGGCCCCGCTTCCCGGGGACATGCCACAGCGGTGCAGGGACCGGCCACCCCTTCCTGGAAAGGGCTGGGGGCGGGGGGACAAAAGCCCCTACTGCCCACGGGGTCACTGGGTGGTTCACATCTCTCGTGGGAGCCCAGCGTGGGTTCCTGAGGTGTCCGAGGAGGGGGGTGCGGGTGCGGGGCAGGCGTGTGGCACCGGCCTTTGTGGCCGGGGGGGTCCGGGCTGTCCCCCTGGCTCCTGTGCAAACGGCAGCGGCTGCTGCCCGGGAATGTCCTGGCAGGAGGGACCCGGGCCTCAAAGCAAACAGACGCCGCGCCGGCGGTTGGGAGAAGGGCAGGAAGCCGGTTTCCCTCTGCCCTCTCCCACCCCGGCACAGCGGAGCGAGGGGGGAGCACGGCGTGGGGAGCCTCGGGGGCTGGCGAGCATCCCCCCAACCTGCAGCAGGGAGGCACAGCCAGACCCTCACCCAAATCAGCCCTGACCTGGGGGCTGAGGAGCTGCTCCCGAGGTGCACAGGGACACCCCGGCCACCCGCGCGTCCCAGCCTTTGGCAGGGGAAGGGCGGGTGGGCACAGGGGGTCTTGTGCCGCGGGGCCGGGTGTGCGGGAGCCGCAGTCACGCCTACGTGCCAGGCAGCAGGAGAACCACGAGGACACTCGAGCTGCAGCGTTTCCACCTCCGGGGACCCTGGCAGGCGTTGGGGTTTTTTTTTTCTTTTTTTTTTTTTTTTTTTTTTTTTGAGCCGGGGATTCGCCTGGAATTCAGACGCCCACGTGGTCCAAAATAGCCTGGCTCCAACATCCGGAGCGCCCTGCAAAAGCCATCTGCCTGCGCAGGCAGGGCGGGCAGCCGCGGGGCTGGGGCACGTCGGCACGATCCCATCCCATCCTTTCCCGGTGGATCCTGCTGCCTACGTTTGCTGCTGGGGGTCACGGAAGCAGTGCCTGAGCCGTGCCAAGGACAGAGGGACAAGCAAGCGCCGTGGTGCGTGGCCAGGCAGGGGACACCGGTCCTGGGTCACATTAACACCAGAGCTTTCCTAGAGCCTGCGGATTTTTGGCTCACCCCGAGCTGCTGCTCAGCAGCCAGGCCTGGGGAGACACCAGTGGCATGAAAACAGCCGTTCTCAGACCAGGGCGTTGCCTTTTAGACGGGAGCTGAAATGCAGAGCAAGCCAGACTCCGGGGGGGAATTATTCCTACCCTGCTCGTGTCCTCCTACATTTTGCCCCTTGGATAGCCCTGTGTTGTCACCTCAAATCCAGCTCCAGCCCCCTGGTGGGACAGGATCCTTCATCCTTAGCACCTGGGGTAGGAGGATACCTGCTCCACGTGTCCCTCCTCGTGAGCCTTCACCACCAGGACCGCGGGGCTGGATGGGGTTTTCCAAACCTCTTCTGCCTGTCCACACAAACAAGGAGACATGGAAAGGTCGAGGCAACCCCGATTTTAAAAACAGACGTGCAAGTTACATGATTTCCACTGGAAATATCAAGGTTACTTACGGCAAGAGCTAATTTGGGCAGGCTTGAGTCAGGAGCTGCAGAGAAAGGACGGTGAAAACTGTGCTGGCCTCCTCCTGGCCAGTGTGGCAGCCAGGTCATTGCCTCCAATCCTGCATGCACCGTGATCCTGCACCCAGGTGTTGCACGTATAGCCTCAGGAATATCGGATCCTGAGGGTGATGGTGTCACCTGAGCACATCAGTGTTTATGGAAGGCCATGGAAAAGCCTGGATTGTGTAGCAGAAGGTCTGGCTCATGGCAGCATCCCTGCAGACACGCTGGTGGAGGTGGCCAGCAGCCAGCAATGCTCATGGACACAAAAGGAGAGGTGGTGCCCTGTCACCTCCCAGGGTCACGAGGCCTCTGACAACAGGCACACGGTAGGTCCCTCTGCTGTGAGATCCTCCCGGATGCATTTTCCTCTCTTTCACATCCCCTCTTTCCATCAACGCTGCTGCAGCTGAGCCTTGACCAAAACACTGTGGAGGTGAGCCATGCACACCCTTCCTTGTGCCCTTCCTTTGGCACTGGAACAGGCTGCTCGGGGCAGTGGTGGAGCCACCATCCCTGGAAGTGTTCAAAAGATGTGGCACTTGGGGACACGGGTTAGTGGTGAGCACAGTGATGTTGGATTAACAGTTGGACTTGTTCTTAGAGGGCTTTTCCAACCTTCAGGATTCTATGATTCTGTGATTCTATGACTCTCAAAGGCTGCTTTCTCTGCTCAGGCTGCTCTCCTTTGCCCAGCTCCATCATCTTAGACCTGAGGAGCAATCACCCCCTGGCCCTCACACTGGAGCAGCGCCCCAAACCCCCCGTGCTCCTCTCTGCCCATAACAGTGTCTGCAGTGACACGTGATCCATGGATTGGAAGGAGCTGACAGAGCTGACTCCGTGGGTACAGGAAGCTGTGATCACCTAAACCCCATCCATCATCCCAGCTCTGCACTGATCCTCAGCCTCTAATGGACTGGGAGACATCAAAAAGACCCTTTATGTCCAGACTGCTCTTCTTCCAGATAGGAAGCTTTGGGGCCGAGCAACAACTGGATATGTCTCTGTAACCACCTAAAACCTCCAAGTTCTCTTTCCTCACTTTATCTTCAAGGGACCCTTCAACATCATTGTTCAGTTACAAGAGCAGCACCCAATTCTTGGGCGAGCTGAGGTGTGCAAGGGTGCCATCCAGGTCTTCTGGGAGGCGCCTTGTTCAGCCACGTGAAGAGAAGGAGCACTGGGGTGCACTCCTGCTGTGGGAGAAGCCACCTCTTCCCCAGGAAGCCCTTTGTGACCTGGCTGGGAACAGGGATCCTTACTGGGGACCAATGAGCAGCCCTTCCCCCTGCCCTGTCCCACCTGGCTGCTCCCTGCTGACAGCTTCCCTGCACTCCCTGGGGGTACCTCCACAGCCCCCCAGAGATGTCTGGCATCAAAAGCCCCGGCATGTGGAGAAGAGCTAGGCCTGAAGCTCCGACTTTTAGGCTCCATTCCTTCCGGGGCAGACACAACCCAAGAAATCGCGGCAAAGAGCCAGCCTGGAGTTGGATGGGAACAGACCACCATCTCCTTACCTAGGAAGACCAACTGGACTTGTCAAGAGGAAAGAAATTCATCTACATCTCACACATATGGTCTCATCCTAATGGATATGTATGAGCATAAGGGAAGAAGAATAACCTTCTGGTTAGGCTAAGGGCTTGGCAGTTGAGATTTCGCGATGCTATTCTCAGCGCTGTCCACACCTTGCTCCGAAGCCTTAGAAAACTCTTTATCCATCCTCAGGCCTCACGTTCCCATCTGGAAACGTGGCCGGATACCTATTTTGTGCTCGCTGCGAAGGAGAGAGGAGGGATGTTTGGGATGCGTCCCCCTCCTCGAGCTACTCTTGTTTTGAGTTAAGGAGAGCAAGCAGGAGAGAAGGGAAGAATGGAGAGCCACGAGGCATCTCTGGGAAAGCTCCAGCGCTGCTTAAGGCTGCCTGGAAAACTCAAACCTCGGTGGAAAGAGGGAAAATGGTCTTCTCCCAGCAGTCTGGGGCAGCGCAGCTCATCACCTCGGATAACCCAGAGCAAACTGGAGCTATCAGAGCAGGTTTGCTTCGTTGTAACCCAGCCCAGATGCTTCCTGGGGTCGATGTCTTCCAGGAGGGATACACAGATGTGCATTGCCCGAGCTGGGGGGACTGCCTGGGACCCCCTTCCAGGCTGCCAGCCAGGAGGCAACAGGGTGGTGGTGGAAACCTGTCACTTGTCAGCAAACATGTGCCTAAAAGTGAGCTGTTAGCAGCTCCAGGAGGATGGTGCTCACCACTGGGACCCACAGCAGCTGGTGGCCTTGCCTGAGGTGCTCCAGGGGACAAGGTGCTCCAGGAAAGGAGATGCCTCAGGAGCCCTGAGATGTTCCAGGGGATGAGGTGCTCCAGGTGCCCCAAGACATCCCAGGGGACGAAGTGCTCCAGGTGTCCTGAGGTGCCCCAGGGGATGAGGTGCTCCAAGTGCCCCAAGATGCTCCTGGGGCCTGTGGCACCTGGCCAGGCAGGAGCTGGGAGATGTCACCACCTTCCCAGAGGTGGATGAGGTGTCTCTCCACCCTTTCCCTGCTGCTGGAAGCCTCAGTCTAGCCATTCCCATGCTGGACTCACCTCCAGCCCAGCATGGGGGACCCCCCCATTACCTTGCCCCAGCTCTCCCAGTCTGTCCCACCTCTCCCAATCTGTCCCAGCTCTCCCAGGCTGCCCCAGCTCTCCCAGTCTGCCCCAGCTCTCCCAGTCTGTCCCAGCTCTCCCAGCTCCATGGTCACCGTAGATCCTTGGATGAACCAAGGATGTCCCTCCTCATCCCTCTTCCTCCAGCCCCTGTGCTCCTCTCATCCAGTGCTGGCTGGGACCCTGTTCCCTGGCCAGATGCCAGCACAGGCTCCCTCCTCCATCTCCTCCTCCTCCTCCCACGGGGTGTTTCTGCAGGAGCCCCTGCAAGGAGAACACAGAGCAGCCAGAGCAGCCGTAAATCCTTTCCTGCAGCCCAGGGCTCTGCCAAGCTCTCCCTTCCACCCAAATTTATGGAAAAGCAGGTCCCTGCCAGCGATGCACAGTACAATTGCGAGGTGGAACAGGCAGTGCTCGCCAGCTGCAGCAAGGGCTCCTGCAGCCTTTCTCTTCCTCTTCCTCAGGCTGTCACCCTCAGTGGCCTGAGGATGAGCACATCCCTGCACAGACAAAGTAGCCTTGGCACAGTTTGCCTCCCCTCAGCCCCCTGGGAGCTCCCCAAACCTCGGGAGGAGCATGAGACCCTCCATGGACAGGCACAGATGAGCCCAAACACCCCCTTGTGCCACTCCCTTCCTCCTTGTTCCCCTCAGTGCTGGTGGGGGGGTGAGCCCAGGCGTAGGTGGGAGAAGAGGAACAGTTGAAGGGTTCAGGGAGGGAGGCAGAGCCAGCAGCTGAGCATCACCAGGGATTTCATCCTGGTAGCAAAGGTCAGCCACGTGCCAGCCCCTTCCTCCGCTGCCACGGCAGAGGTAGCGCTGACAGTAGACCCGAGTATTTGCATTTCCTGATGGCTGCGTGCTGAAATTTGCAGTCTTAATGGAGCATTAATGCTGGCTCCTGCATTTCATTACTTCTGAGAGCGAGAAAAGGCACAAAGAGAAAATAAAAATTCCCCTCAACTCGTCCGGGCCGGCCTGGCCACCGAGTGCCGGCTCCTGCCAGCCCCCCATGCACACGGCTGCTGAAACCCCAGCAAGAACATCATTCCTTCACTCATTCTTCACCCTGGAATGCCCCTTCCCAGATCCAGAGGTAATCAGAACCCATCCAGCCACCGACCCAGCTAGATACCCCCCAAACTCTGGGTTGCTTTGGGGAGGTGACCCCGTGGCTGTTTTCCCGTTTCTTGTCCTGCCTGCATGGGTCAGGGAATTCAATCTACTTTTTTGCCCAAATCAGACTTGGCTGCTGTTTCTTTGCTGCAGCCTGGACACGAATTTCTGGGCCTGAGCTTAAGCATAAAGCACTTGGAAACCTGGCCTGGAAGCACAGGGAAGAGTGAAGCCAAGGCTTGCACAGGAGAGCTGGAGGGAGCAGGCGCTGCGTTTGCACCAGGGATGGGGGTGGCTGAAAGGGGAAATCAGGCAGGAGGGAATGTCTGGCATGTCCATCATGGGCCAGAGCAAAGCTTGGTGCTGGCCATGCTCTCTGCAGCAGGCTTTTTGGGGTGTCCAGCACACCCATGGCCAGCACCCTCTCTGTCCCTCATGATGTTGTTCAGTTCTGGGCCCCTCATGACAAGAAAGACATTGAGGGGCTGGAGCATGTCCAGAGAAGGGAACAGAGCTGGGGAAGGGTCTAGAACACCAGGAGAGGCTGAGGGAGCTGGGGGGGTGCTCAGTCTGGAGAAAAGGAGGCTCAGGGGGGGCCTTCTCACTCTCTGCAACTCCTTGACAGGAGGGTGGAGCCGGGGGGGGTCAGTCTCTTCTCTCTGGTAGCAAGCAATAGGTCAAGTTTGTTAGGGGAGGTTTAGATTGGATATTAGGGAAAATTTCTTCATGGAAAGGGTGGTCAGGCATTGGAACAGGCTGCCCAGGGAAGTGGTGGAATCACTGTCCCTGGAAGTGTTCAAAAGCCGTGTGGATGTGGCACTTGGGGACATGGGTCAGTGGTGGCCTTGTCAGTGCTGGAGGAATGGTTGGACTTGATGATCTTAAAGGGCTTTTCCAGCCTTAATGATTCCGTGTGTCCAAGCCCAACCCAAGGGCACATGGATGAAGTCAAGTAGCCCATGCCATGTGGAGCACCCAGGCAGCATCCTGGCATCTCCTGTGGCCTTCAGACCTGCAAACCTGTGTCTCTACCCACTGTGCCCTTCAGGACCACCCTCAGTAGGGTGAGGTACCTCCCCATCTTCTCCCTTGTTTGAGTCCTACAAAGGTCCCAGCCATCAACACTGGCCGAGGGTGGGGGAATTAGTCTGACTGAATGTGACTTCACAATCCCCCAAACCCAGTCCTTTCCACAGAGTCTCCAGACCCCCCATAACCCAAAGTGAAAGTGACCCCATCACTTCTGTCTGAGCAGCCTCACACCATCCCCCAAGCCAGGGAGGGCGTTCATCGCCCCCATGGCATCAGGGGTGCATCAACGGGGGTCCCTTCCTGCTGCATCCATCCCCACCGTTGGGTAATTTTCCCGATGTCCAGCCTGGAATGCCTGCTTGCTTTCCCAAACCTGGTTTCCATCTGTAAGTCCATCCGGCAGCACCCCACTGCCCAGGCGGGCCTGCCCTGCCTTTCCTGCCCATAAAACCAATGGGGCAGTGGAAATATTTCGGAAACACCTTTTACAATTCTCTCAGCAGGGCTGCAGTTAACCCCTGAAGGGGTTGGCTGCCATCAGGAAAAGCAATTTCAACCCAGCCAAATTATTTCACAGGAAAAAAGCTGATTTTGGTGCCATTTTTAACACTGATGACTTCAGCATCGTCCCCTCGGACTCTGCCACCTTTTCCTGTTCTCATGTTCTGCAGTGACCCGGAGCTCTGGCATTCTGTGGATCAGAAGTTTTCCCTCTCTCCACATCCAGCAGCTTCAGTTCCTCGGGGTGTCTGTGCCGAACCGCCCTGGTTTGTGGGACTGTGGTGCTGCTCTGCACGGCTCAGGTTTGGGAGCACTGCTAAAACTCAGCCCCTGCGGCCGCCCTCGGGCTATTTTCAAAGGCACCTACAGACCATGAGGTCACAGCGACTAAAATAGCAGATTCCGGTCCCAATCGGGGTGATGAGCACACTTTGTCCAGCGTTTGCCCAGGTCCAAAGCATTCAAGCTCCCCTCGGCCAGGAGTCCTGTCACAGCTCTCAGTGAGGACCCCGCTCACCCCATGGGTGCCAGTGGGGCAGCTCATGGAACCTCTTGCTTCCAAGACCACGAATTCCCCAGTTCAGACCCACCTGAAAAAGTCCAGCACCCTCCACAGCCAACTGGGGACCTCCAGTGGTGTCCAGGCACAGTGGGGCCTCCAAAAGGGGGGTTAGGGTTCAGGCACCCCTGGAGGGTCCTTTTGCTCTGCATGAACCACACAGATGATGTCTGAGAGGGGTGAAGTCGATAAGTTCAGCCCATCACAGCTCCTCGTGCTGAGCTCCAGCACGTCCCAGCTCCCTCGGCCGCTCCTGGAGACGGCAGCGCCAGGACGTGACATTCCCTCCGTTTTATCTTCACACATGGGCAGTTCTCAACAAGCAGCAAAGGCCAAACTCTTCCACCACCTGGCACATAAGCTGGGATAGGGGCAAAGCTGGGCTGAGAGCGCACAAGTCCCACAAGCAGCCAGGAAAAGGGTCACCTGGTCCCCAGCACCCGGCTTGAGCGCACAGCAAGGGCCCCAGGAAGGGACATTTGCTGCCCAGAGGTGGAAAACAGGTTCCTTCAAGTAATACCCTGGCTGTGGGTCAGATTTGTGGCTCCCAGGGCAGGTGGGTCCTCATCCCAGGAGCGGTGCTTTGGTGGTGCTTTGGCCGCTGCACATTCCTGGGCCAGTCTGGGAATGGGCACAGAGACTGGCACAACTGGGACCCTGCACATGGCACTGGCAGGTTGTACAGACTGCCCCAAGCTCTCCAGGCATGAATGACCTCCATGAGGGGGAATGCCATGTGCCCTGGCAGATTCTCTCCTGGGATCTCACTGGTGACACTCTCTCCAGTTCATAGATAATCCCAAATATGCATCTCCAACAGGGGCCTGAGGAGGACACCGTAGAACCATAGAATGGTTTGGGTTGGAAGAGACCTTAGAAATCATCCATTTCCAACCTCTCTGCCGTGGGCAAGGGCAGCTTCCACTAGACCAGGTTGCTCCAAACCCTGTCCAACCCAGCATCGAGCAATTCAAGGGCTGGGGCAGCCACAGCTTCTCTGGGCAACCTGTGCCAGGGCCTCCCCACCCTCACAGGGAAGAATTTCTTCCCAATATTCTAATCTAAATCTCTCCTCTTTTAGTTTAAAACTGTTCCCCTTGTCCTTTCATCACCTCTGTCCCCAACTCCCCCCAGGTTGGACCATCTCCCCACGCTCTGGTTTGTGCCCTGGGATCCTTTCCACTGGCTGCTCCCTCCTTCCTAAGGGCTCAGCATCCTCAACGGGTGCTTCAGAGGCAATCCAAAATTGCTATTTTTTGCCTCTGGGAAAATTCAGCAGCTATTCAGGAAAGAGCCTGGGATTTGGGCCATCTGCATTCTGTCACACATGGCTTGACTGAGTCCCTAAATCATCCCATGCCTCAGTTTCCCAACTTTATAAAAGAGAGAGGCCATTCCTTCAGCTGTCCCACTCTTTATCTTCCCTCTGGAAACCCTCTGGGTCAGAGGCTGCCTCTTGGTGCAGTGACTTGCAGTATCCTGGCTGCAGAAGGGAAACCTTGGGACATCCTGCTTGAGTGGGGTGATCTGTCTGCAGCTGGGAGATGCTCCTACCCTCACCCAGAGTGAGGGCTGGGATCCCCTCATTCAACTCCTTGGCACTGCAGTTTGCTCTCCCCTTGAAAAAATGCACAGACTGTGGGTTTCCAGCAGCTGAGTGGTTGCCTGAATGCCCTGATTGGGGAAGGGGCACAGTGAGGAGGCCAGGGAGGGAGCAGGGGTTCCTCTGGAAGTCAGGGGAAAGGAGGAGAAAAGGCACCACCAGCCAGGCTGGGCCAGAGGGATGGCAGGTGCCTGGAGGGACTGCTGGGACTGGTGGCCTTTGGACAGGTGGGGTTATCCCCCAGCATCCCTGTCACTCCTGGAACCAGGAGAGGGTTTGCAGGCACTGAGTCACTCCAATCCTTAAAGAAAACCCAACAGTATTTCCCTCAGTGCCTGTGAGGAGTCTCCATGGCTCTTCCAGTTGCATTTCCCTCCCTTTTCTTTCCAGTCTCAGTGAAAGGCATCTCCTTCACCTCCTCCCTGGCCCCTCCCCGTGCCCACCTGGAGCCCAGACCCACAGTCCCTTGGAGAGCCCCTGCATCCAGGGCAGAGCAGGGGGATGGGTGCTCAGGGTTCGTGGGCACTGGCTGAGGGGACTGACACTGCTCAGCTTCCCAAGGGACACTAGACAAGCAAGGACCTCCATGCCCAAGAGAGCAGCTCCTGTCTCTTCCCCTGCACCTCTACAAGGCAAGGGGGAAATGCCAGGGGTCTGCACGATGGTCAACAACCCCCATCCAGGGAAGGTTCCAAATGAACACCGTGGAGTTTGCACCCAGTGTCCAGGCTCACTGCTATCTCCAGGCTCAGGAGCCCCCAATCCCAATCCCATGGGACCTCACGCCACCTCCCCAAAATTCCTCCCCTCCCCACTTTGGAAAGGGCAAAGATCTCAACTCCAGCTGAGGCGCAGGGAGGTTCAGTGTGTCCTGATGGGATGTGCCAGGGAAGAAGGGAAACCACCTGCCTTCTCTGAAACTGGGAGCGAAGTGGAGAACCGCCCCCTAAATTTGGTCAATCCCAGACCTCACCTCCCATCACTGGTGGCCTGAGACCCAGAGGCCCCACAGGGAGGGATCAGCAGCTTCCATGGCAAGGGGCTGCCCCGCTGCAAAGCCGCCCTTTCCCAGAGCCCATCTCCCAGGGCACCAGTGGCCTGTCCCCACCATGGGGAACTCCCAGCTGCGTGGGGGGAGGCAGAGGCAGAGTGCCCTGTCCCCCATGGAACAGGGATGGAGGAACCGGCAGAGTTGCCATGGAGATTTTCTCCCTAGCAGATGCTCTGGGCAGGTGCAAGAAGAGGCTCTGCCCCCCTCGCTGTGCGGCACAATGCCAGCCGGATCCTGCAGAAACAGGAAGCCTCTGCAACGGCCTGCTGCCAGCCCAACGGCCACCACTGCCACTGCCACCACTGCCACCACTGCCACCACTGCCACCACTGCCACC
>NW_020897720.1:763784-816268 GCF_003984885.1 Neopelma chrysocephalum
CCACTGCCACCACTGCCACCACTGCCACCACTGCCACCACTGCCACCGGCCTCCTGGCGAGTGGGAAGGGACAGCCAGGCCCCCTGTCTGTGTCCGTGTGGGGAAACCGAGTCACCTCCTGAAGGCACCCCGAGCTCCTGGCTTCACCTCCCCCAGCCCCAGCGTGTGTGATGATGGCACATCTGGGTTGTTCCCACCCACCCTTGGGACCCTCCAGCTTCCCTCAGTGCCTGCTCTCTGTCACCTGTTGCCCCCTTGCTGAGCAGGCTGGTCACACACAGCCTTAGCCAGTACATGATCCATAGGGACCCCACACACTGCCAGGGCACTGGCACGGTCCTGCATGGACAGTCAGCCTATGCCAGCCTCCCTGGCCTGCCCCAGGACTGGAGGGGCACTGCTGGCCCTGGGGAGTGGCACAGGGCATCCATGAGATGAGTGGTGCCAGCCCAGGTTTGTGCTCCATCAGTGGGGACTGAGCTCCACAGCTCTGAACCCGTCCTGGGAGCCCCCCATCCCCACCTTTCCTCCTGCTCCCAACACTTCTCCCTCTCCTGGTCCCTCCAGCTACTCATAAAATCATGGAATATCCTGAACTGGAAGGAACCCACAAGGACCATAAAGTCCAGCTCTTGGCTGTGCACAGGGCAGTCCCAACAATCCCACCATGTGCCTGGGAGCATTATCTCGCTGCTCCTTAAAATCATCCTCTGAAGTCCCCAGTGCCACGGCATTAGACCCTGAAAAATCCCCTTGCCCTGGCTTTTCCACAAAGGATGCCTTGAAAACCACATCACCAGTGCTCTCTTAACGCCCATCTGGAGCGTGGCTCAGGACGTTCCCTACGAGGGGATTTCTCCCGGGCTCCGGCCAGCCCTGTTTTCCCCCTCGTTGGTTGCCGGTTGCGCAGCGGTTGGGGCGGGGGGTGGGCGGGTTCCGGGAGCGACACCCGCACAATCAAAAGCCGCTCTATCCAGCCGGGCCGAGCGTTTCCGTGGTAAGCAGAGCTGCAGGGTTGTGTACCTAACGCGAGGGCTGCGTTTCAAAACACGCTCGGGTCACTCTCCCGCTTGTGCCGGGAGCCCGGGAGGGGATAATGGAGGCAGTGTTTGGGAATATCCCAGGGCTATCGCGGAAATAACGCAGGCAGGCAACGCTCCTGCAGCTGCACCAGGGGCACTTGGGGGGACCACGGGCCTGGCTCTGCTGGGATAAAGCTGGGTGAAGCCCCCAGCTCTGCGGGTTGGTCCCCTTCCCAAAATCCCAAGGGCATTGAGGGCACTGGGGCTCTGCTCTGCCATTCCTGTCAGCCCAGGATTGGGTTGGAAGAGACCTTAGAGATCATCCAGTTCCAACCCCTCTGCCATGGGCAGGGACATCTCCCACTAGATCAGGTTGCTCCGAACCCTGTCCAACCGGGCCTTGAACAATTCTCGGGATGGGGCACATCTGGGTTGCCCCCATCCACCCTTGGGACCCTCCAGCCCCCCTCAGTGCCTGCTCTCTGTCACCCATTGCCTCCTTGCTGAGCAGGCTGGTCACACACAGCCTTAGCCAATACATGATCCATAGGGACCCCTCACACTGCCAGGGCACTGGCAGACCTGTTGCTGCTCTACCCACTTAACCATGGTGGTGGGTGGCACTTGCACCCTCGGGGACAGGGTCTCAGGGTGGCAGCACTGGGGGGGTATCTCCCGTGGGTGCCAAAGGGACAGAGCTGTGGTGTCGGTGTCCTGGCGGGGCACATGTGCCCCTTCCCAGGGAGCAAACGTGAAGGACAGCAGGGCACAGGGCAGGGACCTGGCCTAGTGTCACACTGGGTGGCAGGAGGGTGGTGTAGGGCACTGCTGCAGGACAGGACAGCCTGGCACAGGGTGCCCAGTGCAGCACCCGATGCTGTGGTGCCCTGTGTGGTGCTGTCTGACACTGTGCCTAGTTTAGCACCTGATTTAGTGCCTGGTGTGGCATTTCCCAGTTTGGTGCAGCCACGGTGCTGCTCAGAATGGTGCCCAGCATGGTTTTGTGCCTGGTCAAGTATCTGGTTCAGTGCCATCATAGCTCTGCCTGATGGGGTGCCCAGTTTGGTGCCTGGTTCAGTGCTCAGCCCAGCACAGCCTGATGCAGTGCCTGCTATTTGCCTGGTTTGATGCCTAGTTCAGTGCCCAGTACAGCATTGCCTGGCCTGCTGCCCAGTTCTTTGCCTGGTTCAGTACCCAGTTCTGTGCCCACTGCAGCAGTGCCTGGCACAGTGCCTGGTTCCATGCCCAGTTGTTTGCCCGGTCCAGTGCCCACTTTTATGCCCAGTCCAGTGACCAATCTGGTGGCTGGTTGTTGGTCCAGTTTAGGGCCCAGTTCAGTTCCCACCTGTTTGCCCAGTTGTTTGCCTAGTCTGGTGCCCAGTTCAGTGCCCAGTTTGGTGCCTGGTTCAGTGCCAGGTTCAGTGCCTGGTACAATGCCTGACTCTGTGCCTGGTGTGGTACCCAGTTCAGTGCCTGATTCACTGCCTGGCTCCATGCTTGCTCCAGTGTCTGGATGTTTAGCCAGTCCAGTTCCTATTTCAGTGCTTGGTTTGGTGCCTGGTACCCAGTTGTTTACCGGGTTTGGTACCTGATTGTTTGCCCGGTTCAATGCCCAGTTCAAAGCCAAGTTTAGTGCTCGGTTCAGTGCCCAGTCTGGTGCCTGGTTCCACACCTGCTCCAGTGTCTCATTGTTTGCCCAATCCGGTACCTGGTTCAGTGCCCAGTTTGGTGCCCAGTTGTTTGCCTGTTGTTTGCCTGGTTCAGTGCTCCATGGTGGTTTGCCTGGTCTGGTACCCAGTTCAGTGCCCAGTCTGGTGTCTGGTTGTTTGCCCAGTTCAGTGCCTGGTTCAGTGCCCGGTTTGGTGCCTGTTCAGTGCCCAGTCATTTGTCCAGTCCAGCACCTGCTTCAGTGCCCAGTCTGGTGCCTGGATCTGTGCCTGTTCCAGTCTGGTGTCTGGTTGTTTGCCCAGTCTGGTGCCTGGTTCAGTGCCTGGTTCAGTGCACAACTGTTTGCCTGGCCTGGTACCTGCTTTCCCAGTCCATTGCTTGGTAGTTTGATCGGTCCAGTTTTTGCACTGGTGCCCTGTTCAGTGCCCAGTTCAGTGTCTGGTCCAGCACCCTGTACAGTCTGGTTCTTGTTCTGGTGTCTGGCTGTTTGCCTGGTCCTTTGCCCTGTTCAGTGCCCAGTCCAGTGCCCTGTTTGGTGTCCGGTTCAGTGCCCAGCTGTTTGTCCAGTTCCGTGCCCTGTCCGTCCCTTTTCCCTGTTCAGTGCCTGGTCCTTTGCCCTGTTTGGTGCCCGGCCCTGTGCCCTGCTCAGCGCCTGATCCAGTGCCCTGTTCAATGCCCGATCCAATGCCCTGTTCAGTGTCCTGCCCTTTGCCCTGCTCAGTGCCCAGTCCTGTGCCCGGCTGTTTTCCCGATCTGGTGCCCCGCTCCGTCCCTTTGCCCCGCTCGGTGCCCCGCTGGGTGCCCTCCCTCCCTCGCCCTGCCTGTCCGCCCCCGGCCGAGCGGCTCCGCGGCCGGCGCGGTCCAGGCCGGCTCTTCGTGCCGGCGCGGTGCGGGCGGCGCCAGGCGGAGCGCGGTGCCACCGGCGGGTCCCCGGGCCGCCGCCGCCCGACATTGGCTGGAAACTGGAGCAGCGCGGCGGGGACGGTCGATGCCGATCGATCGCGGCGCGGGCGGCACCGCACGGCACGGCCCGGCGCGGCACGGCACGGCACCGCCACCCCGGTGTCCCCCGTGTCCCCGCTCCGCAGCCCGCAGGGGGGGATGCTCAGCCCCCGCGACGCGGACCGGGCAGGGGGTGAACGGCAGGAGCCTTGTCCCCCGGGGTGTCCTGCCAGCACCGCGGGGCCACACGGGGCTCCGAGGGTTTTGCCGGGTGATGCTGCCCCTGTGCGCGCGTCCCTGTGACCCGGTCAGCCTCGCACCCCAACCCCAGAGACACCCCTTCGCCCTCCCCGGTCCTTCCTCCTGCTGAAGGCACCAGCTGGGACGTCTCACTTGGGGTCTCTCCCCAAGAAGTTCGGGAGCTGGATCTGTCCCTCCCGCTGGCCCCGCTCCGTGGCCAGCTCCAGTTGTCCCTACCACAGGGCACAAAGAGCTCCACAAGGGACCGCCGGCGCTGGGACACGGGCCGGGGCGGCGGTGCCCGCACGGACCCCCAGCTCCCCCAGTCCCCGCCAGCTCCGAGCATCTGCCGTTCCCGGAGCTGGCCAGGGCTTTGCTCCGACGGCTGCTCCCAGGCTACTGCACAGGGGACGGTGCCCAAAGTTTCCTTCCTGGCAGCAGGGAAACCTTTTCTAATCTAGGAAAGCAAAGTGGCGGCCTCGCAGTGCTCATGCGTGGCGGGCAGCGCAGCCCGGCTCACCGCTCCCAGCCGCCCGCAGGGATGGCTGTGTCCCTGCCCTTTATCTTTCCCAGCCAGCGCCGGATTTTCAGGGCAACGACGGCGTCCGGCGTGGCAGCAGCATCTCCTCTGCCTCGGGGTGGCGGACACGCCGGGATCCTGCGGTGCGGGATGACCGGCCCCCGACGCCGGAGCAGGGAGAGCTACTTTTTCCGAGAGTGCCGTTAATTAATGGCAGAAGGAGCTGACGGGGCGGCTCGGCAGCGCTCGGGAAGGGGTTTATCCCTGGAGCTGGCAGTTCCCCACGGACACCCCCTCCCCAGCGCAGGCAGCCCCCGGGCGCTGTCGGATGTGAAGTCGCTGGGTGAGGGTGGCACCAAAGTTTCACCAGGTTTTGCTCTTGTTCGACAGTGATTTCAATAATAATGCTGGAGGATCCTCTGGCAGCAGAAACCCCCCGGGGGGCTCAGCATCCGCTGGGGAGGGGTGTGGAGGGAGTGGGGGTGGGAGCGGGCGGCATTTAAAACCAGGGAATTGGGAAGACTTGGTAAGAAAGAAAAAGCCCTTCTGAACAAAATGCTAAATCGTGCTTCTGGGTTTGGTCTCCGCGGCTTTTTGCCCCCGTGGAATTGGCAGGCGGCTGGGGAGGAGGTCACGGCGCTGTGCGTCCAGAGCAGGCGTGGGCCCATCATTCCCTAATTTTCTTTTTTTTTGCTGTTTTTTTTTTGGGGGGGGGGTTGTTTGTTTGTTTGGGTTTTTTGTTTTGTTTTTAAGGAAGAGAAAAATCCCTTTATTTTGCAACTCCCGCATGAATCAAGTTAGCATTTCACAGCTATTTAACACCTGGTTACAGCTTCTGCAGCAGAACCGATGATACTCCACGCTCGGCACTCACTCCGCATGGCGGGATCTGCCCCTTCCCGCAGGCGGGGACCAGCCGGATTTATTATTTCTCCGTTCCAGGCAGGGATTTAAGGCAGGAGGTGCTTCGCGTGACTTTGTTGGGTGGTTCTGCTGGCCCTGGCCGGTGGGGTGAACCCCCAGCTCTCCCCCAACGCCGCCGCTCGCCCCGTCCAGCTGCCATGACGGTCGGGTGGGAATCGACTCAAGTCCTTAAACCCCAAGAGTTAATCAAAGTGCTTTGAATATGTAAATGCTGAGTATTGTTTATCATTGCCTAGAGCTGATACAGCAGTTTTCCTGCTCAAAGCCCCGTTCAGATGGGAGCTCATGAAAATTCACAACGGCCTCGAAAATAGGTGATGGGATTATTACCCCGGTCTTCCAAGGGAGGAAGAGCCATGGAGCGATGCTCCCGGTGGCGGCGGGAGGGAGGACAGTGGTGATGTGTCCCAATGGGTGTAAATCAGCTCTTGCCTCATTTCCTCTGGCCAAGCGTTTGTCCCGGGCTGCCCAGGCTGCAGAGGGTGTTGGTGATGGAGCTCCCGATAGCCGGGTGTGACACGTGCTTAAATATACACAGTGCTGGCGCCAGGCAGGGAATTCCATGCAGGCAACACTCAATTTTCCATGAGGTTCTTCTGCAAGACCTTCAGCAATGAGCGCTCTGTCAGTTAATAAAACAATGAGCTTGAGTGGGATCTGGGGGAGTCTGGGGGAGCGAGGGCGAGGACTGAGGACTCCATATGAAGGGGCAGATTGGTCTCTTGGTCTTGGCAGGACTCCCTGGGCACAGGCATCCCCCAGGATGCCAGGATGAGGGGAAGGCATGGGCTCCCCCATCACTCGGCTCCTCCAGGTAAGGGCACTGTAGAGGGGACCATGGGGCTGGAGACCCCTGGCTCACTTCAAGCCCATCCATACCACCAGAGTTCTGCTTCCCGCCAGCTCTGCTTCCCACCAGGTTCCTGTGGGTCAACCTGTTGACTCCAACACCTGGAAGAGCTTTTGCCCTCAACCCAAGCTGGGTGCCTCTGTGTCTGAGGAGATGCCCCAGTTTTGGGTTCACTTTGCACGGGGCAGCCAACCCTGGAGGCCCAGGGCAGCCTCCTGCCTCGTGAGCCATGCCTGCGGCAGAGCTGCCAACCTCAGGGGAGGCTGGGGGACAGCTGGGAGCAGGACGTGTCTCAGCCAGCCAAATTTAATCCTCCTACGTTAGCAAGGCTTAAAATAGGCTCCCTGCAGCATCGATGAGGGTGGTGGAGTTGGCCTACTCCAGCCCTCCCAAGTATTTTGGGGAAGCAGGGATGGCTGCGTTGCAGACAAGCACAGCTGGGAGGAACTGTGCCGTGCTGTCAGGACGTCCTTCGCTGAAGCCATCCCGGGAATTAAACACACCTTGTGGCACCTCCACCCCTCCAACCTCCCACACCCTCCTCTCAGGGTGCTACCCTGTCCCTTGCCATTCCTCTGCAGCCCTTTCCCACCGTCTCCCAAGGTCAGAGGGTTCATTTTTCCCTGCGCTTCATGGAAATGATCCCTTTTGGTCAAGCCAAGCTCATAGTTCAGTCTTGGTCCACCCTCCCCCAGCTGCCCCCAGGAGATGCCATCCTGAGACGTGGTTGCCCAGGACACGACCCTGTGTGAGGCATTTCAGTGGCCCTTGGGAGCAGCTGCCCTGGGGACCAGCTCTTGCATGGGTGGAAAACCATGAAGGAACCCTCAAAGCAAGGCAGGGTAGTGACACACTGGAGGAGCTGAGCTGGTGACACACTGGAGGAGCTGAACTGGCCTCTCTGAAGACGTGAAGGTATTACCCAGTGGTCATCTTGTAGAGACATTCTCTTTTTGTCCCAAATATGTTGGTTGTCTCCTGTCTTCCCAACACAGAATCCAAGTCCCTGGAGCACTGCAGGGCCAGCTCCAGCTGTTGGCCACCATCCCATGGTGAGGGGCACACAGGTTTCCCTGCCTTCCAAGGCAGCCAGAGATGCTCCTTGGACAGAGCTGAGCTCTTGTCCGTGCTTTCTTGGGGTGCTCCCTTGGGAATGGGGGTCAGCACTCATGGGCCAAGGAGGAGTCTGTCACTGGTCATCACCTCCTATCAGGGAAGCAGGGCTGAGCAGGAGGATGGACAGGGGATGTATGTGGATGTATAGAATGGATACAGATCAGTGATATGTCCCCCTCACCTGGCCATACATGTCTGCTCCCAGCACATGCCTGACAGTCTAGAAGAGATCTCCAACTGCAGCCCTGGAGAGCTCTTCCCCTGAGCCAGAAGGTCCGTCAGGAGTCAGGATCCAAGCCCAGATGGTCTGGAGCTGCTGCAGTGGGAGCCCGTTCCCGTGGGCAGGTTGCAGCAGCTCCCTGGGCAGGGCAGGATGGTGGCTCTGGGAGAAAGGGCTCCTCCTGCCCTAACCTAACCCTGACCTCTGCCCCAGGACCCCTCTCTGGGGTGGGGGGTGCAGGGGCTTGGTCTGTGTGTTTGTGGCTCCTGGGGACCAAGCTTTGGTGGGGTTTGGGGGCTACTGGGAGAGTCCTGCTCCTAACCCAGCAGTGGCTTTGGCAGTGCCTGTGGTCACTGATGCAGCTCATCACTGGTGCTTCATCCAGCCCTGCAGGCCCTGCCTTCCTCCTGCCCAGCTCCCTGCCGGAGTGCTGGATCTCCATCCCCTCCTGTCCGGAGGCAGGGGCTTCCCTCAGGCTCTGCCTTCCCTGCCTCACCCCCCTCCTGCCTTCCCGTGTCACCCGGGGGTTTAAAGAATCCGTTTTCCCATTCCTCCTTCCTCTCTGCAGCCTCTCCGAGGGCCCACGCACCAGCTGGGCCCCCCACCGTGCTACTCCCACCTCCCCTGCTGTGCTGCCTGACGCCTTCCTGCCTTCACCTGGTGGGGTGAGACCTGTGTGGGAAGGCAGGGAGTGCGGAAGGGGCAGGAGAAGCCCCAACTCCCTTTTTGATCCCTGCGGGGTCCCAGAGCTGGTCTTCAGCTACCTGGTAGAGCCCCTTGAGAGCTGCCCCTCTTCCCCATGAACCCTGCAGGGCCATCGCTGCTGTGCCATCCCCTCGGGAATCCACTGAGCTCCCCTGCTCTGGGCTTCCCCTTGGCAAGAGCAAAACATTTTCAGGAAAGAGCACAGAGGAAAATTCCCGTGTTATCCTGAGCTTTGCTGGGCTACCTGATCTGGCCAAGCGATGAGCTGGCAGCATCGGGATCACACCATGCCAGCAGACACCCTGGTGTTTGCCACTTGGCTTTTTCCTCCCCACATCCCCAAAGGGTCCCCAAAAGAGGCCTCCAGACTGTTAAAATCGTCACAGATTTTAACACACACAGAGCCCAACCACAACTGCTCACGTTGCATCTGTCCCCCTGGCAGCAGCAGAGACCTGCCTGTGCTTCTCTGTCTGCCCGGGGTCTCTGGTGTCTCTGCTGCGGCTCTGAAAGAAAAACAAAACCCAATAAATCCCCTGATGGTGCATCCATGTGCAGAGGAAGGGTTTTATCCCCAATAAGTGGTGGCACATCCGTCGCTGGAGCTGGCAGGGATGGCCAGCAGGAGCCGGGATGAGTGGATTCCAGGCAGTGGTGGATCTGCTTCTCATCAGCTGCCCACCCTCAGGGGTGTCTGTTAGTCTGTCCCTGCTCCAGACCCTTGTCCCAGCCTCCAGGGGCTCTCATGGTTCCACACATGGACCTTTGCCCTGTTTCTCATGGATCTGATGGATGCTGTCAGACTATGAGGGAGAGAGTCTGTGTAAGGTAGAAGGAGTTGGTGAGGGAAGCCAAGAGATGCAGAAGGGCCATGGAAAAAAGGAAAAGGGAGAGGATTTCTCCATAGCAGTGGCAAAGAATAGGTGATTCTCCTCCAAACCCATGGTTAAGGACAACTGGTGATGGTGGACATTCCTGTTTGTGCTAAGAAACCCACTGGGACACGACAACTGTTGTCCCAGGACAATCCCAAAACACCAGCGTCTCCAGGAAGACACCATCTGGACGTGGTACCAGTGGCAGCCACCCAGCTGGAGGCACACAGGGAGCGCTCAGGATGCTCGGAGCCACCTGGAAATCCACGGCACGCTGGTGGCATGGGAAGAGACGAGCATTTTGCCAGTATTTTCGAGGAGGGTGTGGGACATCCTTGTTTGTGACCTGGACAAATAAAAAATTGGAAGGAAAACAGCAGAGCCCTGAGTGGTCAAGAGGGGGAGGAGAGCGGCGTGGCTAATGCCAGCCCAAAAACACCAAGTAGGTCCTGTGGGATCCCGAGGAAATCCCATTCTGCGGGAGCTGGAGCACGGGTTGGTAGCAGGAAAGCTGCTGCCAGGACGGGCTTCCGCAAGACTTCCTCTCTCATGGCCCTTCGTTAGGGAATTAGGACGTAACGAGACGAGCGCAGCGGAGAGGAAACGAGCGCCCGGGGAGCCGCCGCTGGGGGAGTCTCGGGGGCTCTGCCCTGGCCCTGTTTGCTCTCATTAGGGAGGTGGAAGGAAGCGCAGGCAGGCGCTGGCAGGCGACCCACGGCTTGGGCACAGCGGGACCACGCGGGTGCCCGGAGCAGCCTGGAGGGTGCCCAGCCAAGGGGCAGCCAAGGTGCCCCACGGGCCAGGGAGGGGCTGAGCTGCCAGGCTGGTGGTGGGGAAGGGGTGTGGAGCTGGGGAGCAGTGGGAGCGGGAACAGCAGCACTTTGGGGTGCAGGGTCCACACCAGAGGGATGGAGGGTTGAGCACAGAGGGTTCGGGTTTGGCACAGGGCACTGGGCAGGGTGCCACCAGCTAAACCTGTGTGGGGCCACCTCCAGCCCTAGTGAGGGCGGGGTCCAGCACCCATCCCAGCCGTGGGCACCCACTGGAGTGGTGCTCAGCCCCAAAGGGGCTGGAGAACGTGTATCCATGGAGCTGGAGCCTGTGTGAGTGGATGGGCTGAATCCCGTGTGGGTGGAGGGGCTGGAGCCTGTGGGAATGGATGTGTTGGATCCTATAGGGATGGATGGGCTGGATCCCATGTGGGTGCATGTGCTGGATGGGTTGGAGCCCATATGGTTGGATATGCTGGAGCTCATGGGATGTGCTGGAGCCATGAGAGCGGATGGGCTAGAGTCTGTGGGATGGACGTGCTGGAGCCTGTGGGGATGCTCAGAGACCCTCACCTGGCCCTGGAGTCCTGCACCCACCCCAGCCAGCTGGAGAGGGGCTGAAGGGTGTTCCTCTATTCATCCCTTCCTTGGACAGCCTGGCCTTTGCCCTTCTTGGCTCCAGCCTGGATGTAGCCTCAGCTGTGTGCCAGCTCCAGCTCCAGCTCCAGCATGCTGGCAACCAGTGGGCAACAATGCTAGAATAGCCCCAGTGGCACTCCCTGGGGTTCTCTGGGCCTGCTGCCCCCTTCTCTGAGATCAGGAAGGCTGAATCCCCCCATGACACCCCTTCAGCCCCATCTCCAGGCCCTGATGGCCTTTCCAAGATGAGCAAAGGGAAACACCTGCCCTCCAAACCCAGCTCCCCCTGTCTTCCCCACGCAGGGGCAGGATGAGCAGCAGGGACGGCGCTTCCAGTCCCTCGCTATTTTTAATTGCTCTTTCCCAGAAAGGCTGGTGCAGGCTCCGAAAGCCGCTTCCAGCTGGGAGTTTGGAAAGCTGGTTCCAGTTAGGCTGCGCTCTGAGCTGTTATTTTTAGGAGGGCTGAAGGCGACGGCCCCGCTCCCCGGGCTGCTGCTCAGCTCTGGCCACAGCTCCTGGTTGCCAGCACCTCGCCGGACCCTCGGCTGGGGACGTCTTGGCGGCGTGATTTTATGACTGCTCTTTTTTTTCTCTGGTGCTTTTTTGGCAGGGAGGGACTTTCATCTCCCCACGTCAAGCTGTGCAGCCAGGAAGACCAAAGGCGGAGGATGTGAGCAGTGGTCATCCCTGAAGGGCCGGGGCGCGGAGCAGCGTCTGCTGGTTTTAATTAAAACCCATCCGCTGGCAAAGTTCGAAGGCGTGAGCGGTGCCTGGGCCAGGACAAGACCAGCAGGGAACAGCTCCAGGGAGCACCAGGGCTTGGGCTGCCACAGCACTGACAGGGCCTCCTGCCCCATCTCCAGGCTGTGCCCCATGTCTGGGTCCTGCCCCACACCTGGTTTCTGCCCTCACCCTTTCCCCTGCTCCCTCCTACCTCATTCCCTCTCCCAGAGCCCCCCCAGTGCCACTGCTCTGCTATTCCCTGGTTACCCCACTGATGGTCGTGACCCCTTGGAGCTCCCCCCATGTTCAGCCTCGCTGAGGTGCCCCTGGGCTGCCAGGCTCAGGGGACAGCGAGCTGGGAGTGCCCCCCAGAGCAGGACACCTCAGGGGACCACCGACTGCCAGCCCCTGCCATAGTCCCCAGGCCTTTGCCATGGGCCCTATCCCCTCACTGTGACCCCCAGTCCACTTCCATGGGGCTCATCCCATCACTGTGACTCCACAAAACTCTTCCATGGAGCTCACCCTCTTTCTCTGACCCCCTTCCATGACGCTCATCCCATTGCTGTGACCCCAAACCCTCTTCTGTGCAGCTCCCATTGATGTGACCTCTCCCATGACATTCATCCTGCCTCCATGACCCCCAACCCTCTTCAGCAGAGGTCACCCCTCTGCCACAGCCCTCACCTCTCCACTGTGGGGCTCATCACTGTGACCCCCCAGCCTTCTTCCATAGGGTTCATCCAATCACTGTGATGCCCCAACCCTCTTCCATAGGGTTCATCTCATCGCTGTGGCTCCCAGAACAGTTCCACGGGCTCACTCTCTGCCTCAGCCCTCTTCCATCAACTTCACCTTGTTCCCATGACCCCCAATCCTGTTCCATGGGGTCATCCCATTGCTGCAACGCCCCCCTCCCCATCGATGAGCCTCATCCCATCGCTGTGGCCCCCAACCCTCTTCTGTGGGGCTCACCCCTCTGCCACGACCCCCATCCCTCCGCTGTGGGGCTCCCCACAGTCACCCCACACCCCCACCTCGAGCCACGCTGACTTCACCCCGGCAGCGATTCTTATCCTCTCATCAAATCCCCCCCTCCCCGAGCCGGGCGCAGCGTCTCCTCGCCATCGCCGCCGCTAATCAGCTGTATTATCTGCGCCCCCATTATTCACGCGCTCGCTGCTGTCGGTGCTGCCCCATCCCACCGCCCTCCTCCTCCCGCGGCAGCCACCTCCATCCTTCCTTCCTTCCCACCCTCCAGCCCCACCGCCCCCCCGGCCGGACCGCGGCCAGCTGGCTTTGCCTGCGTTTCGGCTTCAGCCTCCCCCAAGGATTCCTAAATCTGATAAGGGAGGGGGGTGCTGCTTTCAAAGGAGCGGGGTTGACCTTTGCCGCTGCAACGAGAGCCGCATGGAGGAAAAAAATTGGCTGCGGCGAGAGAGGGGGAGCGAGCGAGAGCGAGCTGCTGTGGTTTTACAATCCCTAAATAACGCCGGGAGCTGAGCTGTAAACACATGGCGGTATTGCCTGAGCGTGTCCGCACTCCCCCCCCCCCCCCCCCCCCCGCCCCCCCCCCCCCCAACAACCCCCCCCCCACCAAAAAAAAAAAAGAGTAAAAAAAAACCCCACCAAAAAAAAAAAAAAAAAAAAAAAAAAAAAATTAATCAAAAAAAAAAAAAAAAAAAAAAAAAAAAAAAAAAGGCAGAAATCTCCTGAATTATTTAGCGAACGGTTCCAATCCGACGGCTAATTCTGCCGGCAGACGCCGGCGGCCGGAGCCTGGCGTTGGGAGATGATGACTATCGGCGGGAGCTGGCGGCGGGAGCAGGGTGGTCCCAGCCCAGGGGGGACCCGCCGGCGCCGCGGGGGTGCAGGGGAGAGCAAGGAGCCCAGCCCGATGTCATCCTGCCTGCTGGGTGTCCCTCATTCCCTGGTGACAGGGGACAGGGGAGATGCTCCAACACAGCCTCTCTTCTCCGCTCGTCTCCTTTCCCGGAGAGGAAAACCCCATCACCTGGAAAGAGCCCCAGCCCCAACGCACCCTCCTCCAGCACCCCCAGCCCCATGGACACCCCAAAAAGTCACCTCTTCCCCCGGCCAAGCTCCCCGCAGCACCCCAGGAGCGAGGGAGAGCTGCCACCCCGTCCCCTCTCACCTGTTTCTTCCCTTTATTTTTTTTTTCGGAAGCCACTAACACTTTTCTTTGAAGAGCAACAGATGAGCGAGACCCTCCCAGAGCCTTTTATGATGTTAAATTTATTGCCTGGCTCCGCAATTGCCATTTTAATGACGAACGCTCCCACGGCTTTAGCGCGGCTGAGTGCTGGCATTGAAAACAGAAGCCGGAGGGGACTCGCTGTCTCCGGTCTCCTGGAGGAGAACGGATTCCAGCCCTTTTCCTGGTCCTTGCACAAAGTTTTGCCAAATAGATAATGTGTTTTGTAATTTCCAGTCGGTGCTGTGCTGGTAAGGGAGGCCCTCTGCTGGCACCGGGCTGATGGGAGAGCCCCGGGAGCCGGCTGGGAACCACCACCGAGGCATCGAGCCTGGGAGACACCTCTGGCAAGGGGGACCTGGAGAACTGAGCCTGGAGAGTCACCTCCAGCAAGGTGTGCCTGGAGAACCGAGACTGGAGAGCCATATCCTGGAAGCCAAGCCTGGAGAGCCATATCCAGCAAAGCCATGCCCAAGGAACCTCCATTCCAGAGGTCCTGGAGAGCTCACAGAGGTGAGAACAGGGAATTGAGCCCATGGAAAGGAACCTGGGAAATTGAGTCTGGAGAACTGAGCTCATCAAGCAGAACCACAGAGCCACGATCAGAGAGCTGGGCCTGGAGAGATGTGTGTGGCCAGACCAGCCTGGAGGGTCATGTCTGGCCAGACGAGCCCATCCCCAGCCCTGCTCTTTCCAAAGGATCCCCATCCCTGCAGCCTGTGCTGGTCCACGGCCAGGTGGCTGTGCACATCCAACAGGAGCATCCCAGCCCTTCCTTTGGTTGGGGAAAGCCTCTGTACATCTGCCCTGGAGCAAGAGCTGGGTGAGACCATGCAGGGATGTCTGGGATGCCAAGGGGGAGCCATGGCAGCTTTGGCATGGGTTGGGCTGGAGCTGCTGCAGCTCCCACTGTGGAGAACAGTGGGTGGGAACAGTTCCAGAGGCCAGGGGTGACAGCCCCCACACCAGGAGCACCCATGGTCCCGTTGGCCTCTCCAGGAGGGCACCAGGTCCCTGCCAGGAGGACAAGGGTGGGACTGGGGCTGGCGATGGGCAGTGGTGGCGCGGGGCCAGCCCTGCAGACCCACACCGGGGATCTCAGCCGAGGACATCAACTTTTATCAGCAGATGCTTTATTTTTTTTAATGGTGCCTGAAACTCAGCCTGGGTTATCAGGGAGATATTAAATTGCTGTTGGAAGCGACACCAGCGGGGCGGAAAAGCCGTGCTGTGCTCTTACCTCTTCCCACAAGGTCGAGCCAGCCAGCCCCGGGGGACGGCGCATTCGCCGCGTCCTTCCTGTAGAGGGGATCACATGTCAGAGCAGAACGAAGCCTTGAGAAAATTAAACCCGTGAGCTCACCGCCTTCCCGAGCGCAGGCGCCAGCCCTCCCTGTGCTCCCCGAGCCTGGGCTGCCAGCTGGGGGGATCTGGCAGCTGGGAGGATGCCACCTCCCCCGGGGACAGCAGCGGTCCCCGACAGCGCACCCGCAGCTGGGGTGTGGGATGGAGGAGCTTTAAGCCCCGCTGTGCATCGCTGGGTGGTGGGGAAGGACCTGCCCATGGGAAGAAGCCGTCAGCCCTGACAGGACACAGCTGGCGAAGTCCCTTGAAGGCCTTCAGCCAGATTTCCTCTGGGAATCCAAGTTCTTGCTCGGGCAAAAGGGCAGATAGACAGGTTCAACTCTGGTGAAATAGAAAAGTGTATAACCATGTCTTGTCCTTGCCAGGGCCATTCCCAGACTTGGAGATGGCCAGGCATGAGGGTGGGTTTCTTCCAGGACAAGGGGAGTCCTGTTGCAGCATCCCTCTGTGACACAGGGGATGGACAGAGTCCGTGAGAGAAAGGCAACACAGTCCCCAGTAGTGCCTGCATGTGTGTATGGGGGGTCAACTGCAGGCCCCCCAGAAACCCCAAGCAGGGACCCCAAGCAGCCCATGCCTGTCAGTCGTCTGGGACTGGCACCAAGGAAGGGGCATCATGAAAAACACTGGCTGGGGGGGCCAAGACCCACCAATGTGGGACCTGGGAACAGCTAGACATTGCCCAAGATGGCAAGAGGAACAAGAAGAGGATGAAGGAGAGATCTAAGGGAGGACCAAGAGAGGACCATCCATGGGCATATCTTGAAAAAGTCCCAGGGCTGAGCCAGACTTCTTCCCAGGGCACCCTTTGCTCTACCAACTTTGCTCACACTCAAAGGGGGAGCAGAAACACAGCTCAGCCTCCATTTTCCCCATCAGCCACTCGCTCCTTCATCACCCTCTTCCTCCTCACGCCAGCTCAGCTCTGCCCCTTCCCAGCCAGCCAGAAAGTGCCAGGGCTGGAGTTACACAGCCACACTGGGCATCCCTCACAGGGGACAGGGCTTCAGTGGACCCCTCAGCACAGCCCCCAGTTTCACCCACGACAAGGCAGGAGGTGCACACAGCCCCCTACACACGCACACAGACCCCCAAATCCCCTCTCCCTGCCACCACAGTCACCTCCGAGTTCCCCCCGGGACCACCGGGGACACATCCAGCCCTTGGCACAGCCCAGCCTGGGCAGGGGCTGCAGCAGGGACGGCAGCAGGCAGGCAGGAGCCGTGTGGGGATGCTCCAGCAGCTGCCGCCAGCGCGGCTGGCGGATGCCCTTTGGCCAGGAGCAGCCAGGCTTTTTTTTCCAGCCCTTCCCAGGAAAAAAAAAAAAAAACAACAACCCAAGCCCCATAACGAGCTGTAGCGAAGCAGCGAGGAGGCGGCAGATAAGAGGCTGGAGCCCGCGCGGAGGCCTCACGGAGATGAAAGGCGATTGCGAACGAGCCTCCCCATCCCCTGCGGACAAAAGAGCTCCTAAAATATTAACGAGGCCCCGTGCCGCCAGGTCCCCCGGCCCCCAGCGCCGGCAGGAGCAGGCGGTACCCGCGCCGCCGGCCGAGGGGTCCTGGGGGGATGGAGGCACAGCGGGGAGCAGCGCAGGATGCTCATTAATTACCTCCCGCGCTCGGCACTGGCAAACGTGCCCCCCGCTTCCCTCGCCACCCCGGGGAGCCACTGCCACCTTCCCACCGGCTCGGCGTTTAAAGAGCACAGAGCGGGGGGCTGTGCTGGGGATGGTGGCCCCTCGCTGCCATCTCGGCGCCCCGGGGTACAGCCTCGCCCCCCCAGCACCCCTCAGGGTGAGTTTGGGGGGACGCCGGGGCAGCTCAGGGGGGTATTTTCACACCAGCGTCACGGGAGGGAATGGGAAGGGGGGACAGTGCTTGGTCCTCCATTTTTGGTGTCTGTGTGTGGTTCCTGCGGGCCCCACGCTGGGGACAGGGTCCCTGGGGTGCGGGAGTGGGGTGTCCTGTGGGAGCAGCTCAGCCTGTTCCCGGGACATCCACACTGCTCCTGCCCCATTCCCGGTGTTCCGGTGGCTGAGCGGGCTCGATCCCCACCGCTCCCCATCCTGGGAGCCCACCTGAGGGCAGCACAGCCAGGCCGTGTGCCAAGGTCCCAGCCTGGCTCCACGTCTCCTCCCTGGGGAGGACTGGGGGTGCCGTGGCGGTGGCAGTCGAACCCAGCAGCCCGGTGATTCGGGGTGACCTCGTGGCACAACCACCCCCCAGAGTCCCCACAGCCGCCCTATTCCCTCCTCGCTCCGCGGCCCAGCCCGAGCAGAGTGAAGGGTTGGGTGTCAAGGGGACACCGGGGGAAGGACGATGTTCCTGCTGCTCCGAATGTGCCGCTGGAAGGGAGGGAGGAGGAGCGCGGCAACAGCAGCTCCATCGCCGGGTCCGGAAGCGGGTCCACACGCAGATTGGGGGATTTGCATAGCACAGATGGCAGCCCAGGAATTTCAAAGCATCCCCCGTCGCCGCAGCAGCTGAAGGGCTCGGCGGCCCCGCGCAGCTGCCGGAGGGAGGGAGGCTGAGCTGCCCCGGCGTCCTGGGCCCGGCAGCCTCGAGGAGGACACACGGCACGGCATCCCCGGCACCGCTGCCCCTGGCCCAGGGTGGGCCGCAGGCGGCCAAGGGGGGGGCGATGGAGGGGGGATGTGGGGGCTGCAGCCCCCGCCGGCGAGGAGCCGCGTGGAAGGGCTCCCGCAAGGGCTGGAGGGCATGACATGTGAGAGACGACGGGAGCTAAATTTACACGGCGGTGGAGCGAGCTGCCTCCAAGGAGACGTGATCACGGGCTATAAATACCTGCAAGGAAACAACGGGGACGGGGACGGTGAATTATTCACAGGCGCAAGATGGCAGGACACGGAGCGAGCCCGGCCGGGGAGGGGGGAGCTGTGCAGGGGGGACCCCCCCCGAGCTGCAGCCCGGCTGTGGGGCATCGGGGCAGCCAGGGCTGGGACACCCCGTATGTCGGGAGCTCCTCAGTGGAGCTGTGAGGGTCCAGGGGGAGGAACTCCAGCCGTGGATCCCCGAGGTGCCTCCTGCTGGCACCAGGGACGGCTGCTGGAGGGAGGGGGTGGCCAGGATAGGGGTGCCCCTGCCAGACAGGTGTCTGGGGGGGGTGACACAGCCCCAGACCAGCCCCAGGGAGGAGCGGGTGGGGCAGAACTGGGAGCACTTCCCGCCGGCGGCGCCTGGAGCGCTGTGCTGAGAGAAGGTGTCCTGTGTGGAGGTGACATGGGAAGAGCCTTAGGAAGGTGTTGGTGAGGCCCTTTGGGTACAAAACTAAAGGCTCTTCGCTGTGCGGTTGAGCCTCCCCAGCAGGTCCAGCATCCCCCCATCCCGGTCCCGACTCCGCAGTAGGGGACAGCAATGAGGTGACGTCCCATGCGCTGGAGGCACCTCCAGCCTGCCCTGTCCCTCTCCGTAGGTTTCCCAGGGGACACTGGGCAGACACAGCGGCAGGACAAGCCCTTTGTGCCTGCACGAGACACTTCGGGAAGGACTTTGGGGGGGGCTAAAGCGTCGCGGAGCACATCTGCTCTACTCGGGCTTTTAACGGTAATAATAAATAGAAATAACTACTAGTAACCGAACTACTAACGAGAGCAGGTTCCTAAATCGCGGTGCCGTGCCCCGCGTCCACCGCGGGGTGCGGGAGGGAAGGGGGGATCCCTCCGCACCCCCCGGATCGGCCGCGCCGCTTCCCCGGCCTCTGCTGCCCCCCCCCGGCCACGGGGAGCGGAGCCGCCGCCGCGCCCGCGGGTGCGGGGGGCCGGGAGGAGGGACCCCCCTCTTATTGGGGGTATTTCCCATTTTAGCCCCTGGTGGAGGGATAATTCCTCTTTTCAGCTGTATTTTTTCACGCGCACTGGGCGGTGGAATTGGGGGCACGGTTGGCAGACGGGCACCTCGGGGTCCCCCAGCCCCCTGCCCCTGTCCTCGCCTCCTCCCTGCTCCCAGCACGCACAGGGTTGGGATTGCCCTTTGTGCCCAGCTCCGCTTCCGGCTGGAAAGCCCAAATCTGCCCCCACAAATCACACCTGAGTGATAAACGCCCCTTCTCCACCGAGGTCCAGCTGCTTCTCCCTTTGCCATCCCAGCCTGTCCCTTCCACGGGGAGGAGAGACACGAAAATGCCCCGAGGCCTGGAGCCCCTCTGCTCTGGAGCCAGGCTGGGAGAGCTGGGGGGGTTCACTTGGAGAAGAGAAGGCTCTGGGGAGACCTGAGAGCCCCTTCCAGTGCCTAAAGGGGCTCCAGGAGAACGGGAGAGAGATTTGGAACAAGGGATGGAGGGACAGGACAAGGGGGAAGGGTTTCCCACTGCCAAAGAGCAGGGTTAGGTGGGATATTGGGAAGAAATGCATCCCTGTGAGGGTGGGGAGGCCCTGGCACAGGTTGCCCAGAGAAGCTGTGGCTGCCTCATCCCTGGGAGTGTCCAAGGCCAGGCTGGACGGGGCTTGGAACAACCTAGGCTAGTGGAAGCTCCAGTGCCCAGCTCAGAGTTGGTCAAATCCGTGGCTGTTGCCACCATTCCCAAACCTTATCCTGACACCTGAAGGGGTTCCAACATCTACAGCCACAGTGATGGCCCCAGGTTTGTGTTTGCCACAGCCCAGAGCTGCTGTCACCCAGCCAAGGCTCGGCCAGGGGGGTGTCAGTGCTCAGACACTGCTAATGCAGCTCAGGCAAGGGCTGGGATGGACATGGCCTGGCAGCTTTGCCAGAAGAAGGGGAAAGAGACAGCAGCAAAAAGGAGGAATGGGGCCAGACAGTAGGAATTTTCATTCAGTTCATGGAGAGGTGACACCAGTCACTCCCCCGGGCAGCAGGACAGTGCTGTGTGAGAGGAACTGTCCAAGCAGAGGAGGCTCAATCCCACAGCAAAGCCCCTTTAGTTTTGTACCCAAAGGGCCTCACCAACACATTCCTAAGGCTCTTCCCATGTCACCTCCACACAGGACACCTTCCCTCAGCACAGTGCTCCAGGCGCTGCTGGCGGGAGGTGCTCCCAGTTCTGCCCCACCTGCTCCTCCCTGGGGCTGGGCTGGGGCTGTGTCACCCCCCGGGCACCCAGACAAGACTCTCATCTCTGGAGGGGGCACTGACATCGGGAAGCCTTTCCAATAAGCCCCTGGACAAGAATTTGGGCTTTCCTGTTGGGTGCCTTCCAGAAGCCAACATGGCATTTGTGAGTGGAGTTAATTGACTGAGGCAGGATTTGATTTGAGGGAAGATTTTAGCATTTCAATACAGAGTGTCTGTGCTTACCTGCTCTATATCAGACCAGACTGCAATGCTTGGACTCGATCTTGGAGGTCTTTTCCAACTTAAATGATTCCCTAATTGGAGAAATTACCCCACAACAAACCAAATAAAACCCGCTTGGCAAAAGCCCATCCTCCCACGAGGCTTCCAATGTGGATCTGGAGAAGTTCCTACAGCTTTTCCACCAGCATCTTCCAAGAAGGGATTGCAAGTTGAAACACTGAGTGCTTAATGTTGGTATTTAGGGTTACAACAGGAAAAATCTCACACGGAGCTTTATACAAGAAGTAAGTCCAGCAGCGTCAAAACCCCATCACTGACTTGGCAGGATCCACACTGACAGCTCACCTGGACCTGCACACACACCTTGATCTCTGCAGGTGAGCTCCCACAGGCACCTGCTCAGTGACAGCAAACAGCACAGGTACCTCCAGGAGCTGCTGTCACCTCACTGTCCCTGCTCGTGCATCCTCACCAACTGCTCTGCTCAATTCCCTTTGCTATCCTGGAAATCCCACACAGTGTCAGGGAAGGGGGGGGTAAAAAAAGAGGGGACAGATCAGGGAAGCCATGCACAGGGTTAACCAGATCTCAGAACATCCTTCCTCCAGCTGCACAGGTGAGCAGACACGACCCCCTCGTCTCTGGATGTGGGGAAGCCTTTCCAACAAGCCTCTTGTCAAGGAGGTTGCCTTTCCTAGTGGACGCCTTCCAGAGGCAAACATGGCATTTGGGAGTGGGGTTTCTTGACCAGGCAACAGCCAAGGCCAAGCAGTAAGCACAGTGACGCTTTCCTGGAAGCTCTGGTGACACCCAGTTATTCCTCTGCTCTCTGCAACTCCCTGACAGGAGGTTTGAACCAGGTGGGGGTCGGGCTCTGCTCCCAGGGAACAAGAGACAGGACAAGAGGAAACAGTCTCAAGTTGCACCAGGGGAGATTTAGGTTGGATATTATGGAAAATTTCGTCATGGAAAGGGCTGTCCAGTCATGGCACAGCTGCCCAGGGCAGTGGTGGAGTTCCCATCCCTGGAGGGACTTAAAAGCCATATGGATGTGGCACTTGGGGACATGGGTTACTGGTGGCCTTGGCAGTGCTGGGGGAATGGTCAGGCTTGATGATCTTACAGGAGTTTTCCAATCCAAACAATTCCATTTGCCTGCCAGCCTGCAGAATTCCTGATCCAGCTGAGCCAGCCATGCACAGACCTCCTAAAAAGCCCGAGAGCAGCACTGCAGCAACTCACAGAGCTCTGGGTCGAGAGGCAGAAAAATCATCACCATCCCAGGCTGTATTAGGAGGGGTTTTAACAAAACTTGCTAAACACTGGCTCAGGAGAAGCCACAAGGCAGAGAATCAAAGCTCCCAAACAGCACAACTGCTGAGGGTGCTCAAGAGGGAGCAAGGAGAGGGTTTAGACACAAACCACCAGTTTTGTTTAAGGGAAAGAAGGTCAGAAACCTCTGCAGGGGTTGCTCCATGTCCATCTTTGCTCCATCAGACCAAGCTGTTTCAGCTGGACACAGGGAAGTTCAAGGTATGGTGCTTGTGGCTTCAGGACACCCATTGTCTATCAGAGGAACTTGGAAAACAACTCTGACACGATGCTTTTACACGCTCTCCACACCTGAGAGGACACAGGGGCTGTTTGGGCTTCTTATCAGTACCCATGTATGGTGGATGCCACATAAGCCAGTATTTAAAAAACCAACCAAACAAAAAGAACCCCAAACCAACCCCTCTCAACCAAAAATACAGCACTCATATAACCCCAAAATTAGGCTGTCTTTTGAAAAAAACTGTGTCAAAGATCAGCAAGAAAAAAGCTCTAAAAAACGTTCAGCCTGTGCAGATTAAATTCGCTCCTGACAAGACCCCAAAGGAGGAGAAGCAACGCAGGTGCTCATGTCCAGGCAGGGCATCAGGGCACAGACTGATCCCATCAGGCTTTGGAAGCTGCTCTCTGTGTTTACTGTCAGCTAAGAACAAGTTTCTCCCCAGTCATCACACACCAGCAGTTTTCAGGGTAGAAGTTTAGCAGCAGTTCTGGTTTGATACCAGCTCTAACCATGGATGCCATTCCCAGTCATCCAAGTTCACAGAGTCAGACTGGTTTGGACTAAAAGGGACCTTAAAGCTCATCTGGTTCCACCCCCTGCCATGGGCAGGGACACCTTCCACTATCCCAGGTTGTCCCAAGCCCCGTCTAACCTGGCCTTGGACACTTCCAGGGAGGGAATGAACAGGAGTTCACTGGTTATTCAAAATGCAAACTTTTATCTACATCCCACAACTTGCTCTTTCAACCCAAAGAAACATTTAGAGCTGAGCAACAAATGGCTTTGCTCATGAGAAGACAAGAATGGTAAATATATCCAGCTCCCACTCGCCCTGAGATGGTTTCACCTGACTGTAAACAATAAAAACTAAACATTCCCACACAGGGCAGGAGAAGGGGAGACACTGAGAAGCAGAAACAATAAAATAGATCCTGTGGGTGCCAGATCAGAGGAAGAGCAAGCCACGAGTTGTGGGAACCCCTGAACAGCCAAGACAGCTCTGGCTTTCTCCAGCACCACAAACACCTTGTGCTCTCGCTCCAGAGCTTGATCCCAGATTCACACAGCAGTGAGCCCTCTGGATCAGGGACTGAGGTGCTGGAAGCAGCTCGCGTGGAAATCAAAGCACCAGCAAACTTGCTTTTAAGTCACGAGTTCCAAGAAGGAAGGGGACAGTGCGGGTTTGGTGAGAGCATACATATTTCTGCATGAAGATGCAGGCACATGACCACCAAGGCCACTCCAGGTCACCCACAAAGCCCTGCCCGTGGCCAGAGTGAGCCAGGCTTTGTAGGGAGCTAAAAGAGCCAAGATGAAGGTGACTGGAGATGGTTGAGAGAGGGACAGCACAGGACTAGAGCACCAGGGAGAAGGGAGAGAGCAGCCACGAGAGGAAAGGAAGCAGCACAAGCCAAAAAAAATGGGTTAAAAGAAAAAAAGCCATTAAGCCACAGTGATTTTGAGGGAATTATTTAATGATCAAATTGCAACATGATACAAGAGTACAGGCAGTGTTAGCACAGATCTAGTCACACACACTTCCAGGGGAGGGCAGGGGCAGCTGCAGGGATCCCTCCTGGAGTCTCTGAGCGCTGTCACTCACACAGGGGCTGGTCTCCATGCTTCCTGAAAGCTAAGGAGCAGGATTTGTCCTGTTTTAACCTTCCATCAGGCACCCTCAGTGCTCTTGTCCCTGTGCATTCCCTGTAGGAAACTGCTTCTGCCAAACCCAAACAACTGAGATTTCCAGCTTTGAGCACAGACTTGCTCCAAGCCTACCCAAAGAGCCCAGGAATGGAAGGAAGCAGGGAATGAAGCTCCATTCCAGCTACCTGCAGGGGAGGGGGGGAGGCTGAAGGGATGAGAAGACTGCTCCAAGGTTCTGTATTTATCAAGGACAGCCTTCCTTCCACTCAGATACACCTTTGGGCTTTTATTCTCCCAGGAGGTGACTTCCAAGCTCCGCCTGGACATGCCTAGAGCCTGACCCAAGGGTTCCTCCCCCTGCAGTGGGAGCACTGAGCACATTCAGAAGTGGTTTGTTGTCCTGGTTCTTTAGTTGTAACTCATTGGAGCAGTTTTCTTCTGCACCTCCCACATGCCCAGGTCTCCTGCCTTGCTCTCCCCAACATTTGCTGCTCAGGGCACAAAGGAAATTCACCTTTAACTGGGCAAAGTTTCCCATCATCCTTCCTTTAGGCTCCTGATGTTCTCCTGTACAGCAGAGCTGGGAACAAGAACAGGTCTAGAGCTGTTTTGCTGCTGAAGAAGACCGAGACCATCCAAAAATGCAGCCAGGCATTGCTGTCTGCAGCCAGGAAAACCACCAGGAAAGTCACAGGCCTAGGACAGGAAACAGTTTGCTGAGCACACCAGGCACACAAGATCATATCCAACTCAGCCCTGCTGTTTTTGCTACATCAGTTGATGGATGCAGACTGAACAGAAGAGTCCAAGGACGTTTCAGGCTGCAGCTTACTTGGAAGCATTGGGAAAGCATGATAATAACTAAAAATATTTTTTTTAAAAACCCCTCTTGCCTTGCCAAAAAGCTGTGACAGAAATGCAGCAGCACACCCTGCTGAAGGACAAGCTGGTGTTTCAAGCACAGTAATCAGGTCTCCAGTACTGCCCAGGATCAGCTCCATCCCAATCTGCAGGTCCAGGGAGGTTGGGCTTTGAGCCATGGGAATGTTTAAAGCCAACTCAGCACTGAACTAGGAGAGGTTCCAAAATACGTGGGATCATGTTCCTCCTCTGGGTCACTCCATGCAGTGGATGGGCACTGATGAGCTCAAGGATGTATCCAGGCACAGTGTTCCAGCTCTGCTGACAGAGCTGGGGGGATCTAAGCAGCTCAGTACTTTTTAATAAAACACATTTCCTTAGCACATGTAAAGAAAAAAGGGAATTCCATGAACAATCTACAGAATCCACAGCGCAAAGAAAGCCATGCAAAGGGAAACAGGCAACTTAAAATACTAAATGAAAGTTTAAAAACTGGACAGGGATGCAAGAGGTTGATGACGTGACAAGCTCAATGTTCCTAGAAAGGCAACATCCAGAGCCTGTGGCCTCCTGTGCTGTTTGACACTGGAACATACCCAACGTACAGCTTCAAAGGAGCAGGTTTCTAGTCCCAAAAATAGCTAAGCTGGGTCAGGTTTTCAGTTAAATGCTAGAAAAAAAAAAAAGGCTCCTTCACCTAGTTCACAGTACAACCCTCCCAAATGAGTGGTCATCCCACACAAGGGACAGAGCACATCCTCCCTGCTCAAACATCACCAGACTTGCTTTTACTACACAATAGTGGTTGTGCCAACAGCAAAAAAAGTCTGAACTGCCTGAGCACTTCACTGCAAGTGAGACTCATCCCAACAGGAGCAGATGTGTTAATGGATCATCCAAGCTGCAGCTGTTACAGACCCAGGACTATTTCAATGCATGTATGGCTTATTAATGTCCTGTCACCTTGTGGATTTGACTTCTGCTCCACCAGAAATGGAAACCATCTCCCTCAGCTCTCTCTGTTGTCACTGCTCCTTTCTCTCTCCCCCCATACAGGCCTCTGATCTTTTCCAGTAACTTCCAATGCCAAAGTCAACCAGATCTGCCTCAAAAAAATGATTCTTGGGAGGCTCAATTGCAAAGCAGGTAAAGATAATCCCCCCAAAGCTCCTCCCTTGTCTTTCTGTGACCCCATGGAAAAACAGGGGAGGGCAATTTTATGAGTAGCTCAGTTGGTCAGAGCATGGTGCTAATAACAACAAGGTTTGATCCCTGCATGGGCCATTCACTTCAGAGTTGGACTCAATGATCCTTGGGGGTCCCTTCCATCTGAGAATATTCTGTGATAAACTGAAACTCCCCCACTGAGGTGTTTGCTGAGGGTCCAGCAGGAGCACAGCCCGCACGTTACAACAGGTCAGTAAAGGCAAGGCTGACACAAACCCAGCCACCAGCTTGCACTCCAGGTTTGACAATGCCACAGGTGTTATCCAGAGTCACACCCTGCCTTCCCAGCATTCCAGACACCAACACCCTGTGGATAAGTGCCAAGAGTTGAAGGAGACCCGACCCGAGGCTCATAGCCCTGCACACCAAGCTCTCCCCCTCCCCTGTAGCTGTCACCCCTCAGCCAGGACACACGTGCTCCATGCCTTTTCCAGTGAAGCCACTCTGTCCCCAGGCCAGGAGAGCAGCGTTCCTGGTGCCTCTGGAGAGGGACACAGCTCCCTGCACGAGGGTCACACCTCCTGCAGCGCTGCGGACACACCGAGAGATGAGACAAGCGGAACAGATTTAGACCAAAAGCAGTGGACATTTATTCCTCATTTGTGCAAGAGTGTCAAGATGCATTTGGGAATGGCTGGGACAGACCCTGTGGCCGGAGAGCCAGCGGCTCCAGCCTCTCCTGCCCGATGGCTTGGGTTACAATTCTACTAAGAGGAGATAAACTTGCAGACTCACCTACTGTCACACCAACGATGCTGGCAAATACACTTGTATACAAAGAAAAGTTTCAAACTACTTTTTTTTTTTTCCACTAGATTCAAGTGAAGACTTTGTTCCAAAAAAAAAAAAAAAAAAAAGACACATACAAGTACAATTTAAAACTGTATGAACATTTGCAAATGTTTAGTGCAAAGTAATTATGTAAAAGCTACATTTTATGAAAGTTTGTGCTGATGTGTTTGGTAGGTTGTTTTTTTTCATTTTTTTACCCTTTTACATCCATTTTTTTTTTAGTTACATAAGGTTTCACTTACCTACAGTACATATGCATTGTGTTAGGTCCCATGCAAGTGGGAGTAATACCATCAGGCTTTGTAAAATGTCACTCTGATTCGCATTTAGTAAACTGCTTATTTGGTTTAACAGTCAAGTTCCTGGCACACTACACATCCTGATTTCATCTAAGTGCTCAAGCTCCTGTTTGCCTCTTCAGGTGCCTTGTGTGATGCAAACCAAACTGCTTCACGACTTCAACCCAAAAGTTGGTTTGTTTTTGTTTTTTTAAGAGAAATCCACCGTTAGTTTAAGCCTGTAACAAACTGCTCTGAAAATTAAAAGCCTATTCACACAAAGTTATATGTAATGACTGTAGTAATCAGTTTATTACACAGATTAATCATTCTTGAACGTACAAGCTCCAGGGGAGCAGTTGGGTCTTTAAATACACACAAGTTTTCTGTCAAATGGATTTTTTTTTTTTTACCCTTACATCCAGAAAGACCTAAGCAGTTAAAAAACTTAAGAAAAAATAAGAGCTATTAGCTAGGTATTAACTGAGAAACCACATACAAACCAAAAAAAGTATGAAGGGAGGGAGAGAGTTGAAACAAATCAACATCACTTGATGCACTAATAGCTCCAATCCATTTAAATGGTGACCGGTTAAACTTAGACCTTAAACACAGGATGTGGGTACAGTTTCTCATTGGTCATAACATTTACCTAAGGTGTAGGTCCTTCAGAATAAAATGAATACAGAAACAGTTTCAAGTTCTTCACCTTGCTTTTCATAACTGTTATGAGTTTAAAAGGATTCCACTTAAAATCCTTCATGGATCAGCAACACTGTCCCTAAGAAATCTGAGAACCACCAGGACTCTTCCCATTCCCATCTGATTACCCAATTTTAACTCAGCAAGGAATGCTTTTAGGCTCACAAAGTTATGACTGAAGAACCAGCTTTTCACACACACACTTCTCTGCTAGGAGTCAATGTTGGTACGGGGAAATACAGTATTTCTAGTTTGTTGTTCCAAGTATGTACAACACGCAGCACTGCTGTATCAGGTAAACATGTGCACAGGGGAAGATGAGGCGTGGGCTCATAGAAAGCAGTCAAATGGAAATCAAAAGGACTTTCTCTTTCAGAGTTCCCCTATCTTTATTTGTAGAGGTTATCCAATAATTTCTTTAATTACATCGCATACTTCTGAGTCCATTCCCGAGCTATTCTGTTGTACCTGTATGTATAAAAAGAGGATTTACTTAACGTGGCATCTGCACAGTATTCCAGCTCCAGCAGTCTAGTCTACACATGGCATGAACTCACACTCTCTACAGTACACTATCATCAATTTGTAACATTTAAGAGCAAAATTAAACACTAAGCAAACAGGGGGAACAAGAAAGCCCAGGGTGCTTCATGGAAAAGAAATACCTGGTCATGTTTACAACAGGAGTATGAGATCTTTGTGACTGGAGCCATAAAACAGAGCTAGAAAAGGGCTGAGGGGAAAGGATTCTCAGGAAGGCTTCACCTGTGCCTCCCCTAACCCCTGGGAAAACTTACTGTAAGGTTTCATTTGGACATTCTGGAATGATTAATGTGTCCCTTGCCATCTCCTCCCTTCAAAGTTAAACCCAATACCTGCCATCGACTCATCTGCCCAACCCCAATATGTTCCTTGTTGCATATTTGACTGTCATTTTTTGATGACTGTCAGGACACAGTGATTTGTCCATGAGAATTGGTTTTGTTCTGAAGGCACAACAATTCCCAACCCCCCTGTGGCTTTTGCACCCAAATATCCTTCACAGCCAGAGGAAGCTCAGGATACTTGTGTAAATCAAAGCAGTTATGATTAACTGCACTGATGAAAGCTTCTCTCTGACAACCAGTTGTTGTTATTCTACAGAATTAAAAGAATAAGATACTTACAGCCAGAATTTTCCTATAGTTATGCACACTAAGTTGGTTTGTGTTGGAATTTAGTCAGGAGACAACATTCTTTAGCCTAAAGGATCTGAAAATCCACTCCTAACTCTCTCCTTCCCATCACTGCTCAGAGACTACTCAAGCAGCAAGTCCTTATGGTTAAGCCCAAAAATTTGTTTCCCTATTTTTGGGGGGAAAAAAAAAAAAAAAAAAAAAAGAGGAGTCCTGCATACTTAAAGTGCAGACAGACAGTGTTCACTGCATCTCCAAACAGGTGCTGCTGCTCTTGCAGCTCTCAAAAACAGGATGCATGAACTTCTCTAACACTGCTCCTCAAGTATGCAGTAGACAAAGCAAATTTGTGGATGATTTTCCCTTCCCTGACCAGATCTGGGAGGGAACAGAGAGGTAGGAAGTGTTTACAATGGTCATTAAGCTGTTAAAGTGCTCATTAGCACTAAAGCTTCTCTGTACAGAAGTTTGGGAGTCCTCCTACCCCAACCTCTACACCACTGGTTCTTCCCTTGTGCTATCAAGTGAAGGAGAAACAGGGAGTTTTTGTTATTTCTTTGTATGATTCCAGACCCAGAGCTGCCATGGAATATTCTCCCGTTGGAGTAACTTGCTCTCCCTCTGCTGGCTATGTGGGATTAAAGCAGCTCAGAGAGTGGCATTACAGATCTCAGGGAAAAACAAAAACACCTCTAAAAAGACCACAGTTAGAGCTTTGATTTGCCTTTTTTCAGTCTTTTCCAAGAAGTGGGGCCTTTCAGTTCCCCTTTACTGTGTAAGTGTGGATTCTGCCCTGTCATATTTCACGTTTTTTTGGCTTCCATACTTACTTTTCTCTATCTGTTTTGTAGATCCGTGCAATCTCAGGCACTAAAGGATCATCTGGATTGGGATCACACAACAGAGAACAGATGGACAAAAGTACTGGGGAGAGAAAAGAGACACAATTAGTTTCAGTGCAGCTGAGGACACCTGCACAGGTCAGCCCACGCCCTTCCTTCCCCTCCAGCCAGTAGCATCAGCAGCATTTATTTAAAATTCCCAAGGAGTAGTAATCCCAGGTACATCAACTGAGTGATTCTGAACAGAATTCCTTACCAGTGAACTACAAAACTTCACATGACCACAATGTCACAAGGAATAACCTCCTGGATAGGTGTGTCCAGCAGCAGCCATGTCTACCTGAACCCACACGTGAGAGCATTCTGGGAAGACTTCCCTGCTTTTGCACCTGAAATTCAGCTTTTCCCTAAACCAGACACCTCACTGTTAAATGACCTGGAGTAGCACTACTCAAAAGTCAAACAGCAGACAAGTCCAGCTGAGATGAATTAAGAAAGGGCTGTTCACAGCTACTTAAGAATCACAGAATGGTTTGGGTTGGAAGGGACTTTAAAGCTCATCTCATTCCACCCCCCTGCCACAGGCAGGGACACCTTCCACTAGACCAGGTTGCTCCAAGTCCCATCCAACCTGGCCTTGAAGATCTGTTTAAAAATACACCACTCTTGCAGAGAACTAAGAGGCTTTACCCAATTATTTTCCAAGCATAAGGAAGATTGAGATGGATTAAGTGTAGTGTAATATTCAAAATGACCCAAGAACACCCAGCTCCCTGCACTGCTCCCAACCCCAGAGCCCTCGAACTTGAGTGTTTCACTATAAATATATAGTGCCTATATCCCAGAGGCCACATCCTGCTCAGCTGAGTGACAACCTCATCCATACAAGGAGCCAGGAGACTGCTGCAAAGCCACAAATAGCACACGGACATTCCTACATTCACACCAGAGAGGAGAGGAGAAGGCAGGGAGTTACAAGCAAAGCATATTGGGACAACACTACGCCAGGCACGGCAGGGACATCTTGCCCCCCTCCCAGAAATGCCAAACATTCCCTTCTCTCCGCCTGTTTGGATCAAACAGTGCCACTCCATATGTCCCTTCACCAATTGCAGCGACGCGGAGTTGTCACAGTGCAGCCTCCGAGCAAGTTGGAGATGACAAGAGTGAGGAGCTTGAAGACACTAAAACACAAATCTGCTCCAATTTCCATCAGTTGCACGAGGCAGCTATCCATGAAAAATGAAAGGAAACAGCACACAGCCCCATAAAAACAAAGGAGTTAAGATAGGTTAAAACACAGGCCACAAAACAGATCACAGAATGGTTTGGGTTAGAAAGGTCCTTAAAGCTCAGCTCGTTCCACCCCCTGCCATGGGCAGGGGCATCTTCCCCTAGCCCAGGTTGCTCCAAGCCCCATCCAACCTGGCCTTAGATACCTCCAGGTACGGGGCAGCCACAGCTTTCTCTGGGCAACCTGTGCCAGGGCCTCACCACCCTCCAGAGAGAAGAGGGAAACAGGTGTGATATTCATTGGAAATGGAGAAAGGTTTTTTTCCAAGTGGGACAAAAGTGAAAGCTTCCCTACATCTGAACTGAGTGTGGTGCTTGGTGGTGTGAGCACCAAGAGAACACAGAAAACCACTTAGTTCAGTTTCCCCCATTTCTGTAGACCCTTCACTAGTCAATTCTCAATTCCAAGTTCAAAGCATTTAGGGAAAGTGTGGTAATAAAGTGGCCTTGATTTAAGTGAACATATTTCTGGTTTGGAATAAAGAGCAACCTCTTCCTCCTTTTCCCAATTTTCTACTGTACACCTGTGAGAGAGTTAAGGGCTTAATTATCCTCTACCATAACTGACATTTGGGCTATTTATTGAGCTCCCTCTCAGAACACAGCCTCAGAGTGTGAGGGAAGCATGTAGAAGCAACTAGTCCTGAAGTGCTTAGCAAGGGACAGAGTCCCTTAGCAAGGGACAGAGCACATTTAGCACCTGTAGTACAGCTCCAGCACCAGCTCCTTTCCCCCACATACACTGAGTAAAGTGTTCAGTAATGGGAACTCTTTGACACATCCAGCTGCTCCCAGTCAGTTTAGCCTCAAAACAGCTGTTTGTCCAGCAATTCTCCTGTAGCTCATTCCTTTCTGTCTGTCAGACTCCACTGCTCTGATCACTTGAGTTTCTTCAGCTGTAGGATGAGTGAGACAGCTCAAACCTGTCCCCTGCCTTCACCAGAAACAGCAGGAGATCCAATCCAAGTTTTCTGGTCAACTATTGTAACTATTCCCTCAAGTTTTATCTTACCACAGTCTTTAAAAACCAAGGACTTTTCAGAACACAGTGGCTCAGAACCACACTGCAGGTCTGGCCAGTGCTCTCAGCCCTTTTCCCAACACTCAGTTCACTTTTCAGCATCACTCCAAAAACACTGAATAAAAATCATTTGGCTTCAAGCTGCACTGCCACATTCATCTGCTTTGTTTTATTTTTTTAAGTCTTCATTAATCCAAACTATTCTCATTACACTTGCTCTTGCTGGTGACTTCACATAATTCCCTTTTTATCTGTACAGCCCCAGCAAGAAGAGCATTTTTAACCAGTTATCTAAACTGGTGTAATTTTAATATCCTGCTGAACCCAGTTATCTGTTCATATCAATTTAGGAAGTTTCTCTTGAGGTTTTCCACTAGAACATTGCACATACACACCTTTTAGACCAACCAACATAAGGAGCCTCCAGACCACTGTGGAAAAACCCCTTGGAAAAGGCACCTTCTCAAAGTTTCAAGTGCAAGGGTAAAGAGGAAGCAATCAAATATGTCAGTTGTGTATCAGAGTAACTAATTAAACCAACACTATGGAATTAGAGACTCACCAGACCACCCTCCTCTGCAATCAAGTATTACAGCAATGAACTCCACAGCAAAGCCTTGACATTTACTACTCAAATGACTACACTATTAGTAGGAGACAATAAAAAAGTTCCCAAAAAGCTTTGTAACCACAGAATTAAGCTGAATAACTACACAAGGCAGGTAAGTGACATTTTTACACCTTGTTCTACACATCCTGCATGACCATAGGCAAAGCATTATCAGCTTGACAGCATCCCTTGGAGTCTCCCACTGGAAGGGATGTACCACAAGTGTGCACTCTTCGAATTCAAGTCTGGATTTTTGTCAGTAACTGCAAAATAAACTTTACTTGCCATTGATTCAAAGGGTTCCTCCCTTGAAACAACTCTGTACAGAATTATTTCTCATCTCTTCACTCTTAGCTGTCAGAGTTGCCCATTCTGCAGCAGAACATTAAGCAACTTAGAACCACTGTCAGTTTAAAGCTCCCTTTCAGTCCAAAATTGGGTTTGCTTTGTTTTATTTCACTCACCAGGCAGCCTACTGACCTCTAACATCTCAGCTATGCTCCCCATATATCTCTGCAGACAAAAACACAACCTACTCTTCAGTGTGGTTCCTTCTGCCATGAACTAGCACAGACCAAGTACTTCTCAACACCAAGGGACTGGGAGAACCAAACTCATCAAGCAAACAGGTTGACAACAAAGTGGTTCTAAAAATGGGCTTAGCTTCCCCACAGAGCAGTGAGAGAAATGCACCTTCATCAGGCACAATGATCACTGAACACTTAATATTAGATCGCTTGAATAACATGCAGAATACAGTCTACAGTGTAACAGAGCACAACTGGCATCCAAGTTCCCACTGCAAGACTTGCCTTTACAAAGCACAAAACACTCTGAAGTTCAAGCACAATCTCTCCAGGCAGAAAATCCTGCCATGGACAGCTTGTCAGCAGGATCAGCTACAGTTCAGCACGGCATGATCCACCTCCCCTCCTCAGCAGCTGCTGTGCTCTCACACCTCCCAGGCCAGCCCACCATCCCCAACCAGCAACTTCACCTTCCTGCTTCTGCCCCATCTCAGACTGAAGGGGTGGGTAAGATGCAAATTCCACTTGTAAACTCCATGGCTGAGGTTCCTCTGCCAGGAAGCAGCTCAGGACAACCCATGACAACAGCTCTCCACAGGTCCTTCCAACAGTAGCCAAATGAGCAGTGTGGAACACAATTTAAAGCACTACTGGAACATCTATTGGCTCATCCAAATTTAAGAGGCATGTTAAAGTTCCTGGAACTCACAGGTGAAGAGACTCTTAAAAGCAGCTGATCTCCACTTCCTCATCTTCCAAACACAACCCTCAGATGATTCACTTTGTCTGCAAAGCCTGACTGGTGTAATATCCACCACTCCAGCCACCCCTGACAGAGTACCAGCCACTACAGATACTGCTGTTTAAGTCCAGCTGGAATTCCAAACAAACCTGCTCCAGTAAAGCACTCATCCATGGGACACTTCAGGGTAAGGAAAACCAACTGAGGAGCAATGGAATCTCCAGCTGAATCACAGCAGGGAGATGAAAAGCACCAATTTTTCCAAGGTAATGAAGCTATCCAGAAAAAACGACTGGTGTGTTCTGATCCAACAGCTGCTTGGTGCAGTTACTGCTCTCCAAAGAGGAGCCAATTTAGAATCCATCCAGGAGCAAGGGTTCATCTCTAAGCAAGCACAGAGACTATTTAACAAACCCTTTGCTGGTGCAAAGTACCAAGAAAGTGCTGAGATGGTTGCTCTGCATGCCAGACTTTCAGGACAGCAGGATGACACTTACTCAGCTCTCTGTCTTGGCTGGAGTGACATAGGAGTCTCAGGATCACCTTATAATCAAAAAGGTCATGCACTGACATGAACAGTTGGATAACACAGGGAAGCATGGATTCCTGGCCATCAGCAGTTCCCAGCAATGGCAGCAGCCCACCCCACCTGCTGTCCCAGGGGAGTGATGAACACTGTGCCCATAAGGTCTTTCTGTGGAAAGCCATTTGTCACCTCCTGGAGAGCAGGAGACAGTGCTGTGCCTCCTGATCCAGCAAAGTCTCTGAATATGAACCTAAGAGTTTGTCAGCTCAGGTTTAATTGATTGTGAAACACCTCTGCCAGCAGAAATATGAGCCTTGGACACAACACTGCTGAGGAATTCTGAATTCCATGCTGGGGGGTTCATCCAGCTGTCCTGCTTCTCCCACCAGCTCCTTCACTGATGCCTGGCAGCCTCCACATCAAGGCCCACTGCTACTTCCACCTCTATTCCTCAAAATCAGGAAGCAACCTGATTCCTGGAAGGAGTATTCTCCTATACAATCATTGCTTTGGAGTTTCAGGCCCCAGACTCTTGAAACTTTTGAGGCACACAGCTGTCAAAGAGTTTTATCAGCACTGACAAACATTAAGCTTTTAGCTTTAAACACACTGAAAACACCACTGGTCCAACAGCTTCAAATGAGTGGCTCCTGACTGTGAATAGGCAAGGTGCACCCAAATAAACTAAAGCAGCTTCAGACTCTGCTCCAGTTCAATCCTATTTCTTAACCATGGTCCCATTTCCAACTCCTCCAGCCTCTTCCCCAGCCCTACAGGAAGTGTACCTTTAAATCTGAGCAGTTTAAACTTCTGGCTTCAAAGCAACTTGAATTCCTGCTAAGTCAGTTCAACAATTTCTGGTGACAAAAGAAGAAAAGTTAAGTGTTGCCCAGTGTATCACAGACTGGTTGAGGTTGAAAAGGATCTCTGGAGATCATTTTGTCCAGCCCCCTGGCTCAAGCAGGGCCACCTATGGCAGGTTGGCCATGACTGTGTCCAGGTGGTTTTTGAGTATCTCAAAGGCAGGAGATCCCACAACCTGCCAAGGCAACCTGTGCTGGTGCTCAGCACCCTCACAGTAAAAACAAAACACAAAAAGGTGTTTCCTGCTGTTCAGAGGGACCCTCCAGTGCTTCAGTTCATGCCCTGTCACTGGGCACCACTGAGAACAGTCTGGTTCTGTCACCTCTGTACCGTCCCTTCAAGTATTTATAGACACTGATAAGATCCCCCCAAGCCTTCTCTCCTCCAGGCTGAACAGTCCCAGCTCCCAGCCTGCCTCATAATGGGAGATGCTCCAGTCCCTCCATGGCATTCATGGCCCCTCACTGGGCTCTCTCCAGTACATCCATGACCTCCTTGTTCTGGGGAGCCCAGCACTGGATAAGTGCTCCACATCCAGCCTCACCAGTGCCAAGCAGAGGGGAAGGATCACATCCCTCAACCTGCCAGCCACACTCCTCCTAGTACAAACTTCCTTGGAGCAACACCTGGGAAGCTGCACAAGTGGTTAAACTACAGTTTTGGGAGTTGAAAAGCAAAAATGGGCATTTCCCTTAGAATCCCAACTCAGCACATCATGTCACACCCATGTTCTGTGACAAAGCCACCCATTTATGTGGGTAAGTGCTACAACAGGCAAATTAGAGCACCAAGAAGACGATCAGAAACCAGGTTCCCAATTTTTAAAACTGCACTGTGAAGGTCCAGTTCATTTAGGTCACTGGGTACTTGGGAAATCCCACGCAGTAAGTCTCAGTTAAGCAATTCTTGAGGAGCAGCAGCACAGAAAATCCACAGCACACTGGGCATGGAAGTTTGGACAGTGGAGCTGAACTCTGCCATGAATGAGGCTGAAGTTCCTCACTGCCCCTCCAGCACACTCAAACGGGCTCCATGAGTCATTAGTTACAAAACATGGGGAGAAGTGGGACAGGAAAGCAAGCTGCCTGACTTTCACTGCAGAAGTACTTCAAGATTAACTCTTGCACATCCACTTGCCAAGTTCAAGAGAAAGCGTGGCTTTTTCCCCCAAAAGTGGCTGGGAACAGCTGTAATCATGTTAAAATACTTCAATCTCCTGTTTCAGGCAACAGAGATTCTTATTTGTACAGAGCTGGAGATAATGTTTTTAATTTAAGCCTACACATTCTACTTAAGCCTTGGAGTTCAAATTGCCCACTAGGTGTGGTTAAGACTGTATTTTGAGATGATTTATTCTCCAGTATGTATTCTTTAAGGAACACTGAGTTAAGAATTACTAATACAAGCAAACTGGCTGTTCTACTGAGACACTCACTGTTGTTCTCCCAAGTCTTCAGAAGCTGTTTTAACAATTCTAGGAGGGATAGAACAAAACCCCAAAATGCCAGTCACCTGTCATAGCCACAATCACTTTATCAAGTTGCTTACAGAGGGCTCCAGAGTGTGAGGGGTCAAGACCCTTTACCAGCAAACTGGGATGATTAACTACCACTGACAAGATTTATCACTGCCTTTTCACCAAAAAGTGGCACTTGAAATCCAAAGGAAGCCACTGCACACCCCTTCCCCTCCCTCCTTGGAGGTTAAGGTGTAAAACATGTTCATGTACCACACATTAACTGCAGCATAACACCAAGCCCATGCAAGCTGCTGGCAGTGCTGCCTCCCAGCTGCCTCAGGAGGAAGCTGTGCATGATAAGCTTTTTTCCTAGAAGGACTGTTTCTAGTCATTCCAGATTTCTCAATCAGTAGAAAGCACATTTTCTTTTTTCAGCTGTGCTCTAGTTATCTGCTTACAGATTTTAAATTCAAACAGCTTGTTCCCAGTAGTATCCCAGTTAAAGGGTGGCACGATTTAAGAAAAAGTCTAAGAAATCCACAATACAAATAATAAATTGCTGCTTTGGAAGGGATGTGAGTTTATTGCTGAATGTCTTAAGTCTTGTTACTTACTCTAAATTACCTAATCCAACAGCTTTTCCTGCTAGGAACACATCCATTCTTTGATAAGGCTGATCAGTCACTAGAGAGCTAAAATAGCCCCAAAGTCTGTCATGACACATTCTAACCTGACTGAACACAAGATTTCAGCCCTAAAAGACTCAAGTTGCCTTTGTGCAATTTCTTTACACTTGCTCAAGATGGGAACATCAGCTCTTTGCTTCTGAAGTTGAGCTCTGCTTTCTGTGATTCTGAGGAAAGTATTCCCTGTTTCTATAAAGTCACCTATAAGAATTTGCTTTGCTGCTTTAATTCCTTCAATAAATGTACCCCAAGGGAACTGGGAACAAGGTTTTCTCCCAGGTTAGAGCTGTATGGATGCTGTGCATGTGCAGCAGAGTTTGGGCACCGAGTGAACTGCTCTTCAGTGAGTGAGAAGTGATCAGCACTACAGAGCCCCCTGACCCCAGCAGGGCACTCACAGGGGGCAGTGGAAGGGGCACGGTGGCACAGAACAGCCACCCTGATCCCACAGAACTCCAGCTGAGCCAGGAGGATATAGTTTGAAAAGGGTAAGAAAAAAAGGAGTCCAAAGCAGAAAACAGAAGGAGATGTTAAAGCATACTGCAAATGTATTTGGGCAGCAAAACTAACACTAGGATGTATTTTCAGTCCACTGCTGCCCTTAACCAGTCTCTTGAATTCTTGCCCCATCTTTTCCCAACTGTCCCAATTCCAGTCTATCTCCCAGTATTTTCAAGCATGCTGTCTATCACCCCACTGCCCATATGGCCACTTTAGACTCCCTAAAACAACACACATTCTGCCCAGTTATACAGCAATTAAATCAAACCAGAACAGATGTCAGTGCTTGGTGCTAACTTGGTGCTTCCAGGAGCAGCCAGTACTGACTGAGAGCACTTGTAAGGAAATTATAGCAACCTGACAATCATTTTCCCTTTACTGACACAATTTCTTCAGTTCTTTCAACTCACAACAAAGACTTTCAGCCTCATGCACGAGCAAATTCACTTCTGACAAGAGACAAGGAGATACTGTTTTGCCTTTCCAACTGTTTCTACAAATGCCTTTAGCTGGACAGAGACGGTGGGAACTTCTGTGGGTTCAGGGAAAGAGACAGTGATGATGTCCAAGGGATGTACCAGGAACCACCTGCCTAAATCCAAAATTGCCCAGAAACATCACAGGGAGTTGGGGAGAAGGAGAGGGCACAGGAAAGCCTCAGAGCAGGGACATGATGTGAAGGATAATGTCATCAATGTGGCAACTGCAGCGTTTGAGCACAAGGACAGTGTGAAGCTACAAAACAGAGGAGTCGAGACATGGTAAATGCACAGGGTAGACCCAAAATATTCCTAAATAGCCATGGCTAGACCTACAAACCTGATCTAAAGTTTATAAATCTACAGTTTCATTAGCCAGAAAAATCAATAAAATTCCAACCTGGGTCTTCTTTCAAGCATTTAAAGCCTCATTTATATTAAATATGAATACTGCTTTACCAGGCAAAGGATACATTCCAAGCTAACCACTAACTCAGCTCACAGGGTCCAAGATATTTTTAGCTAAAAAAAGTCAAGATAGTGCAAGCTAGTTAAGTTTTATAACATGCTTTAGCAGTGCATGTCACTGAAAGCTTTGTTTAAAAGCTACCAACACGGAGTTATGATGTTTCCTTGAAAAAGGATCTTTTAAGATGACAAACAATTAGACAAGTTTATAACTTCTTAAAAACTACAGCTGCTCCCTTACATATTTTACTTGGTGTGTATTCTGAACATTAAAGTCTTTCATTATCATTAACTAAAAATATATAAAATTAAGCCTAGTGTCAGTGTTCAGACTCTGAGGTGAGGTGGCAGAAGTGTGTACTCAGTGTAGTAGGACTTATCTGATCCACTGGCAAAGCTGAGGAGTCTCCCTGTGCCCCAGGGCAGATGGATGTCCCGAGCATCCTACACTCAGGAATTGGCTGCAAGCTCCATGCAGGGTCACACGACTGAAGCAGTGACCACAGAAATGGTTGATGCCAGCAGGAATGCAGCAGTTTTTACATCCCAAATCAGTACTTCATTTCAGCAGAGTAAAATTAAAATGAGCATTGGAGGTACCTTTTGAAATAGTTAGTGCTGGGGACCACTGTGATCGTAGAATATCAAGACAAATGCTGCCATTACTGTTAATATTTGGATGATAGATTCTTGTTGTAAATGCAACCTGCAGAAGAAGGAAAATTTTCAGTGTAGGCTCACAAATATATACATCAGACCACATGGTAACGGATGGATTTATGGTAGAAGCCACTCACCTTAGGTGGTTTGAAGGGATAATCTGTTGGGAAGTGAATTGTCAAGAAAAATACTCCACCTTGATAGGGACTGTCGTTCTGTTAATGAGAAAGAATCATTGCAGCTTGAGGAGTTATTACAAGACAACCCATCATAAAAAGCCATGAGCATCAATTCTCTCATACTTACTGGTCCCATTATTGTAGCTTGCCAATGGAACACTGAAAGAGAGAGAGATTTACTTCAGTTTGGAGAAGCTCAAGTAATGATCTTACTTTCTTCCAGACAAAGCAGCACAGAAAAGTCTATTCTCAAAACAAAGCCTTCTGAAAGGCTGCAGGGAAGGGAGCCAAGGAATTAAACAGACACAGGGCAAAGTACTCAATGCTCCACAGCCCGGGATTGCTGTGGTACCACACATATGCCCTGCAAAAATCCTGTGACAATAGAAATCCAGACAGTCCTAGGCAACTTTTCAGACCCAAAAGTGTGAGTTTAAACTCTGCAGTTTCTAATGAAGCAGCTGAACCAAGTTTCCATGACTGCCCTGTGAGAACAAAAGGTACATGATGAGCTCATACCTGCTCTCCTCTCAGAGCCCTGGTCACACAGAGAACAAGGCCAAGCTCTGTGTACACCACATGTACAGAGGTAATTTAAGCCACTGCTATCCTCACTGAACTTTTAAGTTTAGTCTCTCCACAGAGGCCTCAAGATTTCATTAAAGCAGCAGAAAGCAATGTCTTAAGAGAATGCAGGAGCAACAGTCTGCTCCAGACTCAGGACCAGAATGTGCTAGGACACACTTTAGGTTAAGTGGACTAAAGTTAAACCTCACTCATATGCATCTGTCCAAGAGAACATAAATCTGGTCACACAGAGGACTTGTGAAGAATGTTGTTATGCTGGAAAGGAAAACAATCCAAGTTGATAATCTGTATGAGGTACGTTACAGAGTTCTTGGAGTTCCTGCATCTCCAAAGGCTCCAGTGCCTGTGCAAGGAGCACAAATTATTTGGGAAACAGGGCCATGGAAGCTCCCCTCAGCATGGATGTAGCTACATGGCACCTTCAGACTGGGAAGCTGGAGGTGACTCCAGTTGTTGCTAGGGAAGTCTTCCAGACACAAGATGTTTGGTATCTACAGCTTCAAGACTACCTGGGCCAGAAGTCAGGAGTGGTACTACCTGTTCTAATCTAGCATGAGCAGTTTTTAATTACACATGGTACAGGCATTACAGCTGGGAATGATGTCATACAAGGAAGAAGGAAAAAAGCAAAGTGGGAACAGCCCTGCAAGGACAGAGGAAATGAGTGTTGGGTTGGAGCAGGTTTGTTTTAATCTAGTCTTACATTTCTATAGGAATGTGGAAGTTTCTATACATTTCAGCACCGGTGAACAGCTCAGAAATTATTCAGAAAGATCTTGGCAGCTAATTTTTTTCCTTTTAGAAAGGATATCTGAGCTTAGAGCCCTCAGCCCATAAATGGATTTCCCTACTTAAATATCCCCTCTCTCAGGAGCTTGGATGCAGCAGCCTTGGAGAAACTACATTCAATGCAGAGCCAGGAAACAGAAACAGATCACGTGTCCATAGGTAGCATTCCCCCCCTTTCAAGGGGTTCAGCCAGCTTCCCAGGAAGTGCCTATCACCTGCACAGGGAGAAACCTGGAGCAGAGGACAAAGGGGCAGCAGGAACCCCATAGGGAAGATTGTGGCCAGTCACAGCAAAACCACCAAAAATCTCACAGGCACCAGTAGATGCTGAGGAGATTTGGTGGAGTACACACAGGCACCACTGAAAAGAGAAGTTCAAATAACCATCTATTGTCTTAAACCCAACAAGAAACCAGAAAGAAAAACATTTCCACAGTGAATCTTAACTTTTTGAAAGCTCCCACCCCAGACTCAAGCAAAGCTTGTTTAACCTAAGCTTTAGATCCTCACAATATCCAGGACAAGTCTGATGAACGACAAGATGGATTTGACATGCAGAGCTTATTCCAATTGATTCTTTCCTTTGAAATCACCCATAAAAAGGTATTTACAAAGTAAGGGGCTGCTGACTTTCAGTAGGTAAGCACAGGTACATGTCTGGAATAGCTAAGCCACTGGAAGCACACCAATGTCATCCAGTCCCAAGCGCATTTCCAAAACACAGGCCAGAGGTGGGTGGAAAAGGGCTAAAACTCCATTGCCAAGAAAATCCCCTTCCTACAGTTCACAAGGCAGGAACAGCTCTTCCCAAAGTTTATGAACTACAGGGATGAGACACTTATAGCTGGGGACAGTTTGTATCAGCTGAAGTAGCCACAGGAGAGCACTTTGCAAGTACAGCATGTCCTGAACATCAGGAAATGTCACTCTGACAAGGCAGCCGAGGCACACCTGGAGCACAGGGATCTGGGAGAAGGCACTTTGCTGCTGCTGCCACTGCTATCCACTTACACACCCCCCGAACTGTTGCTCTCAACAACTAAAGTCTTTCATTAGAGGTCCTTCAGAAAGGTGGCACAAGAAGAACTTTTAGTAATTTAAAGCTTTCTGTGCTCAGCAGTAACTTTCCACCTTCTCTGCCAGACAATCGTCATCACCTTTGATAAGGCTTTGGAAACCACAAAGCAGTTTATCGTGGCACAAATCGCACTTGCTAATTTAAGGGAATAAAAGCCTCAGCCTGGCTCTCCATCTTAGTCATTTCTTTTCCATGAAACTACAAACCTCTTTGAAATACTATTTGGAAAGCAGAAATAAGTTGTGAAGTCACTAAAAGCTTGACCCTACTGCTAAACACTCTCAAAACCAAGCCGAGCTTCCACTTGTTTGACAGTTCTGCTGAACAGTAACACCCCCACTAATTTCAGTATTTTCATTCTCAGGTTTCAAGTGGGTTTTTTTTAATCTAGCCCTACATTTCTGTAGGAATGTGGAAGTTTCTATAAACTTCAGAACTGCTGAATGGTTCAGAAATGATTCAGAAAGATCTTGGTAGCTAATTTTTTCCTTTCAGAAAGGATACCTGAGCTCAGAGCTCTCAGCAAACAGCTGGAGGGTTTCCCTACTTAAATATCCCATCTCCCAGGAGCTTGGATGCTTTGCTGACAGTACATTAGTGAGAAACCACGTTGAAAAGCTGGATTTGCAAGTGTTCTTGTCTCACTGCAAACATCCTACTGATCTTGCTCACCTAAGCTATGACAAGAGTTTGATGTTGCTATTAAAAAAATAGTCAAGTATAATTTTACACTTCCTGGTGAAAATGAAGATGATGGTACAACCTGCAGAACTGCTGCAGGTTAAAGGCCTCTCAATGAAAACCACCATAATGTACAGGACATCAGTTAAGGTGCCTTATTCACAGCTAATAATGGCCTGGAGCTGTGTCAGGGGAGGTTTAGGTTGGATCTCAGGAAAAGGTTCTTCCCCCAGAGGGTGGTTGGGCACTGACCAGGCTCCCCAGGGCAGTGTCACAGCCCCAAGGCTGCCAGAGCTCAAGGAGCATTTGGACAACGCTCTCAGGGACAGGGTGGGATTGTTGGGGTGTCCTGGGCAGGGCCAGGGGTTGGACTGGATGATCCCTGTGGGTCCCTTCCAACTCAGGATATTCCATGATTCTAATCAAAGCAGACTGGGGAACACCACTTACAACTAAGGTAAGAACCAGCCACACAAACAGCCTGAAGTCAAGTCACACGATGTATCTTGTCCTCCCCTCCCTGGGCCAAAATACAGGCACAAGATGACAGAAGATCTTCTTACTATAAATCAACATTAGACAAAAAAAATCAGGGTAGGATTTTAAAGAGCTGCTTTTTTCCTGCTAAACACACCTCCTCGAGCTTCAAAAGGACAGAACAACTGCAAATCACACCTCAGGTGAGCAGCCTGGCACAGCAAACACCAGCTGACGTGGAGGCCAAAGAGACTGTCTGAGGCTGTCCCTTACCAGGAGCTGGCAGGGCACACTGATCTGGGCACAGGTTACAAACACAGAGTCAGAATGGTTTGGGTTGGAAGGGACCACAAGGATCATATTGTTGCACCCCCTGCCATGGGCAGGGACACCTTCCACTAGCCCAGGTTGCTCCAAGCCCCATCCAACCTGGCCTTGGACACTTCTAGGGATGGGGCAGCCACAGCTTCTCTGGGCAACCTGTGCCAGGACCTCACCACCCTCACAGGGAAGAATTTCTTCCCAATATCCAACCTAAACCTACTGTCAGCCTGAAGTTATTGCCCCTTTTACTGTCACTATGGTTCCTGATGAAGTGTGTGATTTAAGGATGCTTCTCCTGCACCTCCTCCCTCATACCTAAGCACCCACGTCCCAGTCAGGCCACAGGTTAGTCATGACAGCAGAGTTTAGACATTCTGGTTTTGCTTATTGAGAAAGCCACAAGAAGGATTCCAAACTGAGTGAAATTGCTTGAAATCCTGCCTATAAATTCAAAAAACAAAACCAAACCCAACCAACATTACTTCATGATTCAAGTTGTAATTTATCAACATTTTCACCTCTCAACCCCAAGGTCTACATATAACCCTCTTTAAAAAAAAAAAAAAAAGGCAGTGTTACCTAACTGCTGTGTAAAACAGAGCTAACCCTGACCTTGCTGTACTAGCAGGAGTCCTGGGAGTAGATTGTTTTAGTCCTACAAGAACACATGACTGCACCATGTACAGTTTAGATATCCAAGTGCAGAAAGCTGTGGGCAGGTGCTTGCTGGTTTGGCCACAGAGCTACTGAGGTTTTCTAACTCCATCCAGAATTCCAGAACAGTTAACTCAAAAGGTGTAATTTAAGATATGCATCGAGTTGTCCAATTAACAGAGCGGGAGCAGCATCAGTGATACACAAGGAAGGTGTTAAAGGGATACAGAAGAGCAACAAATTTCATATCAGGATGGGGAGCAGTATCTAGTACTCTAACCAGAAGAAATAGAAGGGTTCTCCTTGCTGAGGTGCTGGACATCCCGTTTTAGAAGGAAAGCAGTGGCAGAGTGCAGGTGTCTGCTGAGAGCAGGATACTTACTGTCATCCCCAACAGGCCCTGCTGAACACTGTGCTGGAGGATCACGTGCCAGATCGTTCAACTCCTACAAAACAGGAAGAGTTCAGTTCAGTTTGTTTCAAAAACAACCATGTTATTGCTAAAAAGCTGCTGGTGGCAACTCTGGCAGCATCACAAAACTAACAGCCAGGATTTTGGAAAGTAAAGCTGCATCTTCAACCCAGGAGCCACATTTGGCACCTGCCTCAGTGACCTGTCCAGGCTGCCCAGACCCAGAGTCACAGCAATCTCACCATGTCCCAGGGTCTGTTGGGTTTGCCTGCACTGTCCCAGCATTACCAAGGTATTATATCCTCCACTGTCCCCAGGTCACAGGGAGATAAGGTGGCCTCAATCCAACAACTCTCTGTATCAGCCTTATTTTATCCCCTCTATTGTAACAGTTCCCAGACTGCTCCAGCTACAGTGATCCAGTTTATCACCTCCACAGCCTGCCTGCAGCACACACAGCTCCAGTAACCTGGGGCTGGTTTACTTCCACACAAACACATCAGTGACCACGGGGCAGGGGGAAATGGAATAAAACACAAGGCCTTCCCTACCTACAGACCTGAATGGAAACCCTCACTTTTCAGTGGCTGTGTCAGTCAAATTTTCCTCTGAAGAAATCCCATTACGAGTCTGAGTGGGCTGAGTAATTCACAGTACTCCTGAATTATACCAAGCTTCAATTTGAAGCAACATTTTAGCACAGTTCAGAGAATTACTGTTACCAGCAACTCACATTAGCCATTTTCTCAGGAAGTGGATGTTTATTGGGAAGTGAAAATAGAGTAAAACTTTAAAGACAAACTTTACCTGCCCCATTTCTGGCTCAGCCACTGACCTGCTTTGCATGATAGGCCCACACATATCAGCTTTTTTCTGTCCTAGCTCAGTCTAGAAAGCTGAACACACATCAGACAAGGATTACAACTAAATCTCGTGCTCAGGAAACACTTCCATGCTGTCCCCAGTCCATTGTGCTTTGTGTTCAGCTTTTCACCTCCCAGCAACAGTCCACAGTGAAGTTTCCATACCAGGCTTTTGGCAGACAAAACATTTAAGAACAATGTTTAAGACAAGCTGATAGCAGGAGTGGAAGAGGTTTGTCACTTAAAGGCCTTTTGTTATTTACAGGCAGTGAGTGATTATGCTCTTGAACAGATGATCTCTGGGAATTCCAGCTTCTACTTCCCAGGAACTGGGAGGCCATCACTAAGCAAACCCTCTCCAGTTACAATCCCGGAATGTTGTCTTCCATCAAACAGGTAAGTCTCTGGGTTTCCCCCTCTGGATGCAATGCAGATCCAAAGCTTCACATTCCCTGACACACACACAGGTTTGGTTCAGCTCTCAGAAGCTCCCAACTGCTGAAGAGCCCAGCTGGAAATCTCCTGACTCATCAGTCCATGGGAGCTTTTGTGGAGCTCCTGCTGAGCTTCTTCCACTTTGTGTTTCAGCACAGACTTGGGCAGGAGCAGGCACTGCACACGCAGCACCTGCTCAAGAGCCTCCTTCATCCTGAAGGTGGAGAGAACATCTCCAGTGCTCCATGTGCCATCTCCAAAAGCCCTTTGGAGTTGCTCCAGCAGCAGCAAGCCAGGAGACACCCTGCACCACCAGAGCAGCACAGGAAGGTGCAGACACTACACACACCTTCGGGTCAGTCCAGCCAATGAAGTGAGTCTCCACATGAAAACTTAAAAACAGGAATACACCTACTCTTCCTAAAGTTGTATAGAACACAGTCCACTTCCAAATGCTACTGGACTCTAATTTTCTGGAAAAGACAATTTAATGCTATGGTATTCAAAACCACAAACACACTCATTAAAAAATATTCCTTGCCACTTCTCATCCTGTTTTATGCAGCAATACAAAGCATACACAAGACTAGGAAGGTACAACTGTAAGAATCCACATTCTCCATGTAGGACCACAGCCCACCACGGATTATATTTATGAACACACAACATGCAGCTTCCCTACTATACAGGGGAAATGGTTACAAACAGGAGCTTGGGCACACACTCCACCAGTTAGTAGAATACACATAAAGCTGCCCTGACATTCCCCCTGTATCCTGTTGCCCAAATGCACCAAGGGCTTCACCACACTGGATACCACAGTGGGACCACAGGGTAACTCTCCAACAGAGGCAGCAGTGAAGTTCAGGTAGTAGCAGCTCCATTTCTCATCAAAATACTATTTCATTTCCTACATCTCCAGTTCCAGTTAGAAAGGAATACTTTGGTTTTCTGAAGCCCTGGGTATTATCTCAGTGGAAAGCCATGACTTACAACAAGCACTTGTACCACTCATCTCAGTGACAAGGTGGCATTTCAGGTTCTGCTCTACAAATTCACAGAGTAAAACATCACAGATTAAAAGGCCTCTGTAAAAAGCAATGTGTAAGCTCCTTGTGCCTGGAAAAGTTTAGCACCAACTCCCATTTCAAGCCCCTGCAACACAAAACCTCCCATATTTTGGAGAACAACAGCTTGGAGAGCAATGAGGAAGTTTAAGACCCCTCTGGAGCGCAGGCACCAGCTGCCTCTGCCCACCAGAGAGGCAAAATGGATTTCCTGGCAGGGCATGGATAATCCCTTTAACACACCATTCCCTTCCAGCTGCTTCTAAGACTCCCACTACTCCCTGGTCAGAGCTGCAGAGCCAAGTTTAAGGACAGGAATGGAGCTGCATCTATCCAGGCACACACAGAAGAGCACCCATGGCTGCTGCAGAGCCAAACCTGTCCCAGAGGTTACTTTGTCTTTTGCAGGCTCCTCGCAGTTCCCAAGGCACTGCAAAAGCACAACACTCGACCCAGCGAGGCCTTTGCTTCCAGATGTTGTTGCTGAGGGAGACTGAGAACCAGCTGGTTTGTGTAACTCAGAACAAATGACTCCAGAGTTCCCATAAAACTGCAGCTCATAGCACGTGGTGGGTTCAGTTACAGTCTGGTACCATCTACAAACTTGAACGAATCTGATCCCAAACTGTTTTATTCCCCTGTGATCCAGGAAGTCTGGCTCGTCAGTGATCAAGCCTGATCTTGACCACACTGATATTAAAACAAAATCTGAAGCCAGTTCCCACTCCAGACAGTTTCTGGTCCTTAAGCACACGAAGAAGGTTTTGCTTTAGAAGCTTACAAGTGAAGACTCAAGCAGGCTTTAGATCAAATTCCAGTTTGAGTTACTCAGCTCCCGGGGGCTGCCTCACCCTGAGCTGGCTTTCCAGCTGAAGGCATCCTATAGAATTTAAAGTTTCTGCCACCTCCCCTACAGCAAAACACCCCCAGGGCTGGGCCCACTGCTGTCGATCCTACCATTAACCTGACCCATCTCACAGCTATTAATGAGTCCCTCAGCAAAAATGAGGAAGTGGAAGCACAGCACAAAGCAAGGTTCAAGGTGTCCTGCCCAAAGGCCAAGTTGAATGCAACTACTATAACTAAATCCACGAAGGACATACCCTAAAAACTATAAAAGTCACACAAGAAACTGATGTTTAGGCTCCAAAATGGGATTTAAATGTGCTACAAAGTTCCCAACAAACTAAACTCCTACTCAGGGGTTCCATGAAAGCATTTTAAAGGAGATGGAATGTGTTCATGCCACAGACCCCCCAGCTGTGCTTCTCGAGTCATGAAAGGCATCAGCTGCCAGCGAGGCCTCAGGGCTCACAGGCAAACCAGTGCCACCAGCCTTGCTCAGCCCCACACTCATCCCTACACTCCTACAGTTCTCCTGTTCCCAGGAGCTTCTATATTGCCTTGAAAACACACCTCAATCCAGGAGTTCACAAACTGCACAAGAAGCTTTCAAAGAACTACCAAACCCAAGTGGTTTAGGTCTCAAAGTTTAACCCTGCACATGTTTCAAGCTATTATAATTGTAAGCTCCAAAGACATTTGTTAGAGAAGTTCAAATTTATTCCTATAGACAACAAATCCCTCGCCAGTCTAACACATTCCTGGTAAAACCTGCTCTGGCCAGAAGACTAGTTTTAAGGATTAAGTTAATGCTAATACAGCCTTCAGTAAGAATAACCAACCTAACTGGCAACCTCAAGAAGCCAATCAGGTGAGTAAAAAGTCAGCACCCTTTAGCAGTCAGCTCCAGCAATTTTATTTGGTACATAGCAGAGCTCCTTAAATCTACTCCAACATACCAGGTGTATCCCTCTAGATTATGCAAAGTCCTCTTAGCTTGGACTCCATGGGCTTTCCACCCTGCTCCAGTTTGAGCTACTTTCACATTCTATTTTACTCAGAGACCACATCATTAGCTTGATTATAAACCTCATTTCTGCCTCAGGTTGCTGCTGTGAGTGAAACAAGCTTTCCATCTGCCTTTAGCAAGTCTACTTGCCCCAAGCCCCTGAACCCTTCAGCAACAGGCAGTGTAGGGTGATGTTACAAAATCCTGACTTATGTAACCAAAAAGGAACTCGCAGCCACTTAGCCATGAATTGTTCCCAGCTCCCAACAGAGCAGAGCCAAGCAATAGGGAATCAGGGCCAAAGTCGAACGGATCACACCCAGCCTCACCTGAGGACCACAGAAGGCACTGCCAGTCCCTGTGCAGGACCCGCGGGGCAGGAGGGTGGGAACAGGCTCTGCACCTTCCCTAGGCCAGCAGCACCTCCCTGCCAGGTGCCAGAGCCTGGCTCCACCTGGCACTTCCCTCAGCTCCTCTCACACAGCAGCACCAGGCAGTGCTCTCACGTGTGCACCAAGGTCAGGCCACCAATTCCCTGCCACATCCATAGGGGTTCTCCTGCCTGCAGACTACGATTCCCGAGCATCTGCCATTCTAATGCTGCTATCCTGATTAACAGCAGCATTTTAATCCTTCCCTTTTGACAGAAACTGCTTTCGCAATGCTTGCAGTGGCTCAGATCCTCCAACTTTGACTCCTTCCAAGACTGTAGAAGTCAGAAGGCAACTGAGCAGCATGAAAAGACTCACGATTACAGCAATAACCAAGGTAAGTGTTATAAACACACTCTGATGTAACTGTCACCTTTCCTTCTTTATTTTTTTCAAAGCCTTCACAGGAAGAAGACCAAAGCGATGTATAACTTCCTCCTGGGGTAGAGTCTGAGTATCAAAACATCTCTCCAGCTAACAGAAGCCTCCCAGCCTTCCCTGTACACAAGCTCTCCAACACAGATGGGCTGTGCTGGCAGCTCCACGCACACAGTGAGGCCCAACGGAAGAACCCAGTTGCTCCCACTGGCTGCTGTACAGAACTGGGAGCACTGAAATAACACCGAGTTTGCTCAGCACAGGTAGCACAACTACAACTCTGCACACCAACTGACCTCACATCCCACCCACGGGCAGGGCTCATTTTGGCAGAAGTGATGCCTAAGCATCCCCAGAGGTCAGGCAGCTCTGGACTCCAGGACTACAGCAACTACCACCACCCTCCTCCACAGCTGAGCAGGAACTAATGGAAGTCAGAGTTTAGTTCTGTGAAGCATTACTTGGTTTTTGGGCCTCTACAGTACAAGCAACAGTAATCCACCACTCCTCTGCTACAGAAAATGCTTTACTTGAGCAGGGCTCGGGCACAGCTGCTGCCTTCCCTTCCCCCTCACCCGTCGATCACACAGGGGAGCCCAGGAAAGACAATGAGCTAACCTTTCCCTTGCTCTCCCATTCAAAGAACTCCAAACGCTGCCCTAGTTATCCAGTTATAGGTATTGCATTCCCTACAGATAAGCAACACAGATGGGGACGTGGCTGAATCCAAAGTGCTTCGGCTTAAACCTTAAAATGGAAGCCATTCACTCTGGCCCTCCTGCATCCCTCCCATCCTGCCCCTGGATTGCTTCACTCTGCATTTCTTATGAATTCACCCATGATAAGACAGATAATTGTTATGTACAAACAACAATTACATTGCTGCACTTCACTGTTATCCCAGGGACTCTGCCTGGCAGCCCTGCTTACACCCCAAACGTTTCTACAAGAAAAGATTTCAACTTTCAGGCCTGCGAGCCAGTAAAGGCACCCAAACAAGAATCTGGAGCCCCACAGCCCAAAATACTGCAGTGAGTAACACAGGCAGCAATCTGAGAGCAGGTCTCACCCAGGCTGAGCTCTTTTGGAGCATCTGCTCAGAGAACAGCTGCTGCTCCATGCACACACGTTATCCCAGCATGAGCCTCTGGACAATCCCAAGAGCAACTGTGCCACAGGGACAGGCTGGGACAGACCCTGCAGGTTCCTCTGCTGCCTCACACACCAGCAACAATGCTGTTCACCCGGTGTAAACTCCTTTTTCTGGCCCCCTCTTCCAGCCCAGAGCAGCCCAACATGCAAGAGGCCATTTCAGGTAACACTGTATCAAAGGTTTACTCTCGGGATTTTCTCCTTCTTTTCAAGTTCTCATCCCTATGTTATCCGAGGACACAAAAATTTTGGAAAAAGCGTCACAGAAAGGCCTTTGTGGTTCGTTACAAAACCCAAACTGCCAAGAGCAAGGTCCAATGGCCAGACCAAGCCCTGCACACTGATATACCATGACTGATACCACCCTCAAAAAAAGCCAGAGCAGCAGTTTTCCCTCCCATCCCGTCTCTGTGCTCGACTCCACCGGGATTATTCCTACTCGATCCACACTCTGCAGGCTCCTGCTCTTGCCACGAGTTGCAACAGCAAAGGTCAGAAGCTGTCTGTCCCCTCGTTATCCTGACAGGGATGGCCACCACACACTCCCAGAGCCCAGAACAACCCGGAGATGATGATAGGAGAGCTCTCCACGGGGTTTAAAATAGCCGGAGCGTAAACAACCAGCCATGATTACTGGAGCAGTCAAGGCCAGACACCCACAGCAACTCAGAGTGCTCCTTCCAGCCTGGAGCTCCACTCCCAGCCAGCTTTTAAAGCACCTGGGCTGCTACAACAGGCGAGTTTATTTCCCTCCACACAGGTTTTCTGCTGGAAATGCTGCCTCCAGCCCCATCACCTCCCTCTCCTCCACAGCCACCACCACACTCACTGCACTGAAACTCTTGGTGCTTTGCAGAGCTCACACAGCACTGCTTCGGCACTTTGAAGACTCTCATAACCCTACACAGTCCTCATTATCCCTCGGGGTTCTTAATCCTCAAAAAGCAGCAGGAAGAGTCAGTCCACAAGCACCCAACGTTAACAAAGACTCAACACATCCAGCTCCTCTCCTGTCACAAACCAGCCTGGAAACACAAGTGCTCTCAGAGCGCTGACTCCCGACCCTCAGCTCGCACTGAAGTACAACCAAGCAGCTTTCCCGAGTTACCTGACAGGGGATTCACTGTCCCCACAACAGCCCGGTGTGTCCCCCAGCCACATTTACCCTGTTCAGCATCCACTGCCATACCTCCCAGGTCTATCGACCCACTCCCGAGAAGGAAAAAGTATTCCCAAACGCCTGTGAGCCCACAAACACTGTGGAACACTCCTTACAGGAGCCTGGGGATCCCTAAAGTAAGGGACAGAACACTGCAGACAAGCAGCACTCAGCTGGAGCACAACTTCCTTATGTAAGTCAGTCCCGGACCCTCAGCTGGAAAATCCAACACCCTAAAACCACACTCCAAATCCTCCCCTTCCAAGTGCTACCTATTCCACGAGCAAAAGTAAGGCTTCAAGCTCTCTTCCATTTTCTTCTCCACCTGAGCTTTAACCTGATCATGAAGCTTCACAAAGCCTCCAAGGTAACCTACGAGCAAAGCAGAGATGTTAACACAGACCCGACAGCACACAGAAAATCAAACAGGGCCACAAACTGAGCTGAAGTGGGTGCTGGGGGGTTGGCAGCTGGTTCTAGACAAAAATTAGATTTAGGTAGTCACTGAGAGCAGAAACACCACGGGACAGCTATTTTCTACACCTGACCCTTATATACAGACTCCAAACTGACAGCTACACATTTCACTGGGAAAAGGATACAAATTCACTAAGGAAATGCAACTGGACTCCAATAACTCCCGAGTATTTTTTTTTCCTGGTAAAAGACACTGATGATAAAGCAAACACTTTTAAGACAGCAGGGGAGCTGGGCAGCAGCGTTTTCCCAAAAGGCCAGGACACAGAGCAGGGTTCCAGGGAGGGGAAGGCAAGGCTGTAGCTTCCCCTCGGAGCCTGCGGGATGACTCAGGCGGTAGCACAGCTCCATTAGAAGAGCTAAACCACAGCGCCGTGTGACAGCTTTACCGTGCTCGGGGCCGCGATCCGGAGCGCTGGGACAGGCCCCGGCGGAACTTCCAGCGCGGGGAAGGGCCGGGCCGGGCCGGGCCCCCGCGGGGCCGCAGCGGCCGCCGGGCCCGC